>NC_089510.1:65070300-65379231 GCF_036850995.1 Saccopteryx leptura | reverse complement strand
CAACTTCCATAGAACTAAATAAGATAATTTACCTCAACACATTCTAAAGACTCAGTAAATATTGCTATTATTACTATGGCTAGTGTGAGACAGGAAATTAAAGGTCATCTGGTCCAATCCTCTCATTTGAAAAAAGAGGAAACTTGGACTTGATCTAAGTCACACAGCTAATTGGTAACTGAGCTGGGACTAGAACTCAAGTTTTCTTATTCAGTCTTGTGCTTTTCTATAATAAAGAAAATAATGCATGATTCTGTATTGAAAAAACAAAAATCCAAATCCTCGGTATTTAGGTTAGGTTATCTTTCCCTGATGATGTTTAGAAGATAGGACTATTCCTACTTGTTTTAAATTGGTTTACCAGTGACCCTGTCTCGGGTATGGGCATGAATGAGATGTCCTCCTAAAGGTTTGCCTCATATTCCAAGTAGGTAACCAAGGGCCAAGTTCCTTGGTTTCAGAAGGTGAAGGAATAGGCACAGTGGGTACACACACAGCATCCCAGATGCCAAAGGCACCATATCATCAATCCAGAAGTCCCGTTTTACATGAGAACATACTGACTTTCTGGTTTTCTCAGAGCCACACATCATGCTCAACAGCAGAATGAGAACTAGAACTTGGATCTCAGACTTGCTGATGGTGTTCTTTCCAAAGCTCACAAAGAGAAATAGGATTTAAGATTTATTGTCTTCAGACATCAACCATGTCACACAAGCCTTTAAACATGCTGACTTGTCATGCAAAGTCAATTATTCATTTGAATGTATTTTCTCCCTTTCTTTCTTTACCATCCATAAAGGATAAGGCAACTTATTGAAAATATAGTAATGGATAATAAAGTATGCATAAAAATAAATTCTAATATAGACCATAGGATATTTAGGTTCATGCTGTCCAATATAGTAGACACTGGGCTTAAATTTAAATTAATTATGATTAAATATAATAAAAAATTTAGTTCCTCAGGCTCACTAGGCACATTTCAAGTGCTCAGTAGCCACATGTGATATTGCAGATACAGAATATTTCCACAATTGTAGAAAGCTCTATTAGACAAGCTGTCTGGACAGGTAACTATAGTCTTACACATTTACAATAATTCAGCCAAAATTTTAGCTCTGAGTTTTGTGTTAGTAAAGCCAAAAAGAAAAAAAAAAAGGAAATAAAAAAAGAAGAAGGAAAACACAGACACAGCAGTCAGTTGTATCATTACCAGTTCCTCAAGGGAAACAAAGCCTTTCTAGCACTTAAGACTTAAAAAAGTTTCTCATTTGAGGCTTTAAAGAGAAAATTACTGAGTGACATGGCAAACAGTGTACTCAGAAACCACAAGAGACAGTGTAGTCACAAATTTCAATGTCCATTTTTATGTTGACTCACTGTAAAAGTATAATTCACCAAAATTAAACTAAGGAAACACTTGCCTGTGGGGGCTAGGGTGGCGGTGTGATCGCTATTTACTTGATCCTAGGGAATAATACTTAACAACACTGGCCAGGTGAATTTGTTCTAAGGGAATGACATTTGTTCTGAAGCCTGAATAACAAGATGAAGAAGCCATTGGAGATCTGGAAGAACATCCAAACAGAAGGAAAAGCAACTACAAAGGTCCTCAGATTGGAAAGGATTGGCAAGTTTGAGAAAAAAAATAACCAATCAACTTTATGGATGAGGCTGAGAATGGAGGGAGATGATGCTGGTCTGGGAGTCAGGAGCCAGGCTCTGTAGAGTTGTATAGCTCATGGAAAGAGGGTTTAGCAGAGAGGTGACATTATGATTTATTAAACGTCATTCTGGCTACAGCATGGGAAGCTGACTATGGGAGCAAAAGTCTGGACAGGAAGAACATCCTGATAGTTGGAATAAGATGCTCAGCAGTGGAGATGATGAGAAATCATCTGAATCGACATACGTTCAAACAAGTGGTTTGAGAGAAATAAACAATAACAGAGTGACTCAGTTATTTGTTCTGAGCAAATAGCTAGAAGGCTCAGTACCAATTATCATGTCAGGAAAGACTTGGGGAGGTGAAATTGGGGATGAGAGAGGGGTAAACTATTGTTTGGTTTGGGTCATGGTTTGTGTGAAATGCCTATTAGATATTTTACACATACTTAGAGTTATTAACTCTGGAGCTCAAGGGAGCAGTCAGATGGAGGGACAGATCTGAAGTAATCTGCATGTAGATTGTATGTTAAAGCTCTGGGACTCAATGAGTTCATCCAGGAAGAGTTAAAAAAATAAAGAAAAGAACCTCCAAAATCTGATATAAGGGAGAATCACACAAGGAGACCAGAAGACAAGAGCCAACCAGGTACATGTGGAATATCAGAAGACTAGAGAAGAAAAAATTTTTTTAAAAAATAAGAAGGATCAACCATGTTGAATTCTACCAAACAGTCCATTAAGTTGAGTACATTTTGGCTTTGGAAGCATGTAGACCAGGCGTGGCCAACAGTTTTGACCCCAGGACCAGATTAGAAAGAAAACTTTTTTCACGGGCCGGATGAAATATTAAAATTAAAAAATGTTACAAACAAAAATGATTTGTTTAAGTAAACAAAACTTTATTATTAACTTGTTTGTGTATAAATGTGAGTGAAAAAAATTTTAAGATACAATATTATTTTAATAAAAATATAATTACATACCGTATAAATATCTAAACTGTATCGCAATCAATTGAAACAATATTTAATTAATAGAATGAGCTTGAAGGGGTTATATCACAAATAAAACAATTATTTCATTTTACAAACAGCCTGGACATGTTTTCAGTTATCAACTGCAGCTATTGTCTATGCTACAATGCCACTTGATTCAGCACACTTGACCACAAAAATAATGAATTGTTTGACCTTGGGTGCATACTAGCAAACTCCACCTAAAAGAATGTGGGTTTCACATTGCTGCTAAATGTCAAACAGTTCATATGGAGTACAGACAAGTACAAAAGTTGTAAATCTTTATAATGGAATTCTTTTAAAAAATAAAGAAGTATTGCGAATCCATTCGACCAATTATTGGAAGTTAACCCTAGATTAGTCACACGCGTAATTCTTTTCCGTGTATCACTATCTTCTTAAATATCTCGATTTCCAATAATCAAAGACGCTTCCACTTCTGAGTAGCTGAGGTTTTAAAGTAGCAGAGATATTAAAATTTTAATCGCGGGCCACATAAACTCATATGTGGGCCGTATGTTGGCCATGCCTGATGTAGACCATTAGTAACCTTGTAAAGGGCTTTTGAAGTGGAGTGATAGGACCTGAAGAAAAGTGGAGCAGAGCTGAGGAAGCAGGGTTGGCAGGAGCTTAGGAAGTAGAGGACAGAAGCCCTGGCTGGCTGGCTGGCTCAGTGGTAGGGTGTCAGCCCAGCACGTAGAAGTCCCGGGTTCGATTCCTGGTCAGGGCACAAGGAGAAGCACCCATCTGCTTCTCTACCCTTCCCCCTCTCCCTTCTCTCTGTCTCTCTCATCTCCTCCCATAACCAGGGCTCCATTGGAGCAAAGTTGGCCCAGGCGCTGAAGATGGCTCCATGGCCTCTGCCTCAGGCACTAAAATGACTCCAGTTGCAACAGAGCAACACCCCAGATGGGCAGAGCATCACCCCCTGATGGGCTTGCCGGGTACATCTTGGTTGGGTGCATGTGGAAGTCTGTCTCTCTGCCTCCTTGCTTCTCACTTCAGAAAAATACAAAAAAAAAAAATGGAGGACAGAAATGTAGATCTCACTTTTGCAGGTTTTTATGAAGGCATCAGAGAAAGGGGTGGTTGCTGGAGGGACATGTAGGATCAAGGAGGAGTTTTGTTTTTGCTGGTTGTTATAAAGGCATATTTGGATGCTGGTAGGATGGATATATCTGAACAAGAGAAAATTATGCTTCAGGAAAGACCTAAGTAGAAGAAAAGACTCCAGAGGACAAATAGAAAGGTCATCCTTAGAGACTGTTGCATCACCTCCACTGCAATAGGAGGGAGGCAGAGGGTTTGGGCACAGATGCAGGGGAGTAAAGGAGCCAGAGTAGGAAGGATGACAATGACTCCTCTGATGATAAGGAAGGAAGGTCATCGTCCTGGGGGAAATAAGAAGATAAATCATAATGGAGGTCTAAGGAGGGAGGAGAAGGCATGAAAGATCCAGAGACTAGAAAATCTAATTTTCTAGAAGTGTTCTAGGGCTTCTGTCAGGGTCCATGTGAGGGCTGTGGGCATCAGTTTAATGTGAGGTGCTCAGCATGGTCTTCAATGCTCTTAGCAGCTTTCTGCTGCTCAGGTGCAAACAACTGAGCAAGAGAGGATGGGGGTTTTGCCCAATGAATGGGAAAGCAAGGGGATTGAGGGTCTTGGAGAAAGAGTGGTTATGGTACAGATCAGAGGAAGTTAGGGTCAGACAGGGATTCAGGCTGGCCAGCAGCACCTCAGAGGACTTCACACGTCTCCAACTGTCCGCTTGGATCACCAGTAAGCCAAGAGTTTTTCCTTCCCTTGAAAAAGGAACTTATTACTGTTCTGGGTTTTACCTCATATAGAATTCACCCTTCAGGTTATGCAACCAATTAGAAACTGTTGGGCACCAAACTGAGTTGAAGAGTCCCTCCTGAGGACAGAAGGAGACATTTTTTTTTCTAGTAACACACACTCTGTAACCAAGTCTCACCAGGAGACTTAGACAGAGGAGACTGTGGCTGGCAGGAAAACACCGCAGACCTGCAGAGGAGAGGTGGGTTTTGGTCCGTGTCTGTTGCACTTACCAGGTGAGAAAGTTCCTTCACACTCTGAGCTTCTGTTCCTTCTCATCCTAACTCTGGCCCCACCTAAATGACAGCTTGTTATATAGACCTGATAAAACGGTGAATGTAAAACCATCTCAAGTATAAGGAATTACAGAGATGTGAAGCATTACCCTGTTACTCTGACTCTGTAGGTTGGTCTGCATATATAGGTCACCATGGCTTCTAAAAAATATTTGCCTTAAATTGGAAACTGATGAAATGCTTAAAATGAAAGGCAAGTGCATTTCGAAACAAAGTGGTGGGAAATAACTTTCTCTTTTTTGTGCAACATCCTATGAACTGGTGGCTCTCAGAGCCCAGGATATTGCAGCCTGCTGTGTTTTGAACAACATAGTAACTTTACCTTTTGATACCTCAGCCATCTTCTCTGTAAAGTGGGAAGAATTTTACTACTTCCTACTCAACTAACAGGGATATCAGGAAGATTAGATTGAAAAAAAAAACAAAACCAAAGAACATAACTGGAAATACTCTTGGTTACTTTGAGAAGAGGTGAGTATAAATGTGAAGTGTCACTATTAGTAAGTGTGAGGCAATTCCTCCCACCCCAACCATGTCCCAGGGCTACAACGTGAGCTGTGTGACAGGCTATTTTTA
The DNA here is from genome assembly GCF_036850995.1 of Saccopteryx leptura. Taxonomy (NCBI): domain Eukaryota; kingdom Metazoa; phylum Chordata; class Mammalia; order Chiroptera; family Emballonuridae; genus Saccopteryx; species Saccopteryx leptura. The sequence goes on along the minus strand of NC_089510.1, from coordinate 65,373,836 downwards.
AATTCTCTTCTCTGGTAGTACATGGTCCTGCACAGTGCCAAAAAGAAAAAACTGACCTGCTTCCATTTTTTTGCTTGTTTGTTTTGATCTGGTGGAGCATTTTTTTTATGTTCTCTTAAAGACTGTCTTTCTTCCCCAAACCTTTAAAGTGAGTGCTAAAGTTTTGCTGCAAACACAGCTCGAAACAGACCATGGCAATATAACTTGCTTTGGCAATGATAAAAGACTATCCTAGGACAATATTTTGTTCAGAAACCATATCTCCTGGTTTCTGAATCAATTAAGAAGTTTTAGGATTTGCCTGATTGTCCATTATTATTATTATTACTATTAATAATAATTTCTTTTGTTTTAATTTGTATTAATATCAACTACTACTGACTGGTGAAATAAAATGCTTAGAATGCAGACGGAAGCCCTTTCCTGTTCCAAATATACAGTACAGCCATTATAATCCGTATTTTTGCTGCCCCTCTAGCTGACCTGACTTCACCTCCTCAGCCTGGCTTTTTGACAAAACTCTTCCAAATCTAGTCAAACTTCCCACTCACTGGATTTGATTTCTGACACCAAATTCTTGGAAAGATACCCAGCTAATCAGTTTTAAAATGAAAACAACTATTTCACAGGTTAATGGGACCTGACTTTTTGTCCAAGGGCAAATAAAAGAATCCCTGATTGAAGTAAAGAAAAAGTATAAGGAGTCCATAGGTCCTTTTTCTTTCTTTTCCTTGCCTTGCCTTTTTTTATCTTCTCTTCTCTTCTCTTCTCTTTTCTTTTCTTTCATTTTATTTTTCCCATAGGTCTAGAACTGAACTCTCTTTTCTTTGGGTCAAGTGATAAGTAAAAATAAAAGTGATAAGACTTTTATTGTACTTTACTTAGTCAATGTAAAAGGGAATTTATAACTGAAGGTGTTAAGGAAAACTCAGGAAGACGGGACCTGCATCTTCATTTAAATGGCTGGATAAAGAAAATGTGAGAGGAGTTTCACACATTCTCTATGACTGGGAGACAATCAGAAAACTTACAAAAACTCAAAAGATTGTGATGCTCCCAACACACGTAACCAAGGGAAAATCTTCCTTGGGTGATAGTGAACTCCCATCACTTGAGAGGTTCAAGAAGAGGCAGTGAGCATTGCTGGACATATTTGAGCAGAAATTCTGACCAGATAACCTTCATGGTTTTGTCCAACTCTGAAAATCCCTCATTTTATGGGTCAGCCAGCAACTTCAATATTATTTTGATTGAAAAATAGACACTTTGAGATCAATTTGGGTTTTCAAGAATCCTTCAGTGTATTGTACATAGAAAGAGGATACCTGGGTTTTGTTTGCTTGAGGATTTTTTGTTTGCTTGTTTGTTTGTTTGTTGTCTCTCCTTGCCCAATTTAGCTTAAATTTCAAAGTGTAGACACCAAGAGTGGAGGAAAGGTTAATAAGACTTGTTCACCCCTACAAACAGAACTATCTTTCACTTGCAAGCATTTCTTTACCATTTCCATTGGTCTGGTCCAGGACCACGTCAACTCCAGGCTAGACTTCTGCAGTATCTCTCCTCCCTCCTGTATCTCCCCACAAGTCCATCATGTATTATACATGAGTCCTCCAAAATCATTTCATCATAACCAATCATTGGTCTAAAAATTGCTCTGACCTTTCCTTTCCTATAAATTTCCTCAGATTCTTACATCCATAACTCCAGCTTGACTGGGAGTTCTAACTGCAAGTAGATTGATCTACCAAGAAAACTGTCTGCAAGTTGACTCGGTTGTGCCACACCCACAAAGACCTTCTCTGTCTGCTCTACCTACTTCATCATCAGCTAAACCCTTACCTCCTCCATAAGGCATTACTATCTTCCCCAGCCTGTTAATGATCTCCCCTTTCTCTGCACTACTGGAGGTCTCAAACACAGCCTTGAGGTATTATTACATAACTGTTTCAGTTGAGTGTATCTTGGTTTCCCAACACAGGGCTGTAAGTTCCTGAAGAGTAGGGATCAACTCTTACATTTCTTTTGTAATGCCCTGGTACCTAGCACACTGTTGGACACAGAGTAGTAGCAACAATCCTTCACATACATGGCAGGCTTTAGAGTTTAAACAGCACTTCATGTTTTATTCTTTTGATGCTCACAATAACCAGGTGAGGTCTGCTGGGCAGACAATGAATATTGTCTTATAAGTGAGGAAACTGAGGTTCACAACGCTTGTTACGGTTTTCTAGTCCAATGCTTTCCCAATATTAACTATTAAATGAGTAAATAAATGAACAGATCTCAGAGGTTAAATTTTATAGGTAGCCAAAGGGAAGCAACCATGTGTTTGGTAACTACTATTCTGTTGATGTAGGTTGACCTCCAAAATAGGCCAAAGAATCTACTTTGTGTGGATAGACTCAGATTGAGAAATAAATGGTCCATGTCTCTTTGACTTTGGTCATGTTCTGCTAACGGAAAGAGATTCCAGTGAAAACCACAAGTGCTTTGGTATGTGTTTGTGTGGGAACCTAGATGGAAACCAGCAACCCCAGGCATTGCTCTGGGCAACCTCTTGGCCTGCACACCTTGAGGCTTTCAGGACTCAGTGACCAAGGCAGAGAGAAGAGACCTGCCTGGAGCAGGTCTTAGGTACCAGACAGTGCTCAGTTCCCTTCACTTCTTTCATTACTAGCCCAACCCAGCCACATTTAAATAAGTTTTAGAAGCCTTTAGAAATGCATTCCTGTTTCTCAAAAAATCACCTCTGTAGGTTCTAGTAAAAAGTCTGCCAGCTTTGTTCAGCCAAATTCTCCTCCCACCCTTTTCTTTGACAATGAATACAACTTTGGTGCCAATGCTCAGATCCTGCAGGTGTTCGATGACACATGGTCTGTGATAATGTTTATTATATAAGTTCAGTCAAGCTAGCTGCTGTAGCCTTTGAAGCATCATTGCTGCTAATCATTAAACTGTCCTTGAAAACCAGAAGCCCAAGATATTCAACAAGCATCTATTTTTCTTTCCTTTTTAGGTTCTCTGTGTTCTCTCCACACCTAGAGTGAAGGAGTGAAGAGACAGGAGATGCCAGGATGCTTAAGTCCTGGTTCTGCCCCAGGCTGCCTGTAGGACGCTGGATAAGGCGCTTGCAGATATCAGTTGCTCTTTTGTACAGTGGATAGATGAGAGCAGGGACTACCCACGTCTTTACATTCTGACATGAACTGATGAGAAGACAAAGTGGTGGCAGAAAAAGAAATTTTGGTCAAGTTGAAACACGTGCTTGCCTTTTCTCACCCAGAATGTGCTTCACAAAACTGAACTTGCTTTCATTTTATTGGCTCCTTCTCCAGTCAGGAGCAAGGAGAGCAATGCCGCCTATATCAGCCGGGGGGTGGGGGGGTGTCTAGGCTGGCCTGTGCGTGGCGGGGGAGGGCTATGCTGGTGACTGAAAGAGGTATAGACACCACTAATTACTTTGACTTCATCACTCTTCTTATTTCTGTGATTATATTCTGTTATAATTAAGTGACGTTCAGGATAGTTAACGTACAAAAACCTACAAAAGAACTATTAAGAAATTTCCAGTACCATGATTATTTTCTGAAAAGGCATTCAGAAACTTTAATTATGTAATTGAGATGATTTGGGAGGGGGATGAGGAAAAAATTTATATAGAAAAAACCTACATATCACTTTAATATTCTTTTCCCAAAAAACTTTCAACTAGCCCTTATAAAAGCATACCATTGGATCCTCCCAGGCATTAACATTTGTACCCTTCCCCCCAAAAGAGTTTGCTGACATTAAGTTCACTTTGTCTTTGAAACATCCTTTTCAAATAATTTGTCACTGTCTACTTTTGGCAGGGGAGGAAACTGAGGCTCTGACAGGTCTATGAACTTGTTAGTATATTCAAATCATAGGTAGCAAAGTTGCGAGTTAACCCAGATCCTTTGCCCCCTGGTCTAGAACTCTCTCTGCTACTGTGCTTTGAGGCCTCTCTCACAGGGACACTCCAGGCACTCTCCTGGCCTCAGGCAGAGAGGTGAATAATTACCTACAAGACTGGAGGGGGCGATGTCTTTGTTCTCTGAAGACTGATATAGAGTCACAAGCTATTAGAGAAGCAATGCCCCCTCCCCCCCCAGATATCACCTAAGCCTTTATCTTCAACTGAGCACTTTTTTGGGACTCTGGGACAAGTTGGTGGCAAAAGCAGCACTGAAATTCTTTAATTTCCATCTTATATTTTTCAAGAAACTCGGTATTAAAAACCAAAGTGATTCAGCAGATCAATCATTAAATAGAAGATCAAGAGTTACGCTTTTAAGCCACTGGAACACTCTGCTGGCCAGGGTCGAACAGAAGTAACATTTACCTCTCTTTCTTCGGTGACTTCCATTAACCACCCTCACCAGTGTAATATCAAAGGGCCAAGGCAGAAAGAAATGTGACTGCCATGAGTCATTCAATCTTGACCTTTGGCATGTTTTGAAAATGTGTTGTGAAATGCTTACAATCAATAATTCCATCACCGACCCGTAGAAAAGCTGGGAGTTGTGCAAGAGGGGAAGCAGGGCATTGATGTGGGTCACTTGGGAGACTCCAAATTCCTGCTGAGTGCAGGACTCACAGCAGGCCCCATGGACACAACATCCCCATAAAGTTTTCAAAAGAATCAAAGAGCAGACCAAAGACAGAAGGGGAGTGAAAGTAGACTCCTTGTTATGCAAGAGATCCATAAAATGGGACGAATAATTATTTGTATACTCCCAAGTTAACATGTCTGACACTTTCTGTCAAGGACTAAGACAAATGTTACACCCAGACTGCGGCTAGACATCCCTTCTCTCAGCCCCAGACAGAAGCCCGTGTTACAGGTATTGCAACTGTCCTAGCTAAAGGAGGGGCCTGGTACAAGGAGAAGGAACACAGAATGAGTAGGTGGGAGACCCAATCCAAGCCCCTGTCTGCCCCTTGATAGGCCTATGACCCTGGGAGTGGTCATATCACATCTCAGTTCTTCTACCATGAGGAGAAGAGATCTGCCCCACAGACCACACATGGCTCAAAGTGATGAGGAATGTGAAAACACTTTGCAAGCTACACAAATATGAGAGAGTTAGTAGAAATGCATCCATCTGATTTTGCAAGCTCAGATGGAAAGAGTCTCCTATTTAAGGAACAACATGGCCCCATGAATGGGGTAGGACTTGTGGTTAGAGGCAAAATTAATACTAAAGGTGGCTCTGTGCAGATGACAGAGAACTTCTGACTCTTTGTTTGTACCAGTCACTGTTAGCTGGTTCTCTGGTACAAAAAATAATAATAATAAAATAAATAATCCCTAAGTTGTAGCATTTCCTGATTTCCATGGTATTTCTTGTACCACGGCCAATTTCAAGCTACCGATCTGACATCATTAGCTCAGAAAGTGAGGAAAACATGCCCACAACTGGCTCTCACCAGTGGATGTGAGCCAGTTTCAGTACTCCACAGAAATGCTGCTGAAGGCTGAGGTTGGTGTAATGAACTTCAAGACCTTTTTTAATAACGGGTCTGGAGCTTTAGCATACTGCCACAGTGTCTGTTCTTTCAATAATTCAGAAAAGGAAACTTATTTTTAGTTTAAATTTTACTTAGCATTTTTATAGCAAATCATAATTGCAAATGTCTTCATGGGTATGGGTGAGCCCTAAAATACAGTTCTATCATCCTTAATAATGTTTCTCATCCACAGTCTTCACATCTGGTGACACAAGAGATGAGCAACGGGGTGGGACGGAACACAGCATGAAGATGGAGTCAGACACCTGGATCAGGTGTCAGCAGTCATACCTTTGTGAACCTGTAGAAGTCACTGGCCTTCTCTGAGTCTCAGTTTCTATATCCACTAAATGGGAAAAGCAAGAGTTTGTGTGCCTCACAGAGCTATTGTGAGACCAAAGGAAATAATGCAAGTGCTAGAGTTTTGAGAACAGCAAAATCTCACTTGGCTTTGACTGGTTATTATTTACTTCCAGAATTGATTACTGGATATTATCATTCATCATACTCATCAGTCCATGCAGCCCTGGCCAAGCCCTGGACAAGGGCTCCGGGCCTTTCTGTGGAATGCAAGTAGGGCTGCACGCAGGCGACACAGAGAATGTCCTCCAGGGCCTGCGGGGTAGCTTGGCTCCATTGACCTGGGCCTGGGGGCATTGGAGATGGCTCGTGCCCACAAACCTTCACTGCAAATGGCCCATGGAGGTTAAAAACAAGATAGTTAAAAACAAGATAGAGCCCAAGGGGAATGAGGGGATGGGGTCAGAGAAAGTGAAGGGATTAGTGACATTATATATACATAACACAGAGATACAGATCACAGGACAGCAAATCCCAGAGGGAAGGGGGGAGAGAGTCAGGGGAAGAGGGCATGCTGTTGAAGTGAGGGTGTTATATAGAGTGGGACACTTGAATCTATGTTAACACAATAAATTTAAAAATTTAATAAAAATTTAAAAAAAAAAACAAGATCAAGCCCAAGCTCTATCAATCTAGAACTATCACAATACCATCGAGGAGCTAGGCACAGGGACCTGCTTGAAATATGTCCCCAGCAAATTTTGAGGCCATCTTGGAGGCAAGGGTCTGTCTGGGGTGACCTGGAATCTGCATGTTAAACAAGTGCTCCAGTTAATTCAGGTGCTCTTGACAAAAACTTGACCTGATGAGAAACTTGATGGAGTAGAACAAGGAAGGGATTCTTCGTTGATGCTCTGCCAGGTCCTCGATAAAGTCGATACCTATTGAGAGAAAGCCTGGGTGTGCAGGGAAGCACCCTTACAATATGCTTCCCGGGCCAGGCATCTTCCTCCCTTTAATGTAATACTAGTGCCCCTACTCACCTGCACCCACACAAGATGGTCAAGGTGTATAGATTTGTCTGGTCAGACAAACAGAAATTCAGCAACTGAGGCCTTTGTAAAGAGCAAAACCATTCACTGACTGCCACCAGCACTTCCCAAAAGCTAGGAGGACAGAATGATGATTTCAGAAAGGTTTACCAAAGCACTCTCTATCCACCCACCGCTCCAGACTTCTTAAAGGGAAAGCTCTGTCCATCCCTATCCCACTAGTCAGCACATCCCACATTTGACATCACCGGGCCATCTACTCACTTGGTCAACAATTCCTTATCAGATTCCAGCTATGTCAGGCACATGTGAAGAGCAGATAGCTAGAATGAGTAAGATTCCATTGTTGTCTCTGAAGAATTAATGTTCTTGGAGGATTCAGAAACTAAGCACCTGTAAGAAGTACCATATTTCCCCAGGTATAAGATGCTCCCATATATAAGATGCACCTTAATTTTGGGGTCCAAAATTTGGAAAAAAAAAAGTATTACATAAAGTTATTGAACTCAAGTTTTATTCATCATAAAATTCATACAACTCCTCATCCATGCGGAAAAGCAGGAAATGCAAGTAAAAAAATTTACAACCACTGTATAAAACACACAAAGTTTTAGACCCCAAATTTTTCAAAAAAGGGTGCGTCTTATACATGAGGAAATACAGTATAACTGAAACATGCCCGGGTAGATACCAGGGGTTAACCTAACTGTGGTGGGTATTAAAAGATGACCAAAGCTTTCCAGAATGAGGAACAGCAGGTTTTCAAGGGAGAGGGGATTTGTAAGCAGAAGGAATGGCCTGTGCAAAGGATACGTGCATGAGCCATGATGTGTGCTTGTGTGAGAAAATCTGCAAGAGGTGTGGCCGCAGATGAAGCTGGGAATTAAGCAGGTGAAACACATCACTGGTCACGTCAGCTTAGATTTCACCCTGACGGTGATGGGTAGCCTTTGGAAGGTTTTCAAAGTGATTAGGTTTGTATTTTTCTTTTATAATCAATCAGAGAGGCAGTGTGAAGAGCAGGTTGAAATAATATGAAGGCCAGTTAAGAAGCCATGGCAGTAGCACGGGTGAGGGGTGGTGAGGCTTTGACCGAAGGTAGTGGTGAGGGATGTAGAGAGGAGAAGAGGGATCTGAACAAAATCAAGGAGACAGAGTCTTCAGAATTGATTGAGTGTGGCTTGTAAGTTGGAGGGGGAGTCATCTAAACCAGTGGTCCCCAACCTTTTTTGGGTCACAGACCGGTTTAATGTCAGAAAATATTTTCACAACCGGCCTTTAGGGTGGGACAGATAAATGTATCACGTGACCGAGACGAGCGTCAAGAATGAGTCTTAGATGGATGTAACAGAGGGAATCTGGTCATTTTTAAAAAATAAAACATCATTCAGACTTAAATATAAATAAAACAGAAATAATGTAAGTTATTTATTCTTTTTCTGAGGACCAGTACCAAATGGCCCATGGACCGGTACCGGACCACGGCCCAGGGGTTGGGGACCACTGCTCTAAACAACCTGAGGTTTTTCTGGCAGCTTGTGTATGGAATGCATTAACTGAGATAATGAACACAGGAGTATAAAGTCATTTCTGCAGCAAGTTAACAAGTTCAGTTTGGAATAATACTTCAACTTAAAGTGAGTCTAAAATAGGTAGGCGAAGAAATTTAGTCAATAGTTAATATGGGTCTGGAGTTCAAAAAGGTGAACGAGATGGAAATATAAGAAGTTTCCTAGAGTAACTATAAAACTCCTGCTAAAGACATATACATTACCTTTGAGGTCACTCAGTATTAAGTTCCTTTTTAAAATTAGTGCTAGAAAAAAATCCGAGCAATCAGGATTTTCCCTTCAATCATTTGTAAGTCATCATAGTGACATTTTTGCCCTGCTTGCCAGGAAGTTCATAGTCACATTTAACACTCAATTACAATAACTATACTATGCCTTTTAACTAACATTGCTTTCTTGCCATTTTATGCTTTAATTGTTCATTTACAATTTCATACCCGCAGTGTATTTCCCATATTGTAAGCTGCTGCTGCTTCTCTTTGGAAATAATAGGTCTATGTTTTCACTTGACATTATTAACTTAAGGTCAGGCCCTATCCATTTAATCATTTTTAGGCTCCTGAATAAGAGTTTTTTCTTTACAATCTATGAGAGTAACTATTGTTCTTCAGGTACAAAAGAGAAAACAAAACAAAAAATCCCTCTTTGGAAAGGGAATCGATCCTCAGGGACCAGTAAAAGCCAAGGGGCCCCGAAGTTTACATATTGTTATAGGAAACTAGAGCCATTGACTCAAAAAGAGCATCCAAGCGTTACAGAGAACACCACTGAGCGGACTCGCTCCAGCCCAGCCCCTTCGTACTTCGCAACCTAGGGGAACTCCTCACTCCCAAGATGAAGGGCCCCAACATAAATAGCATCAGAGAGAATTTCATTCAGGTTATTAAGAAATGCCGTTAACCTCTGATGGAAGAGAATATGTCAGAATAAAAGCATAATTTTGGAAGCCCTTCCATCATTGTCTAACTCGATGCTGCCGGAGCTCCAACACGCAGGTCGGGCAGAAACCCCGGTTACCCACACAGGGCACCTCCGTGCTCTCTCGCATCATGTTTCTGGGAGACGCTTTTAGAAAAGAACACGGTGCTGGGCTTCCTTCCCTCCACTTACACCATTCATAGCTGAGAAAATGTAATAAACAGAGTAAGAATGATGCTGTCTGATTTTCACCAGCACTTCCTGTTTCCAGAGCGCTCTTACTTGGAGGGTCCATTCTAACGTGTGGCCCTCACAAGCACCCTCTGAGGAAAGCTGGCGACAATTTATCATCTCCATGTCATAGGTTCAGAAACTGAGTCTCCGGGAGACGTGCTAGTAAGTTGTGCTCTGTCTGAGCAGGATTTGTAGGATTAAAGGGAGGGCACTAAGACCCTGTGCTCTGGGATGCCCTCGCCACCCCCCCCCCACACACACACATACACATACACATACACACACACACACACACACACACACACACACACACACACACACACACACACACTGTGCCCTGAAGCTTGGACTCCTCTAGGCTTTCAGAGGGAGGCCATGCTTCAGGCTTCAACAATTCACTTACTGGCATAGTGAGGTGCTAATGATAGAAACCACCATATGGACAGTTCTAACTAATCTGACTTCCCTCTTTACTAATGAATGTGACCACTTGGTCCCACAAAATGAGTAGTGAGTTAGTACCTCATCTTTCCTTAGAGAAGTCTCCTGTCTCTGGTTTCACCAGATAATAAGCCTCAGAGCAGCCAGTCTGTAAAGCAAAATCTAAACCATTTTAAAAGGCATCAACGACATTTAGAATAGTGAAGAATAAATAGGTCTCACTAGGCTCAGAAAGAGCTTAGCCATGTGGCCTTATGCAAGTCATTCACCTCTCCGAGTCTTAGTTCAATCTGCAAAACGGGTCATCAGCGATAACCTCTGCTGTGCTTCACCTCACAGGCTGGTTAAGAAGATCACGGTTGTGCATTGCTAGTATCTTGTACATGTGGTCTCAGAATATGAGGGATGCCTAATTCTATCCAGGTGGGGAATCCCAAACTTGTAACTCAAGGGGCAGAGATGTAGCAGAGGAAAAGCATGGGTCTAGCAGGGCAGGTGCCCACATCAGTGAGGCGAGAGACGCTGGGCGATGCACACAGTTACACCAGGACCCCTCCCACACACATCCAGGCTGGCAAAAGGCATCAAAAAATAGGAATTACTTTCAAAGAATCAATTAGTTCACCAGTTCTATTCTCCAGGGAAAATAAAATTTATACAGTTCTTATAATCAATGAATTCTATAAGCCTCTTGAAAGTTTAGTCAGAGAATTTGCAAACTGCTAAATAATACATATTTCTTAAACGGTGACAGACTAGAGGTGGGAAGGAAACACTGGGCCCTTTAGTACATGTAAATGAAAACATCGCCCTAGTCTTTAAGAAGTTATGAGGAACTTGCAGCTTTTTACTAGGAGACCATAATTTAAAAATCATAGACAATAAGGTAAGCCAGGAAAACTCTTAGAGGCCATTTTTTCTCATGGAGCCTTCCACAACCCATTTTATAGAGAAGGAAACTGAAAATTTAGAGACGTGACCTGCTTTTAGTCATTCCACGAGGTAGAATTAGATAAAAGCGTGAGCTGTAGCCATCGTGCATTTAATTCAGCACACATTTGCTGAGCACCTGCTAAACTCTTGCTGGGGAAACAAAAGTGAATCAATCAGGGACTCCATCTTCAAGAAACGCAGAGTCCCTTAGGAAAGATAAACATGTAAGCAGATGGTTCTAGTATAATGCGGTATGTTAACAATGATGCAAAGTGCTATGGAGACTCACAGAATTCAGAGCAGTTAGTTCTGTCTGGGCTGGAATCTTAGTGTATTGAGCCAGACAGAGTGGAAAAGCATTCCAGACGAAGGGAACAGAGTGAGCTAAAGTAAGGGGATGTGCGCTGGAGCCACACACACACACAGTTTGAAATGGCTGAAGGGTTTAGAGAAAGTGCTTGAGAACTCAGCTGCCATTCTCAACCTCATTTGGCATGCTTCCTGGGGCTGTGGCCTGTGTCCACTTAATGGGCCAGTACAACACCTGTTCAAGGGCTGATGCACTGTGGGGTTTAATGAATTCTCTTTGAAGAGGAGAAGATCGTGAGGGAGAAAAGACTTTACCTTTCAAGTGAGTCAACTGAAACGGAAGGTGTGACCTGGCTCCTCAGGCCCAGCTCTGGGTGGTCAACCAGACACCCAAGGTCACCTCCCCTGGAGCCACTGGGTTCCACTTGGGAACATCAAGGTTTGTTTTGGGGGTTTTTTTCAGCACGAAGTTTCTAAGCCATGACACTTCTGATTCACCCTTTTCCTTTGTAGTTTTACCAGCATAATTGATCCCAGAGCTCGGTTTCTGCCGTACCTGTTGGTTTCCTAGGGCGTAACGGTAGGTTCAGGCTCCTGAGGGCATCAGTGCAGCCACCCTCTGGGGGACAATGTGGAAGGAAATGTCAGAGGTAGACACAAATAGTCCTGAGTTGTGCAGTCATCCTTCTGGGTGCTTCCTGTCCTGAGCTGAGCTTTTCTCTTGGGCTTAGCTGAGGACCGAGAGATAAACAAAGCTTTAAAGTGACTTCTCCCATTGGAAACCTAAAGGCATTTCCAAGGCATCGTTTTTTCCTACCTTCTGATGAATGGTCCCCACCTTCCCATCATCGCACCCTGTGAAGACTCTCTAAGGCATGTCTGAGGAGAGGCGGGACCCCTTGAGTATGAACTTGCTCCCAGGAGTCCTCCCGCATATGTTTTATCTACAAAATGTCAAAACAGCTGAGCAAGTAATGCCAGGATCATCGTGGCGGGGGGGACCAGTCACCCCGATGGTCAGTGCTGAGCAGCCCAAACTACCCTTAGCGACTGAGGTTTTTTCCCACTTACACCTGGCATTTTTGCTTTCACCACACAATTGTATTAGCAAATGAGATCCTTGAGTAAGCAAAATAGGTCTTTCTCAGATTCTCTTGTAAAAACACATTCCTTAACCTACTACAGATGGAGTCAAGGGACATTTATTCACATCTGCTTTTCAAAATCCACCTCCAAGCCCTTTTCATCAATGTAGTTTCTGTGATCTGAAAATCAAGTGTGTGCAAAAGCAGGCAGTCAGTGGCTTGCAAGTGAACAAGAACAAGGCAATGGATCAAGTTAAAAGCAAGTCACAGAGGCATTTACAAGTTATGCAACTAACAAAGGATTAATGTCCAGATTATGGGAGTGGAGGTGGGGTGCAGTGGGGAATCCTACCCCTCCAGAAGAAAAAACAAGCAATAGAAATAAATTGGCAAACTATTCAATATATGAGTATGTCAGTCGCAGAAAAAGAAATGACCCTTAGCATATGGAAAGATGCTCAACTTCACTGATAATCAAAGAGATGCAAATTTTAAAATTAAGAGATGCCACTTCACACCTATTAGATTGGCCAAAATTTTTAAAGTCTGATAATATGAAGTATCTACGTGAAGATTTATGAGAGCAACAGCAAAACAGAAACACACTGAGGATAGTACTGCAAATGGGTTCAACCTCTTTGGAGAGAGATTTGGCAATATCTACTAAACTTTAGGCTACACATACCTTATATTGTGGCAATTCCCCTCACAGGTAGACAGCTGAGAGAAATCTTTACATATGTACATGAAGAGTTTTATCCAAGGATATTCAAAGCATCATTGTCTATAAGAGGGAAAGAAATATAAAAGACCTGTAGTGGAGAAATGCAACCCCTTCATTAAAAAGGATATGACACAGAAGTTAAAGTGAATAAACTAAAACTAATCTACTAATATCATTACATATAAAATAATAATATTGATAAAAAAACAATTGCAGAATAAATTGGTTTGTATCTTTCATACAAATCAAATTTTAGAAACATGAAACAACAGCATATATTGTATAGGTTTGGACACATGTTTATATACAAAATATGGACAGGATAGAGGCATACCATCTTTGGGGTGGCAGTTGTTCTGGGGAAAAAAATAAAAGGGTTGGGTAGAGGGAAGCCACATTTTGGTAATGTTTCTTTCTTTAAAAAGCTGAAGCAAGTATAAGGAAATGTTAACATTCTTAAAATTCAGGGTGGTAGGAATATGAATCTAAAGGTCAGGATAAGTTAGGTTTTGCTACAGTAACAAACACCTTGAATCTCAGTGACTTCCAATAACAAAGGTTTATCATACATGATGAGTCAGCAGAGGAACTCTGCTTCTTGTTGTCACTCAGAGACCACGGCTGAGGGAGCAGCCACCACCTCCATGCTGTTGGCAGTATCAGAGGGAAAGAAAGAGGAATTACATGTTCCAGCCTAGAAATGACATAAGTCACCTCCTCTCACAGCTAATTGGCCAGACTAGTTATGTGGCCCTACCCTGCTCAAGGACCTACAAGTACAATACTACAAGTCCAGAAATGAAAAGAATTGGAAATATTTGGCTACAGCACTAATAGCAAGAAGTTGAACACAACAGGTGTTTGTCATAGTCCTCACCATCTTTTTTGCATGTTTGCATTATGTTTCATTATTTATTAGATGGAAAAGAAAATGAACCTCACTTACTAATACAAGTGTGTGGTTTGGGATTCAGGTGGCTTGGACTTCTGTCTGAGGAACAGAAGGTGAAAAGACAAGATGGATCCACTGAAGTGGTTAGCCCTCCAAGTCTGTTCCAGTACCCATCACCATGGTTGTCATGCCCCCATTGATGCTGAAATGATCCCTTCTTTAGAACCAGACCTCCATGTAATTGACTCCGAGCTGGTTGAACTTTCTGGCTTTTGTTTCTTTCCAGACGCTGAGTAGGCAATAGGAAGCTTGGTTCAAATAGAAGTGGTGTATAGAGCATGGATGAGACTGAACCAAGTCCCAGGTCTGCCATCACACTTCCTGTCACTGTGGGCAAGTTAGCATACTTCAAGGTTCTATTTTCCTCACCTGTAAAATGGGCATAATAACATGTGTATCTCTGAATAGTTGTGATAAACAAATGAGGTATGTAAAGTGCTTTGTAACTGTAACGTGCTGTACAGACGTCCATTATTCTTAATGACCTAAATTTTGCCGCAAGGGAAGCCCCAGACCAAATTTACATTTCTAGCCAACAGTGACTCATACTACTTCCCTCACCAGAGCCACCTGGTTGACAAAGTAGGCCCAGGCATCATCCTGTGGTCCAGAAGAATCTATTGATTTCCTCTTGTGAAAGTGAGTCTGGAAGCTGAGGTTGAGTATCATAGCAGATTCTCAGGAGTGTGGCCAAAATGGATGGGACACTCTGGGCCCCAACTGAAATCTAGGTTCCTGGGACTTATATTTGAGCCAGATGAGCATAGAAGAGAGGGAACAGCTTTTTTCAGTCCTCTTATCTTCCAAATGAAGAAACTGAGGCCAGGAAAGGCAAAAAGGTTGGGTCTTCTCCAACAGCCAGAGAGGGAATGAGGAGACCTAGCATTTACCCTGGGGTCTTCTATTCATTCAGCGTAACCAGGACAAGTCCTTTACCACCAAATACCTGTTTCTTCTTGTTCAAAATGAGGGACTTGTACCTGGTTATTGCTAATGCTTGATATTTTAAGAACACCCTATGCTGTCAAGTATAAAATGCAGTAGGACCCTGGCGGGTTGGCTCAGCGGTAGAGCGTCGGCCTAGCGTGCGGAGGACCCGGGTTCGATTCCCGGCCAGGGCACACAGGAGAAGCGCCCATTTGCTTCTCCACCCCTCTGCCACGCTTTCCTCTCTGTCTCTCTCTTCCCCTCCCGCTGCCAAGGCTCCATTGGAGCAAAAATGGCCCGGGCGCTGGGCATGGCTCTGTGGCCTCTGCCTCAGGCGCTAGAGTGGCTCTGGTCACAACATGGCGACGCCCAGGATGGGCAGAGCATCGCCCCCTGGTGGGCAGAGCGTCGCCCCTGGTGGGCGTGCCGGGTGGATCCCGGTCGGGCGCACGCGGGAGTCTTTCTGACTGTCTCTCCCTGTTTCCAGCTTCAGAAAAATGAAAAAAAAAAAAAATGCAGTAGGACCCTGCTAAAGGTGGACTTTCTGGTCCAGCTCATTGACTTTGCAGATTTGACTCTCACGGGCATCTTCTTGTCTCCCACACATCCTGACTGCCACCTGTTTGCCTTCCTCTCTATCTTGCCAAAAGACCATTTTAGGGTCCTGTCTGTTTCTTGTAAGTCCTTGGTGCTCTAATGCTCTTTGCTCTTTACTGACCTAACAAGTATCCATACTTGCCATTATTACCCACTCTCAGGATAGGATAGAAGAGAACACAGGGCATAACTCAGGGAACAGCTCACGGGCTGCTGCATGTGGCCTCACAAGTCACTAACAGAGGGTGCTTTTCATGGCAATGTTGCTGCTCAAATACTTCCCCAGAGATCACAGGAAGCTGCACAGCCAGATGTGAGGGTAAGCCTGACCCACCGGCCCCAGGTGCATCCTGCTGTGGGGGAAATAGAATCCACAGGAGTGTCTCTCACACCACACTACCTGGGGCCCTTGCCCCTGAGGCTGTCACAGACACCACCCCTTAGTTACTAAGCCATTCTGCCAACAATCGCCAGGAGCAGAAGAAAGCCTGATATCGGTAGCAATAAGAGGTGGCCGTTTCACATGCAAGGCACTTCACCTGCCTGGCCAGTCTCGGTCTGCAAAGCACTTTCATAACCATTAGCTCATTTGACTTTTATGAAGAACTAAGAGTTAGCCAGTGAAAGGATTATTCTCTCATGTTCTAGATGAGGAAGTTCAATGTGAGACGCAGAAAGGTTGAAGGACTTACAGTCAGATCTTCTGATTCTAATTCTGGTTCTTTCTCCACAGTACAATTAAAGTATTATAATCTTATAATAAAATTATATTAATGATCAAGCCAGAGGGACAGTATTGAAATCATTTCCAAATATAAAAACTCTCATCAGCTCACTTCTGCCATTCAATAAACAGTTTAGGAGGAGAAACAATTTCTGAAACCAAAACAATATTTACCTTGTGGTTTGTGTTGTATCTGGTTTCTAGAATCCGGGTCTTTAACATCTTCCTGTCCCTTGTCCACTTTCACCCTCTAACTTGAATTTTTTTTTATTTGAGTCAGGAAAGGAAGACATAAAGCGAACACTCACACAAACTCCACTTTCTGTACTAGTCATGCCAAATTCCTCAAAGTTTGGCTCAAAAGTTACCTCTCCCAATAAGCCCAGCCAGATCTTGCCACCAAAGAGTGATCTTTCCTTCTTCTAAACTCCAGTGCCCTAGGCTCTGCACTTTCTCTCTTGGATTATAATATTTATGAGCATGACTTACTTTCTTCTCTAAATTAGAAGCCCATCAAGCTCAAGGTCTAAGTCTGATTCATTTCTATATTTCCCAAAGCCATGCAATACATTGCAAAGTTCTACCACAAACTGGTTTCTCAATACATTTGTCTTTAATGTTTCTTTCTGTCTCTAATTCAGTTATCCAGAGAGTAAGAAATTCAGATTATTGTTTTTGTTATTTTAGACAACCATTGCCAGTTAGGATTATGATCTTGACTTGGAAATGTTTAGCAAAAATACTCAGCAACCGTTATCAAGCATATTCACAGACTCCCTCCACGCACACATACACAAACACATACTTTGTTCTTTTCATTTGCTATTCACTGGTAGAAGAGCAACTGGCCAGAATTTATTAAGAAAAGAGGGGGAAAGACTGCTATACATATGATGTGCCAATTCCAGACTAATTTAGAATTTTACCAAAGAGAGAGAACTTGGTCCTATTACAAAATGAATCATAGAACCCAGATCCCAAAGTCTTTTATCAGGACTTGCATTTGGGACAAGCAAAGGTCCCCTGGCTTTTGTTCAGTTGCTTTAATGGAGAAGACTCCAAAGACAGAACAACACTGGTGTTCTTCCAATTTTAGAGTCATCTGATTAGAATTACAGTAAATGCATAGCTCAGTTTGCATTGTCCTGAGGTGAACCACAGAAAAAGCTGCTCTAGTTGGAGCATCTGAGGGTACTGAACTCTGAAAGTTCTGCTGCTTCATCACAGTGGGGCACATGTGCAAGGGTTAACCTGGAAAAGGAACAGGTACAGGGTAGGACACTTCATTTCAGAGGACACTAGAGCTCTGGAGGTTAGAGTTAGATGTATAACTAGATTAATGTCTAGAAGAAAACCTCAAAGAGCACACACCCTGGACATTAAGCCAACCTAGACCATTGGGGGGGGGGAAATAACACTTATCTTTGAGGATAATTTTGGAATTAATTATTCTAGTTTATTTCCAGCATGTCAGCCTTGAGTTTTAGAGGTGGTCTACAAAGTACAGGTTTTTAATAATGGGGTAGTGTTTTGGTCCATGAATCTATGGTTTTCTGGCTCTATCTGGCTATAGAAGAACTAGGCAGGAACTCCACAGAACAATCACCAACCCATCTCCCCCTTCTACCTGTTCCACTCACAAACAAGGATGGGGAATAGTTTGTGTATTGAACCAAACCTGACTGTTGTGCTATTGTTGTTTCTAACTTAGCTACGAGACTGTTAGGCGTTACTGCCCCAATTCAGCCTGGGAGAGAGGGCAGGGGTGAGCACCACACTTTGAGGCCACCAAGTCACAGTGCTATGGGATGAAACTCGGCTCTACTGGACCACGAAATAGGGTTTCAAAGGGACAGGGAATGGCAGACCCGCAAGCTGTGACTAAAACTATCTCACCAGAGTGGCAGCCCTCATCATGAAGCAAGAAGAGGCACCCCCACGTGACAGGCATCTGTCCAAGTCCTCCACAGAGCCAGGCCAAGTCACAGGCAGGAGGACACTTTGGAGATTAGCCATGGAACCTCTTTTTCCTAAACTACAAAATTGGATTAATATGTGCCAAATGAGAGACCTACCTAATGACACATTGCTTTTTTGAAGGTGAGGCTGGGTTCTAGTGTGGAAACTTACTAACTGGGTGGACCTCTGAGCCTCTCACTTCTCTCATCCATGCTTACAGACTGCACAAGGTGATCATGAGTATCCAAAGATAAGAGTAGGGAATTGCCCTGATCCAGTTGGAAGATGAAGAGTACTTTCTTATTTTCTAAAAGTCCTTAGAATAGGGGACATGAAAAAGCTCCACAACATACAGATGGACAATAGACAGATGAAAAAATGTTCAACATCACTAATCATTAGAGAAATGCAAATTAAAACCACAATGAGATACCACCTCACACCAGTCAGAATGGCGCTCATCAACAGAACAACACAGGATAAGTGCTGGTGAGGACGTGGAGAAGAGGGAACCCTCCTGCACTGCTGGTGGGAATGCAGACTGGTGCAGCCACTGTAGAAAACAGTATGGAGATTCCTCAAAAAACTAAAAGTGAAACTGCCTTTTGACCCAGCCATCCCACTTTTAGGAATATATCCCAAGAACACCATATCACTGATTCAAAAGAAGAAATGCACCCCCATGTTTATGGCAGCATTGTTCACAATAGCAAAGATCTGGAAACAGCCCAAGTGTCCATCAGTGGATGAGTGTATTAAAAAGCAGTGGTACAGATATACAATGGAATACTATGGGACCATGAAAAAGAAAATTTTACCTTTTGCGACAACAAGGATGGATCTGAAAACTATTATGTTAAGTGAAATGAGCAAGGCAGAGAAAAAAAAATATCATATGACCTCACTCATTTGAGGAATCCAGTAAACAATGTGAACTGAGAATGGAACTGAGACAGAGGAAGGATCAAAGGGAGCAGAGGAAAAGAGGACAGAGGGAAAGGGATGATAGGATGGGATAAACTAAAGAGAAGGGGGAGGGCGCTGTGGGGAGGCAAGGGAGAGGCGAGGGGGATTTGGGGGAGGGGGGATGCATTCAGGGCGACACTAGAATCTATGTAAACACAATGAATTTAAATCAATAAAAAAATAAAAATAAATAAAATTAAAAGGGAAACACAAGAATTACCAACCATTTTATAAAGTTACCAAAATTCAAAACTTCAAAAAAACATTTTTAAATAAAAAAGAAAGAAAAAGAAAAAGCTCCACAATTATAGACTCTCTTATAATATTAAGGCTTTTGCCACTTTCTTTTCCTGGTCTTCACCTTCCCCACAAATCAAAGGTGTACCCAAATTAGGAGACATATAGAAAGCAAATGATAAAACATTAATTTAGGTATGGATGTATATATGTGTAAACATACATAGTTCTATGAGGGTTTTTGTAAGTTACCAAGTTTAACAATCAAACTGTTAACTTTCAGAGAAGTTCATTTTTAGGAGCCAGGAAGAAGAGCACTGGACAGTGGGGTGAAGGGAAAAGCTGTCATTCTGGTTGTTTGGAGCAAACCAATGTGCCTATATCCTAGCCATCCCTGATCATGACATACGTTACCTTCCCTTGGTCGGCCCTGTCTGGTCACTGCACTGACTGTATTATAATTCAAACTTCATTTGGCATCATTTTATCTTTTTTTTTTTTTTTTTTTTTTTTTATGAAGCTGGAAACGGGGAGAGACAGACAGACTCCCACATGCGCCCGACCAGGATCCACCCGGCACGCCCACCAGGGGCGAAGCTCTGCCCACCAGGGGGTGATGCTCTGCCCCTTCGGGGCATCGCTCTGCTGCGACCAGAGCCACTCTAGCGCCTGGGGCAGAGGCCAAGGAGCCATCCCCAGCGCCCGGGCCATCTTTGCTCCAATGGAGCCTCGGCTGCGAGAGGGGAAGAGAGATACAGAGAGGAAGGAGGGGGTAGGGGGAGGAGTAGCAAATGGGCGCTTCTCCTATGTGCCCTGGCCGGGAATCGAACACGGGTCCCCCGCACGCCAGGATGACGCTCTACCGCTGAGCCAACGGCCAGGGCCATTTGGCATCATTTTAGACTCACTGGGCCCTCCCTCATCATTAGAATATCTTGAAATTATGTAGAAGCCACCCATGCAATGCAAGTATGAAGGTGTTGTGGAGAAAACCTATTCAGAGCTTGGGATTAGGTGATCAGACAGCATCAAGAAAGAGAGAGGGCCCATCCAGACAGCAGGCACAGAGAAACGGTGATCCAAAACCAGGTGAGACACCACCCAGCACCTTCCTTTTAGAAACACAGCATGTCAGGGGCTGTAAAGACTCAGAAATCCTGCACCAACCACCTGTTTTGAAGACGGGGCAATAGGGCCTCAGCTTGGGAAAGTGACTGTGTCCAAGGTCACACAGCCAATATGCGGCAGAACCAAGGCTAAAGGCCAAATGCCCACTGGCATTCTGAGGACAGTCGCTGTCCTTCAAGCCCTCAGGAAGAGGGCCCTATTGAATAACATGCACACATTGTCTAATCGGTCTCTGACGGCTGCAGAGTCTAAGCATTCTTTGGCTCTTGTACAACAAACCAGAAAACTCAGCCAGGGCTTCAGCTCTTAGAGAGTGGCAGTTCAGTGCTGTTAAAATCTGATTCTACTCCCAGCTCAGACACAAATTCCAAGTCTCATGTGTTCTGGCTTCAGACTGGGGCTCCTTTGCAGTCCCGGAGGAAAAAGGGTGCTAGTAAAGAAAGGAAGTGAAAGCACTTTCTCTTTCCAGGGGCATCCTGAGAAGCACAGGGCTGGTCTCAGCACCTTCTCCAAGCCCTCCTCTTCATTCACAGACCAATGGATGAAGGACTTGAAATGGATTTCACGGACGTGAAAACCACACCTGTCTACTAGAGCCCCACCAGAGTAGCTCCTAGGCTGTGTGTGCATGTGTGTTTAATTAACACTCTGAAGGTCTTTTTGGACTTTTTGTACATCAACTCCAAACTGTTCGTCCTTGAGTGAATGTCCATAAACAACATGTATTTTGTCACTTCTTATTAGTGTATCAGTATTCTGAAAATTACATATGCATATTCTATTTCACTCTACAAGATGAAGACACAGAGACACAAAGGTCTTGATACTACAGAGCAAATCACAGGAGTGGAAGTCACTGAAAGAGCCAAGACCAGGACTCAGCTGCTATTGCCCAGGATGGCACAAGGACATGGTGTCAGGAATCCCATCAAGGTGCCACTAGCTTCCTGACTGTCCTGCATTATTTTGCTAGAATGCTTGTTATATCATCTGTCTCCTCTTTCTTAATGCCATCCTTCTGGGATAATATTTCTTGCCCCATCTCTACCACTCCCTCAAGACAAACACACACACACACACACACACACGCATGTGTGCTCATAATCTAATTACTCCTATTCATTTTTTCAGATTCAGCTTAAGTGTTATTTCTTCAAAGAACACCACCACTCCCAAA
The DNA here is from genome assembly GCF_036850995.1 of Saccopteryx leptura. Lineage (NCBI taxonomy): Eukaryota > Metazoa > Chordata > Mammalia > Chiroptera > Emballonuridae > Saccopteryx > Saccopteryx leptura. The sequence goes on along the minus strand of NC_089510.1, from coordinate 65,352,070 downwards.
ACATACCCCCCTATTTCATGGTCACTCACAAAATCTCCCTCCCCCTATTTTCAACACTTTCCAAATTTGTAAACAACTATTGAATTGTTACAATTTGATATGCATCTTTAACCTTCTTGATGGCAGGGACTGCGCCTGCTTTTTACTTTCCATTGTACCCCAAACCCCTGGCTTAGCATCTGGTACCAGGGAAGCAGTAAAGGGAGTAACTGCAATAAAGAGCTGATAGGTCAACAGAAGAATACACAGAGCCTCAAATCTTTCGTTAGCTGGTCTTTAAAAGCTTGTCTCTGCAACCCAACAATTACCCACCATCTGCCAACCTGTGCTGCTCTCCCTTACTCCTGACATCCCGCATTTCCTCAGTGCCAGGGTGCTTACAGTTCCCACAGCCCTGGCTTTCCTTCCCCAGATTCTTTGTCTATGAAAACCTCAACCCTCAATGTCAGTCTGAAAGTAACTGAAAAATCTTCCTTGAACTCTTTATAGAGTATGAAATAGTCCCTGCCTCTGTGTTTCCCCCATGACGTGTGGTCAGTATTATCACATGCCAGGACTGAGACCTTGGGTCATCCCTCTCCGTAGCCTGTGGGCAGACTCAGCTCACAAGTGGTGCTCAGGTAATACAGAGTGGATAAATCAAAGGACCAGTGGCTTCCAACATAAGATGCTGAGCATTTTCAGAGCAGGACCCCTCTATAACTACTTCTGGTGTGGTGTTCCGCATATAGCAGGTACTCAATCATGAGTTGATGGAATGCCATATTCCCCTAGGCATGATGTAGGGAGGCAGAGCAGTGTAGTGGAAATAGGGTGAGCTTTGAAATCATTCAGACATATCTGCTATGCGACCTTGGGTAAACTGGCTTAACCTCACAAGCCTCGGGTTCCCCGCCTGACAGTAATGCCACTGCCCTCAGGCAATTGCGATGAGGAGTGAATGTCACACACCTGACATTTGCCTGCTGCTCCAGAGCTGCTCTATCCATGTCAGCTCCTTTTCTCCCTCTCTTTTCCAGGAGTCACAGAGGCTGGCTCACCTACCTCCTCTACCTCCTGGGAGGCAAACAATGGTCAGGGAATTGGAACCCAGAGTCTGGGACCCTTCCCCTTATTTCCACCTGATTAGCAAATGGCAATACCTATGCCCCGTGGCTCCTGCCCAAAACCTTTCCATTCTGGTGAAAAGGAGGTGACAAGAATAGGCTCAAAAGATGACTCAGCTCCAGTGACTAAGGTGAGGAGGTGGTGGTGGGAAGGGCATGGGGGCTGGAGAGGAAATGAGTGAACACTACAGCTGATATAGCATGGCTCCAAGATAAAGGGATTTGGTTCCTGGCCCTGGCACCGTGCAGACCAGCAGGGGAGGGGCCTGAGTGCTCTCCCATGATCCTCTCCACCTTGCTTCACAAGGAACTCCCTGACAGCTCAGGGCCCCTCTAAGGGTAATTGTTCTGCAGGCTTTCAGCCCAAGTACTGAAATACATGTACATAATGCTTTGGATGAACTTGTTTCAAAAAATGCCTCTATCACAGAAATCAGTGTGCATGAGTTCCACTCCTGACAGCCACCTGATTTCCAACCATAGCCTCTCTCCTGAACCCCAGATTGTCTCCTCTACCCACACGACCACTGTAGTATCCCCCAAAATTGCACGTGCAACAAGTTTAACACTGAACACAATGCCCACCCCACCTGCTTCCTCCAACTCCTGCTTTGGTTAGATGTACTACCATCTACCTAATCACTCAGCTAGGCCCTGAGACATCTGGGTCCCTGCTTCACCTGTAGTCCCCATCACTGCAATAGCCATGGCAATTCCAGTTCCTGAACTTCTCACATCTGTTTTCTGCCCTCCTTCCACACTGCAACTGACTTGGCCCAGGCCTCCTCATCATTCACTATGACTTTCAAGCATCATCTAAGGTCTCCCTGCCTTCAATCTCTCTAGTCCATTTTCCAGTCTGTTGACAGAATGATGTTCCAACCTCATTTCTAGTCTTGTTACCACCTTGCTTAACATCCTTCAGTGCTTTCCCAGGTCCTTCAGGAACTAGTCAGATCCCTTCATGATCCAGCACCTCCTGACCTTCCGTTTTCATCTGCTAACCCTACCCACAAACAAACACCTACAGAGACACACCTTAGATTCCAGCCAGCCTCCCTTTCCCACTCTGAGTCTGCGGACATCCTGCTCCTTCGCACAGGCAAGCACTTCTCAGACTTGGGCAAATTGTTTATCTTCCCAGATTCAATTCAGAGATCATCTCTCATCTGTGCCCCTCTCAGCTGCCTAGAAATGAGGTGGGAGCTCCTTCTCTGAGTTCTCTCAAAACACAGTCACTTTTATTAAGTACCTGTTGGCATTGTGTCTTCTTGTTTATAGATGTCTCTATTCACTAAACTGAGAAACCTTGAAGGCAAGTTTTTCCACAAAAAACAAATGTGTTTTAAATACATGAACTATAAAAGATAGGTATGAAGTAATAAATAGCCACTTTTCCCCTCTGATCCTCAGTGGTTTCATCCATAAATAGGTGTTTGATCCAGGTATATTACAACTCTACCAGCCTCAGACTTCATACTCATACTCAGATTTACAGCTCATACTCTTGGCCCACTCATTAGTAGGAGATATTGCTGAGTTATTTTTCTCAAGGAAGGAGTTATATAGTGGGCTCAACCACACTGCAAAATGGCTGGTCTCAACAGCTTTGATAAAGTCATAGAACTACTCAAAGACAGTGTTCTACATAGGGATCCAGAAACCCAGGACCCACACCATGGCAGGCCAGACTTTGGCCATGTCCCCAGAACAGTCATAAATATTGTCCTCCCACATGGGTACTTATTTGTAAGCACTCATACAAGACATTGTCATAGTCCTCAGTCAGGCACAGAGGGTGACACATCTGTGCAAAGGAAGCCACCCACAGAGTCTCACCTCCCCCATGTCACTGTCTCCATGATCTCCGAACCTCCCAGTACCACCCACATACCCACACACCCACAGAGCGGTGGGTTGTCTGTCTGAAAACCTGCAGTTTCATGCTGCAGACCATAGCACCTTTGGGCAGGGGACACAGGTGCACCTGTATTCCGATGGCTGTCCTCCTCTGACCTCCTTCACCATCCTGCCCCTCACTGTACAGCTCCTGCCAGTATGTTGGCATGAGCAGACCTAATTCACCTTCCCTCTCTCTTGAGGAAAATCATTTGATCTCCTTAGACTCAGTTTTTTCATCTACTAAATGGGACTAGTGGTCCTGCTTACCTTCCATACGTAGGTGTAACCAAGACGCAGTGTACTAATAGTGCACACGACTGTGCCTCGCAAACACAAGTGCAATGCACGTGTGTAGGGTTCATAGAAGTGATAACATTGGTAGACACTAGATTCTGCTTCTAAGGAAAAGAGATAGAATATATTTTTAAATACATGTTTAAATATGGAGGGACAATTTAAATTCTTATATTTATTGAGTAAATACTATGGGCCAGACACAGTGCAAGGGATTGTCACCAACATTAACCACAACTATACCATAGCTAAATGCAATAATGCTGTAGGTTAACATACATATATCTGAAATTATATGTTTCATGTTTTGAGGGTTTATTATATATGCATATTCATGCATTTTTACTTAGTATATGAAAATAGAAACAATATCTGCATATGTGCAGGCATGTGCACGTGTGTGTGTGTATGTTTCTGAGAAAGAATACTTGTCCAGGAATCAGGAATAAAGTGTAAAGAAAAAAAGCATGAGTCTTGTAATAAGATACACATATGTAGGTTCGAATCCTGACTATGACTTACTAGCTTTTTGACTTGGGACAAGTTTTAAATTCACCGAAGCTTTAATTTCCCCTCAATAAAAATGGAAATAATAAAAACTCCTTTCTAGGTCTGTTATAAAAGTTAAGTAAAATTACACACACAAACTATTGAAGTCTCTGGCACAGAGAGGGCTCAGTCGATGTCACAGCCTCCGTTCTGTTCTCTAACTGATCCACTAATGCGCTGTGGAACCAAGGGCAAGTCACCGAGCCCCCTGCACACATTTCTCATCTAGAGAATAAAAGGGAAGAACTTGATCATCCTGCGGATTCCTTCCAGCCTCAAAATGCTGGAGACACGTATCAAATATCTATTTTATGCATGTACGTGCATTTAAATAGTAAGCATGGCCGCAGGGAAGCCCCTTTAGCCTGGTGTTTGTTCCATTTCCAAAGCGTTTCCTTTTCCTGAATGTGCCATTTGCTGACTCTCATATTTTCAATACAGGACCCATTGATGGCTATGAAAAGGATTGTCCAGTGCAGCTGCGGGTCCACTTGAGCCCTCCAAGCGAGCGCTCTCAAGCCCACTCTGTCTCTGAGCTCTGTGTTCAGAGCCTGTTGTGGCAGCGATGTCTGGAATCCTTAACACCTGCACGTCAGCTTCCTGGGCATTCCCACTCCCCTCCCCCGTCCCTCACCCACGTCTCCCATTTGTATCCACCATGCAGCTGCTGGAGCCCTACAGGGGGGAGCTCCACGGACAGGACATCTCCTTGTTCAGCCGCCCGCCCCTGAGTCCGACCTGATGTGAAGCGCCTCTGTGCTGGCTCTTTTGTTCTCATCATTATGTTTAAATGAGCCTCATCTGCAGGGGAATTTTTAAAATAAAATAAAATAAAATAAAACCATCACAAAAGACCAAAGTAGATGACATCTGTTCCTTTGATGAAAGCTTTTTTTTTTTTTTTTGTCCTGAATTAAACTAAAAAAAAGAAGAAGAAAGAAAAATGAAAGAGTTGGGCTCGACCTCATTTGTACCATTCCTCCTCCCAAAACCAAATAAAGTTAGAGTATGCCGGCAGCCGCGTGGGGAATGGACTACAAGAAGAGAGGGCGAGGAGGGAGAAAAGAAAAGAACCCTCCCCACTTCTCCAGCAGTTTTGGCATCACCGCAACACCAGGAGTACACAGACAGCGTTACTTCAGGTGCCACTTATTTTAAAAGCATATTTAAATTTATATTCTCTGTGCTCATTTCATGAGCAAAATACAGGGGTGGTAACAAGTAGGTTTACAGTTGTTATATAAAAAATAATAAATAATTAATAAATAATAATAATACAAGAATAAACTCTGTTTCATATACTCACACTGTAAACTTAGTTTTGCCCACCCCTGTATTCAATTCCTTAGTCACTCTCCCAACCTTCTCTGGAAACCTCTGAGTATCTGATACCACAGGTGCATCTTATGCAGGTGGCACCTGGAATAGAATTTGAGAAACAACGATCGACATGTAGATAACCCCTACATCTTGCTCTCCATCTTAGCTCTTCTCTACAAGCTGAATCCCCCAATGTGGCTCACACCTAGAACTCACCCTTTCTCCACCAACACCTGCTACTTGCTCTGAGTTACCTCCTCACAGAACCTCGCTCAGAGCCGATTTCCTGGATATCATCCTTGACATCTCCTTTCCCCTCGAGCTCCCCACATCCAGCCCATTGCCAAGTTCTGTGAATGTTCCCACTGAACATCTCTTGACCCTTCCTCTTCTCTTCTTCTCCATCATCAGTGCCTGAGTCCAGGCCACCATCAGCTCTCACCAAACATGTGTCTAGACATTTCCCACCCAGTAGCCAGCATTGGTGGTTATGATCACTTTTTGAGCAAAACACTTTGTGGTTTTAGAATGAAGTCTAAATCCTATAGCTTGCCTTCCCAGCATGTTCATGAACTCGACCCCAGCTACTTCTCTCACGACTCCCCAACTATTGCCCTCTACTCTAGCCCAGCCAAACTCCTCTCAGTCCTTGACCTTGCTTAATGCTCCTTCCCCAGGGGCCTTTGCATATGCTGGTTTCTCTACCCTGAACTCTTCTGACTCTCTGCATGTGGATTTCCTCTACTCACACTTCAGGTATCAATTTAAATGCCACTCCTCCAGGAAGCCTACCCTGACTACATCTGCCCCCACCTCCACCATCCCCATGCCCCCCTCCAGCAAACCATAGGCTACCCCTCTGAGAGCACTTATTCAGTTTATTGATTCAACTTATTTAATTTTCTGTCAGCTCTGCTGAAAGTCAGCAGCAATAGAGTGGGAATCTCTCTTATTTGCTCTAATATTAACAGAACATGAGTCCTTTAACTGATAAATCTCAATGCTCCCGTACCTTTGCTGAAAAGACTACTTTTAGCAAAAGGCCAAAAAAAATTATATATTTCTGAAATGAAACTTTTCCTCTGACATTGCAGGTGTATTTTGAAATAGCACCATAAATTCAGACTAGAAAAGTTGTCTATAGTTTCAGTTTTATTTCCAGTTCCAGGCCTTTATCCTGCACAACCAAACTTTGGTGCAAATTCTAAAGATAAAATTCCTACATGTACAAAATTAACCTGATAAAGAGAGCTGCTTATTACGCTTGTGAAGTCCCTGAGATCATTTGCACCTGAAATGTTTTTCTGTCATCTTCTTCATAGACTCTGCTGTTGGCCTGGCTCCCTGGATAGCACAGTAGTTGGGGGTATAGAGAGCCAGGGCAGAAGGGAAGGGAGCCAGCTAGCCTTGGTTGTTGACCAAGCACCAGGCACTCTTCAATGTCTTACATTCTCTTTGCTAACAGCTCTGTGAGGAAGACACCATCTTCCTTCATTTACCAGTATGAAATGGTGGCACAAACAATCAAATTGACTGGCGGTGGTCACACTGTTGTGAATGGAACTGACACATTAGCTCAGATCTATCAACTCAAATTGGCAAACTCTTTGATTCTAGGTTGGCACCTTTAAGGAGTAGAAATCTCAGAAGAGGAGTCTGGCAGAGGTCTGGAAAGTTCCTCACAGCCAGGGAACCTGAGCAGAACCATGCAGAGCAGGCATTAAAATGAATAAATAAATAAAAAGACAGCAGAGCCAAAAGCTGTGTGTTAGAAGGCACAAAGCGTGGAGGGAAACAACTGGAAACCCTTCCCAAATGTCGCAAGCCTAGCTGTGTCTTCCAGATAGGCATCATATAGGCCAAGGTGGACCTTTGATCTTCTATAAGCATCTTTCCAAATCACCCATTTATTTGGCTTTTGGGGGACCAAGGGCCCTACTTGTTTTTATGGAAACTGATTTAAAAACAAACAAGCAAAGAAATCAAAGAAAACCTCCCTGATTGAGAACTCAATCAACCATTTTTCTCTAGGCTGACGTAATAAGCTTAAGGTTTTATTTAGAAGGTGGGGTTTGCCACGAGTTCGGTTGTATCTTCTTTGCTCTTCTTCTGGTCCTCTCTCATTCTTTCTAGGGTTCTCTGCTCTGCCCCGCCCTTTACCCCCGCCCCCAGGAAATGGAAATGGAGCATGTTTGCAAAATCTGACGGTGAGGTAGTTCTACCAAAGAGGGCTCTGCTCACCTGATTGGCAGTTATGAATGAGTAGGGGAGATTGTATTTGCTTCCCATTAAAACCTTTTTTGCATACTGGAATTCTCGAGGCACAAATACAGAGATGAGATGAAAACTCCAACGAGAGGTCAATGTCCTAACTGACTGATTTTCTAAACTCAAGCCACTTTCTCACTCTCTTGACAAAGTATACGTGAACAAACTGTAATGATACTGTCCTTTCATCCTGAGCTGAAGGAATCACATCGTTTCTGGAGTGGACAGAAAAGAGCGGAAGAAATGAAAGTGATAGATTAATAATTAGTAGTCATTTATTGAGCATAGAGTATCAGTCATTGTAAAAATGCTATTACATATGTGATTTAACCAAGTTTTAAATGCCCTGGTGGGTTGGTATTTTTAAACCTCATTTTATAGCTAACTTGAAGTTTCAAACTATTCACTGGATTTCCTGAAGATACTTAACTCCTTTTGATTCCTTTTATTCTCACCTCCTCTCAAGTTCCTGTATCCACCCTGGAGGAAATTTGGGGGCTAGAGAGAAATCAGAGCCAAGGGTTCTGCGGAAACACACTAGGGTTTGGCATCTCAGGACTGGGAGGGATGAAGAGAGGAGGAGGACAAGCAGGAAGTAGAGGGACTGGATCCGGAGCTCTCTAAGAAGGGCTTGGGAGAACAGGGGTGTTTGCACTAGTCTCGTCTCCAGTAGTTTTTGAACATCTGTTTTAAAGTCTCTGAGGTTACTGAGACAACGAGAAACTCCTAAAGAAAGGGCGAGTGGTGAGAAGTGAGGCTTGAGCTGTTGACTTACTTGTTCCCTCTGATTTACCTGGCTTGTTAAAGGCAGAGACAATGATAGGAGGGCCCAATGAAAAGAAGATGAGGCAATGGTGTGGCTACTCTCATCTGGCATGGGTTGAAGAATGAGGGCTGTGTCTAATCCCTATTGCATGAGCTGGAGAACTTTGAACAGAGGGAGAAAAAAAAATAAAACCCTCGATCTCACATTCCTTCCATTTCCAACCAATATCCTCACATCTGAAAGTTCAGTGTAAAACAATTATGAAAAATAATGTCATAGCTAGCTAGCTGTAAAATACAGATGATTATTGCCATTTTGTGGCTAAGGAATTTAAGTATCATGAAAGTGAATAGACTGCCCATTCTTTCTTTCAATAATAATTGATTAAGCTCCATTATATGTTCAGACTAGATATAGTGGCAAACAAAGCAGATGTAAAGCTGACAGGCTAATGAGTAAACAAACATTAAATGAAAATTAGGTAGAAAAATAAATATAAAATTACAACTTATGATATAACAATGAGAGGAAAATTATAGGGAAATAAGAGAAAACATGACAGAAGAAACGGCCTGACTTATATTGGTGGGTCAAGGAAGTCCTGTCTGAAAGAGGTGACATTATGCTGTGAGCCAGGAAAGCAGCGAAGGGGCAAGTAGGCAGCAGGAGCAGCCTGTGCAAAGGCCCTGAGGTTGAAAAGCAAGTGGCCAATGTAGCAAGGAGGGCAGGGTAAAAGAGAAGGTCAGAGGGCAAGGCAGGGGGAACAGTATGTATGGCCTTCTAAACCATGGCAAGAATTCTGAACTTTACTCTAAGTGCTAAGTGCAATGGGAAACCATTGAAAGGCAAGAAGACATGTGACCTGATCAACATTTTTAAATAAATTACCCTACTCGTTGAGGAAAACAGATTGGATAAGGTTGGAAAACTATTACTGAAGTCCTTATAAAAGTTGATAAATAGAGTGCAGAAAAACCTAAGTCCTAATCTTTGACTCAAACCACAGTCTTTTTATAATTTATAATCTAAAAATGTATGTCCTTTGTTAAACAGAGTTCTACTTTCTCAAATTCCTTATCCACTAAGATGTTGCTTCTAGGAAATACAATGTCTCACTGGCTTCCCTCATTACCTTTTTTTACTTTCCAGGTTCCAAGAACAGTAATTGATTAAGAGTAGTCATAATTGAGGAATAAATATATAGGTCATTTGCATCCGATTTTCCTATACAGCCTCAACCTCATTACACAGCAGCAGCAACAAATGTCAGTGGCAGGAAGTACACAACAAGAAGAATTAACCACATTTTTTTTTTCATCCAAACTTACACACACATTGTCACACACACATACAGTTGGTTTGAAGTGGGTTGAGGGGAGGTAGCCAGCCTTCTCACATTTCAAACCATTAGAAGAATCTCATGGCAGTCATCAAAACAACAGGCTTTCAGTCAGTTGACCTTTCATGCTGGAGGGTTTTGTGGGGAGAGGAAAGAAAAAGGAGACTTGAAAACTTCGGCTTTGCATCATTTGTCATTCTAATAGTTGTGCACTGTATCGGTCTCATGTTATGATACGACACTCTAATTTGATTAAGATACTATGCATGAGTCAATCAGGCATGTAAAGTACACTTGCTTAATTGCAAAATTAACAATGAAATAAGATAAATCATTACCCACTGGTAGTTATTCTGAAACTCATGATTTTCAACCCCCCCCCAACCCCCACTCAATTAATTTTTTTCCACCTAAAGTTATTTATGACACTTAGAAGGAAAACTCTGGGCTAAGGCAACAGTACCTGGGACACCAACAGTCAGCTTTCAAGGCATTAGTTTTAAAAGAGGTTACACTGACCAGGCAGTGGCACAGTGGATAGAGCATCGGACTGGGATGCAGAGAACCCAAGTTCGAAACAACAAGGTCGGCAGCTTGAGCGCAGGCTCATCTGGTTTGAGCAAGGCTCACTAGCTTGAGCCCAAGGTCACTGGCTCGAGCAAGGGGTCACTCAGTCTGCTGTAGAACCTGGGTCAAGGCACATATGAGAAAGCCATCAATGAACAACTAAGGTGCCGCAACAAAGATTCGATGCTTCTCATCTCTCTCCCTTCCTGTCTCTCTGTCCCTATCTGTCTCTCTCTGGCTCTGTCACAAAAATAAAAATAATAAAAAATAAAATAAAATAAATAAAGAGACCATAAAAGAGGTCACACTGACTCAGAACAGGAACTGTTGGTAGACGCATCTCAAAAGGGGTTCGGAGAATTCTCCAGCCTCGGAAGCAATCATAACCAAATACACAGTGCTGCAGGAAGTTATCCCCTACCTAGAAAATCCACTTGGAAATCTAAAGGCTGGGATCCTGGTTTCCATTTTTACTACATTTCTCTTTGCCTGCTTCTTTTGTTTCTTTTAAAGATCAGCTTAATTTTCGGCCTCTATGCAACTTTGAGTCAGATATCTACTATATTTCAGATACTGTGTTAAGTCATGAAAATACAAAAACAAAGATCTTATACTGGATCTCAACAAGCTTCCCTTCTGGTTGGTCACTGCGTTCTCTCCCCTCTGTGACTTCATGAGAAATACCCGGCTATAGCATGGTGCCCACCGACATGCTGTAGCAAAGGTCTGCAAGGCACCATCGAGACACAGAAATAGAAATTAATTAGGGAACATGTGTAAAGTAGGTGTGATTTGAGTTCACCTTAAACTGAATTAGGGGGAGTTGGTGATTGAAGGAAGGGAAGGGAAGGGCATTCCCAGCAAAGGGAACAGGACGAATCAAGGAAGGGAAGCTGGGGCACACATGTGGTATGTGGTCCTTACTGTGGTGTAGCAAGCAATAGCCAGGTGCTATTCCATCCTGAGAGACAGCATTAGTGGTCAAACATATGCTCCAAGTCTGGAAGAGTTAAGTACTTATCTCATATTGTATAGAGGAAGGAATTCCAGATTGGAATTCAGGAGATCCACTCTTCCTGTGTCTAACACAGTATGTCAACTTGGGCTGGTTATTTCATCTGCATTTGCCTCAGTTTTCTCATCTGCAAAATGGGAATAAAGATCCCTTTCCTATTTACTTCACAGTGTGTTTTTGAATGTTCAGGGAAAATATATGTGAAAATTTAACTTCAAAGTTTTCAATCTTTTTTATTATTATTATTTAGATAAGAGTGTAAAGCACTGATAGCAAATTGAAAGAGTTGGTATTACTTTAAGTGGGCAAGATCATGACTGATATTCAGGGCCCGGCAGTGACTGACATATAGGGAGAGTGATTAAGACCAGTTTGGAGAGAACTTTGAATGTGTGTAAATTTTGTTTTTCATTCAATTTTCTTTTTTTCTTAATTTTTAATTTTTAAAATTTTATTTAGAAAATTAAATTTAATGGGGTGACGTTGGTCCATAAGAGTGCATAGGCTTTCAGGTAAATATTTCTATCGCATTTGTACTGTTGATTGTGTTGTGTGCCCATCACTCAAAGTGAAATATCATTCAAGTTAAAAACATGGGTTTATCTATTATTTTATTCACTTAAAAGATAAATAAAACTGGCTTATAAAGAACATTCAAAGTAAAAAGTAGGACCAAGCATCTAAACTACTTATTCAGTGCCCTTGTAAATGACACCCACATTCTACCAGCAGGTTTACTGTCTGAGAATTTCTGAAGGTCAATGGTCAAATGACAAACAGGTATGACTTGATTCAGAAAATAGGAGTTTGAAATAGCCTCTACGATCTCTTTCAGCCCTACCATTTCTTAACTATCCTGTACATGGCATTGTGACCTCACTCCAGCTCTTAGAACCATTTCTGAGCTCAGAGATACTAGAGTCTGAGCAATCTTGTGTGTGGCTCAAAGAAAGTGGTGTTTATGTTACAACAGTGAGACTACACACTCCCTAGAGACTTTGTGAGAGAAGGCAATTGCATTTCTAGAAGAATTTTCCACTGTAACTTAAAGCAATTTGGTCAAAAGCAAGGAATGAGAGGAGCAAACACATCACTATGTTGAAGGAAAGATTTAACAGTGTGTGCTACCTAGGATCACAAGATGATGAAACTAAGAAAACACCAGAGCAGTTTAGTCTCCCTTTGCACCTTTCCTCTGAGGGGCTTACACCATTTTAGAAATCGACATCTATTCTCATCATTGGCAAGTTACTTCATCTCCCAGGACTGCAAGACTTCTCCTTCCCTAATCTTTAAAGAGACATGGAGGAGATCAAGCAAGAAGCCCTTTGAAAAGTGTCATGTCTACAATGATCAGTGCTTAGGGACAGAGCTGAACTAGGCCTCAAAATTTGTCCCATTCATCCCAGAGGGAAGTTATATCTCCGTGTCCCTCTGCTTTATGTGGAGAAGAAAAGATGGGTCCACACAGCAAGCCCAGAGACCCAGCGGAGGTGTACCTACTCTGCTTGTGTCCTTGAGGAAATGAATCTACGTTTCTAGCTTTGGATTTTTCTTCTTATCATCATCCTCAGAAGGTAGACACTACCTCTAACATTTCTTCCAGTTCTGATACTTTGCAAAAGTAAGATTCCTTTGATTGTGCTCAATTAAACTAAGCCAGAACCAAGGACCATGAAGAGGAGGATGACAGCTGGAACCTCTCCTTCTTCACCTCTAGAACCAGGATGATAACCAACTTTGAAGGGTGGCTGGGGAGGTTAGATATAATATATGCAAAGCTGCTAGCACAGTGCCTGGCATCCAGGATGTGCCCCTTAAATGGAGGTTTTTAAATTAAAACCTAAAAACTTCCAATCTAAGCCCCCACCAGCCCACTCTTTTGTCTTTGCAGCCTCGGGCATCTTTGTGGTTTGAGCACATGGCCTCTGACTTACTGCTGGCCACTAGGAGCTCTAAGTTTGAACACCAGAACAATGTTTTAGACCTTTCAATTTCCTCCAGCGGCCGCAGGGAGAGTCGGTGAAGTTTTCTATTTCTTTTGGCTGGAACTTTGTGCCCAGTTAACTCCAGGTGTCTGTGAAGGAGCCCAAGGGAGGACTTCAGAAAGGCCAACCATTTGCCCAGTCTGTCTCCACACCCTGCGATGGCAGGAGGAGGCTGTGCAGAGGACCAAGAGCCTGAAGCAGGGGCCGGATGTCCTGTGTCTACTTCGCCAACTTACGATCCTCCCGGGGTGATAAGCGCTGGAGAAGTATATGTCTTCAGCACCACAGTGATGTTGTTTACAGCATTGTGAGACTGGAAGTCATAGATATATGTCTCTCTCTTTGAGTCCCCACCCCATGCAGAACCTAAAAAAAAAAATCAGAAAATTCCACTTGCTTTTTCATATATAATGAGGTCGAACATTCTTAAGGAATGAAAAGCACAGCTCCAGCCTAGTTTTTAATTAGCTTCAGGAACCGTTGTTTCAAACTAGCCTCGTTCCAAAAGCTATTCTCTCTCTGCTCTGAATGAGATGAAAATTCAATTGCATTTGCCTTGTCAAGTCATAATAAGATGCTCCCCCCCCCTCCAAAAGTCACATGGGGGAAAACACTCAGGAGGCAGACAGACACTGCAATTCTTGACCCCAGAAGGACACCAGTACCTAAAAAGGGCAACTGAAAGAGCTCTAGTTTGACCAAAGTCAGTGCTGTTTTTCAGTAGCCCACCATGTGAATTTGAGCCTGTTTCCTCATGTGTACAATGGAAAAAAATAAGGACTTTAGAGCCAAACAGACCTAGGGTGAAATCCTGCCTTCCCAGCCCGGGTGCTTTGCAAGTTCACTGAGAGCACTCACATCTTCTGTGTTCTCATTTATGATACAGATATTGAGGTCCTCCTGGAGAATGTCAAGAGGGACTAAATGAGCAATTGTGAGTATAGCATACCACCCTGGACATCACCAGCATCCAGTAAACATCGTGGTTCTTTTTCTTTCATCTGAACAGCAGAGTTAATTAACCCCATATTGCCTCTTTCACTGGGTTGAAGTCATGACCCAAAGGGATTATCTATATTTAGAGGCTAGAAGTCTAGGTTTTGTAGTCAGAGGTCAGGGTTCACATCCCAGTCCTGCTTCCTCCTGCCTATGTCACCTGGGGCAAACTCCAGAGCCTCACACCTTCCTCGATATAGGATTGCTGCAAGGACTAAGTGAGAAGTGAGATAGTGTACAAAAAGTCTTTTTGCCTAGAGCCTGGCACATGGTATGTACACAATAAATATCACCTAATAATAGCAGCAGCAGCATCTGAGAGTGCGCTGTAAAAATTTAAGATCCTTTAAGATGTCCACCTCAAATCTTTTTGAAATAAATATGTCAATGTTACTAGTGCTTATGTAAAGATAAGTGGTTATTATTTATGTAGGAGAGCATTACTGGGTATTATGCAGGAAGTGGGAGAGAACAGTGTAGAAAAAGAAAAAAAATTAATGGTGGGCTTCAAAGGAGAAAGAAGAGAACATAACGTCTCACCCGGCACCATAGAAGCAGCCCCATAAATTAGTACAGAGCTGCCTGAGTGTGGAAGCTCAGTGGGGTCTTATCTAAAGAACACATAAAAGGAAAGGGAAAGAATGGAAAAGGAAGGGGAAGAAAACCTCATTCCGTTACCTCTAAAAATTAATCCTAAGGCTGTATTTATCCGAAAGAATCTTACTAAACACATATGCCAGGAAGGCACCGGGACACAGGAGGCTCGTACCTGCCCTCGGGGAAGCTGCAGGCTAATGAGGACCTTACACCAAGTACATAAATAACTAATTAAAGGTAGAAAGTGAAGTGTCATGAATCATCATCATCATCATTATTAGAAGCCATTTTTCTGAACTTATTTAATACACCATCCTTTTTTCCAAAAAGAATGTTGGACAATTTATGACATAAAAGTAAACATGGAGGTATAAAAAGATAGCACCAGAAATTTACACTTAAGCAAAAGCTAATATAATTGTTGGGTTAAGCATTATATTCATCTTGGAGTGTCCTGGAAGTCCTGGCAAAATGGAAAACATTATTATAATTTAATATTTCTTAAATGCCAACACTCTCTTAAGCCGTATACAGGAAACTAGGCAAAGCCTAAGTCAGGAATCTTGCATTTTCTATTCAACTGACAGATGGGAAAAGCATGCATGTCTGTGGGATTTGGAGACATTCAGGTAGGTACTAACCATTATCAACGTTTAAGACCGTTATTTTGGAAAAAATAATCTATATAGATCACTGAACTTTTTTATGGCTATTTTTTACTTCTATTGGGGCTGTTTCTCGGCTACAAGCTATGCAGGATGCAAGCTGCTTCCTTTCTTATACTTATAAGAAAAAATATATATACCTTAAAACACTGAGCAGTCTTGGTATCGTGATATCAGACCTGCTCGTTTTCTTTTCAAAGTGATCTCAGTGCTCCACTGCTTAACTGCTGTTGTTGTCAAGTCTTCCCCCCTCAGACAGGTAGGTGGGAGGGAGTCGAATTAGCCAACTGTACAGAAAAATCAAAGACGCTTGCTTGCAAGGGCACCTACTTCTGAGAATTACCATGAATTTTGCATGCCACTGACTAAGAAAGGAAGGAAGGAAGTGACATCTTTAAGATCCTGGGCTTGGGCTGCGGTGAAGGGGACCAGCTGTTATTCTTTTTCTCACTGATTTCTGGCCCATTGTGATGTCTTTTATGAATCTGGGAAAACTCGAACTTGGAAACCTGTTTTAAAAGACCATGTTCTTCATTCTTTTTCAATGTAACCCTTAAAGGGTGCATGAACTTTATTCAGGAGGAACAATTAAAACAAAACAATATAAAAGCAACAAAGACGAGAAAGAGTTGCCCAACAGAGAGAAGAGGTGGAGGAAACACAGAGTCAGAGGCACTAGCATCTGACCACTTCTCTGCAGAAACCCTGCCCAGCCTTCTGCAAGTTGAGGGAGAGCCCTGGTCAGGGTCAGGGTTGGACAGAGAGCCTGCTAACACTTGCCGGCCAATACCACCCACATCTGTTTGACTTGGCACTGTGCACTGACCAGCTGCTGGCACAGAATCAGAAGGGGCAGGTGGGCGTGTTGGGGAAGGGGGAAGTAAGGGGAGAGGGGATTATACACAGCTGTTCCAGTGAGGGGAAAGGGGAGGAGGCCAGGAGGAATGAGGCAGAGAGGCCCGGGGGCAGGCAGGGGCAAGAAGCCCACAGCTGTGGTGGTGGCCATTGGTCCTAATCACCCTTTGCAGCAGGTGAAGGCACTGAGTCAGAGAGCAGAGGCTCCAGGGATGTTGCTTTAGCAGATATTCAGGCACTGGGCCAGGACTGAGCAAAGTGTCAGGAGTGCTTTATCACTCTCTGCTTTGACCCAGCCACTCTCTCACTAATGGTGAACCTTTTAGACCTCCAAACTAGTCACCATGTGGCCTCCTTGTTCCTACAAGATTAAACCTTTCAGTTCCTACCTCAAACAATGTTTTGTTTTTCTTTCTAAGCTCAGCTCACAAAGTCCTACTTTCTCTAAGCTGTTAAGATCCTTCCAACTATCTAGAGAGAAAGCTGGAAAGAATAAGCCCTCCACTTACCAGAGTCCCCAGGAAGTGTCAGTGATGTTCCTGAAGTCACCTGGCTCAGCCCCTGGAGGAGCAATTTAGGCAAATGCTGACTCTTCCACCTCAGCACCATTTGCTCTGCCAAAATTTGCTCCAATCCAAAATTTTAACCCTGTGCCAGGAGGTTAAATTGGTAAGTGGTATACTCAACAGGGGAGAGATGGTTTATTATGTAATCTCAGTGCAAAATCTTACACAAGCATCAGTTATTTCTTCGCTATCTATTCAACACCATGTGCCAGGACCCATGCTGGGTCTCTGCAAGGAGCTCTCCAGTGTGGGCGAGACCATTCTTGGTCTCACTGTGGTGTTCATCAAAGGGAAACCAAGTCACCTCTGCAGGTTTTAAAATCCTCATCGCCTTTTTTTTCTTTTTTTTGCTTCTGAAGAAGTCACTGACGATATCACCTATGACAAAATAGACAGAACACCACAATGTTATTGAGATTGATTACTGGGTCTGCTCACTGGAAAAGGAGCTCTTTTTAGGATATTCTTGGTACCCAGAGGGTCAAAATAACATGATATGGAATTGCCAATATCCAGTCTAAAAGAGCTAAAAGAAAGCTCATTTTATATGGTTTTTTCTAATAACATAAGTCTCAGCTTTGAAAAGTGTCTGAGATTTAGTCTTTCTTCTGACACTTATTAGCAAGGTGACTTTTCCTGTCTGTGACTTAAAATGAGAATAATAATAGAATATACCTCATAAGATGGTTGTGGCAAATCAGCTCCCATAGACTGTATTACAGTTTTGCAGTACTGTAGATGCCATATTACTATAAAACAAATACCCATAACCCCCTCCCCAGAGTCCTACTTCAGAGGTCCAGACAAGGATTTGGTGATGGATACCTTCGTTGGCTGGCATGCAGAGTTCCCAATTTAATGCTCAGCTCCACCCCGGGGCTGAGGACCATTTTTCAGGCCCACCATCAAATCCATCCCTTTCTGACCTTGCACACTAAGTCCAGTGACTCATCTTGTCCATGAGATTGAATTCCTGGTTTCATAATCTACTGTTGCCCTCATTCCTACAAAGCTGTCAACCCTCCCAGGAATTAGAGCTGGCCACCAGCAGCCACATGGCCTGTCTGGCAAGTCCAGGAACAGGACTTGCTCGGAGCCTCCCTCTTGTTTAGTGGTGCAGTGGAAACAGGCTCCAGATTTGAATTCTCCATAAACCACTACTTATGTGGCCAGCCATTTTATCCCCCTGGGCCCCAATTTCCTCATCATCTGTAAAATAAGAATAAAAATACCCTGGCAGAGATACTGTGAGAATGAGTTATAATGCAAAGTTTGACACAGTAGTATTGCTCAGGGAACAGTAGCTCTCTTTCTTTGGATAGTCATTTATTACAGCTGGCTTGATGCTGGCTGCCACCTAGCCTGACCCCTCGGCCTGTCCTCATGTACTGCTGTCACTGCCCACACCAATGCCTACCTAATAGCTTCAGCCGGTCTCTGAGTTCCAGTTCCTTCCGCTGCCGTGGGGAAGCTCTGCCACGTATTTTCTGCCTGCCGGCGGGAGGTGTGCTGGAGCAGCTCCTACCAGCTCATACAAGCCGGTCCTGGGCAGCTGTTTCCACCGCACTCAGGGACCACCATGCCGGTACCTTGAGGTCGGCTAGAGTGGGACAAGTTACGCCAGGGAAATCAGCAAACCCAGTAATCGGGCTCTTTCCCCTGGAAAGACGCTTGTGAAACATTTCCAGGCACACTAGTGTAGACCTTCCATGCTTTCCGTACCTTCTCTGGGCCTGATCATCGAGACCGAACCCTCCAGGGAGGCCCTTCAAAGGGAAGAGCTCAGACGTTTTCTACGCACACACACTCGCCTTTCATTTCACTGAGAATGCAGCAAAACCCCTGCCTGAGTCTACAGAACAACTCTCAGTTCAGGAATGGAAACAGGACACCAGGAAACCAAAAAGCCTAATGAATATACATTAACCTCAGGATTAACCCCGCCACTAATGAAATCAGCTCAGCCCAGCCAAAGGCTTCTCTTCCTGCGGGGCGCCCTCCTGGCGAAGCAGGCTCCCCGGCTCCAGGCTGCACCTGAGAGCTCGGGTGGAAACCTTCCAGGCCCTGGATCACTGTGCCCTTCACACCACCCGTGCTTCTGGCTTGGAAACAGTATGGGCCAGGACCAAAGAGAGTGTGGAAGAAGATGACTCTTTCATGGGCAGAAAGGAAGTCCTACCTTTCCTTATTTTTGGTGAAAGCTCCAGTCTAAACCACTCGAGTTTGCGGAGGTGTAAGCATTTTGAGGGCTGAAGTTCCTGCCCCTTAGTGACATTAAACTCTGATTTGTTCCACCTAGAACCACGTTTGGAGTTTGTCATGTTGACTTAGTGTTGGGCCACACTTAGCTTTATATCCCCTTGAAGAAAGACTCATCAAGTAAATAAACAGATCGGTGAGCCTGCGTGTGGTGGGGTAGAGGGAGCAAAGAAATGTGTTCTCGTGGATTTTAGAGGGCAAACCACCATCTGCTAGTGGAATCCTCTCTCCCAGTGCTGCCTATATGGGTCCCTATATCAGTATTTTGTTCCTGCCTGTATTTGAAAGGACTGCTCAATCCAAATGGGATACACCCCATCCTTCTGCCTACTAAACCTTAAATCTTCTTTTTCTCCCCACAGGATCCATAAATTTCATGCATTTTCCTCTCTTCACAATTCCAGACTACCCACAGAACATACAACAATTTCCACTACCCCACCTCCTCCCATGTACCCACCCCTTGGCTTGCTGCCCCTAAAACAGTCTGACAGGCCATGTGTTTTCATTTTGACACCTTTAATGACAGACTTCACAGGAACATCAACAGAGTGACAAATGCAGGGCAGGAGCTAAAGTTCCAGAATTCTGCCCTCCATTGTCCTTACCCAGGTCTCTAGCCCACACTAAAATGTGGAAGGTGAGCCCATCATTCCAATAATCCTGAGGGGAGAACTCCAATATTCTCCCCTCTTGCCTTCAGAGCAACATCTCCCGTCGTCAGACTATTGCTACTGTGCTTCTAGTAATGGTAGATATCACGACTCTGATGAGAAACTTCAGCTTACGAGTAACTTTCTGCCCATTACCTCGGTGAACCACAGAACCTCCTTGTGACCTAGGCACTGGTGTGACTGCCCATATTGTTGGGCCAATGAGACAGTGCCAACAAAGTGCCTGGCAGACACTTGATGGGACCCCCCGCCTCTCTTCCCACCACCCGTGTTGCCTTACCGAGGAAATACAGTGATCAGGCACTGGTTATATGACCCTTTAAAAAAAATCTGATTCGGAAGATTATTTTCAAGAAAAGGATCTCAAATTGTATTTTAACTCCCGTTTATGAGGAAAATCCACACATGCTTTCTATTTCCCACCTCAATGGCAACAAATCCGTGGCTGATAATGAACTCCCTCCCTTTATTTTGACATAGGAAATTCAGGGCACCTCAGACGGGACATCCAGGTGACCTCTTCCTATAGTTCCAAAATCCAAGTTTGAGTCAGATCTCAACCTGAAAAATTGTCATTATTCCCCTACAAACTTTTATTTCTTGCTTTAGCTTTCCACGCTTTCTCTTCATGCCTTCCTCCCAGATTACCTAATGAATGCCCTTCATTTCTCTTCTTGCTGTCTAGTTCAAGTTCAGTCAGGAGCCTTTAGGCCAGGGGTCAGGAACCTTTTTGGCTGAAAGAGCCATGAAAGCCACAGATTTTAAAATGTAATTCCGTGAGAGCCATACAATGACCCATGTATGTTACGCATTATCCAATAAAAATTTGGTGTTGTCCCGGAGGACAGCTGTGATTGGCTCCAACCACCCGCAACCATGAACATGAGCGGTAGGAAATGAATGGATTGTAATACTTGAGAACGTTTTATATTTTTAACATTATTTTTTTTATTAAAGATTTGTCTGTGAGCCAGATGCAGCCATCAAAAGAGCCACATCTGGCTCATAAGCCATAGGTTTCCGACCCCTGCTTTAGGTTGTTCAGGTACAGAAAACCTACTCTCTGTTCCGTGTAGTAATAACACAAAATTCACTTTAAAATATTTATCAGTTTAAACTTTTCACTAAGTAATTCTTACTGGCCTTTATAATTAATTAGATGACTTTTCTCTACATATATAAGTCAGAAATCTCTAATATCTTTAGCACGTTGATATCAGATTATAAAATGGAGAGGACCAGGAGGCTGTTTAGTGCCAAGTTTAAGAGGTCATCTTATTAATCAATTGGAGAGAAGATTAATTTATTCATTCAACACACATTTACTAATCACTTAACCTAACTCTTATAATACTCAAGACCCAGTAGTATGTACTTGTTATGCGCATATTATCCATGTCTTCCAATTAGACTTTGAGGCTCTTCAGAAGTATCTGGTCTCAGCTTGTCCTACCTGGTCTTTTGACATACAGCAATTCACTTCACTTCTCTGGGCCTCAGTTTCCCCGTTGTGGGAGGTGAGTAAACAGAGCATTATAAATCCACTGATTCACCTTCTTCTGTTTAACTCAGTAGATATAGGTTAAGCAAAAACATTAAGAGCTACTAGAGAAGCTCAAAGAAGGAGGCATTAAGTGCTATTTAAGAGAACTCAGGTAATTATTGAAGCTGGGAGATGAGTACATAGACGTTTATCACACAGCTCTTGTCTACTTTTGTGCATATTTGAAAATGTCCCTGTTAAAGGAATAAAAAGAGTAAAAAGAAATGGAAGGAATTCAGGCTCCTCAGAGCAGGCAGCAGCCGGGCAGAAGTGAAGCATGGGTAGGATTTCAATGAGCCAGCACTGGGTCAGAGGCCAGTCCAGACGGGGCATGTCATGAGCCAAGGCGTAGAGACTGGAAAATACAAGGTGTGCACAAAGAACTGGGAGTAGTCATGTGTGGCCGCAGCACAGGGTGCAAGAAGGGAGCGTTGGGAAATGAGCTGGAACGGTATCGTGGGGTCACAGCCGAAGGGCCTAGAGAGGCACAGTGAGGAGCCTGAGCTTACTTCAGTTCCAAGGGAGAGCGACCTCATTGGTTAAGCTCACGTTGGCCCCACCCCTTCTCAGTCAGCCTGTGTGCAGGCCCTGGAGAAGGGCATGTGGCAGAAACTGGCAGAAAAGCATGCTGGCAGCATAGCCCGGCTTGTTTCTTCACCAGGAAACAAGGTTTCCTGTAACTCAGACCCATGAATCAGCATTTCCTCTGTCAATAATACACAGCAAGAAATGCAACAGCACGGGGCTTGGGGGAATGGAAGAAAGGGAGGAATATTCCATGACACAGCAGGGCTGTACTCTCTCCTTTCCCTCATGAAACACTACCGATAAGCTCCCAAATAACACTCAGGTTTCAAAAGATAACTTTCCCAGAGAACCTCACAGTATCTTGTGAAGATTAAGTCCTGCAGAATACCCTGGTCATATTATGTGCTTCTAGCACCATTCGGATAAGTAAGATCACTTTCTGAATTCTTTCATTACATGATAACAAAATATTAATATAACTGTTTTAACCTTGCAGAGGTTTGAGTGTATGTGTGACTTGTTTTTAGTTTTTACACATCCCTGTCCAATATTTTATTAGATCCTCATGATAATCTTGTGAGGTACCCAGGAAATATTATGGCTATTTCACAAGTACTGATTCTGAGGCAGAGAGATAAAATGCTTCTCCTTGCTAGATCTGTTTTGAAGAACCCAGAAGTAATCCCAACTCTTCCAACTGCAGTAAAATTCTTTTCAATGTCACAGCTTTTAAACAAATAAACAAACACTGCTATATTTATTTTAGTGTATTTATTTACTATTAAATGAATACTATAGCTAATTTAAAATACTAAAATTATATATTACATATACATATGTGTTATCTAGCACAAGAAAGAATTTCATCCACTTTCCTCATTTCATTCATTCATTAAATATTTATTGACTGCTTACTCTATACTGGGCTCTGTTCTAAATGCATTTACTAGTGAACAAAACAAAGAACTCTGCCTTCAGAAAGCCTACATTCTCACTGAGGAACTCAGACCATAACTGAGACAAAACTAAAACACAGAGTATGTTACAGAGTTACATGGTTATATGTGCTTTGAAGAATAAAAAAAACCAGAGAAGAGTATAAGAAGTGTTAGAGGGGGATAGGATGTTACAATTTTGCAAAGGATATTCAGTGACAACCTCCCTGAATATGTGAAATTTAAGTCAAGAACTGAAGAGGTGAGTGAGCAAGTCATGCAGATATATGGGGGTGAGGGGCGGAAGCAAAAGAAACAGCAAATTCCAAAGCTATGATGTAGTACATTTTTGTTATATGCAAGGAACAGTCAAAAGTCGGATATGGCTGGGCCCTGGCCGGTTGGCTCAGCGGTAGAGCGTCAGCCTGGCGTGCAGAGGACCCGGGTTCGATTCCCGGCCAGGGCACATAGGAGAAGCGCCCATTTGCTTCTCCACCGCCCCCCCCCTTCCTCTCTGTCTTTCTCTTCCCCTCCCACAGCCAAGGCTCCATTGGAGCAAAGATGGCCCGGGCGCTGGGGATGGCTCCTTGGTCTCTGCCCCAGGCGCTAGAGTGGCTCTGGTCGCGGCAGAGCGGTGCCCCGGAGGGGCAGAGCATCGCCCCCTGGTGGGCAGAGCTTCGCCCCTGGTGGGCCTGCCGGGTGGATCCCGGTCGGGCGCATGTGGGAGTCTGTCTGACTGTCTCTCCCCGTTTCCAGCTTCAGAAAAATACAAAAAAAAAAAAAAAAAAAAAAGTCGGATATGGCTGGATTGGAGGGAGAAAGGGGGAAAGGGAGAAAAGATGTAGGGTGTAGAGGTTGAGGATAGATCATGCAGACTATTATAAAGACTTAGAATAGACTTAGAAAGTCTGCTTTCATTTACTCAAAAACAAAACAAAACCAACCAACCAAAGACAAAACTAAAATAAAACAAGACAAAGGGGTAAAATTCAAAATAAAACAAAACAACAGCAAAAGCATGTAAACGGGGTTAGGGTTGGTAACCCACCCCCTTCTCTCTCTCATCTGGAATCTGGATCCAGGATCCAAACCCCCAAGCTAACCACCATGGCTGCTTCCTGAGGGATCCATGCAGTGGCCAAGTCAGGCAGACGAGCCACTTACTACACAAGCTTGGGCTTAGGCCCCAGACCTCAGTCCTGTGAGCTGGACCGCTAGGATTTATCAGGTCTCCTCTTGTCTAGGTTACAGGCTGAAAGCAGAACAAAACCCTGCAGAGCCTTCTTCCCCCAAGCCTTCCCAGGGGCAGACATCTCAGCTATCAGCTCAGCCTTACAACAGCCATCCCCCCTCCCCCCGATTTAGGCGTCTGTCATTTCCTTGTGTTGACCCTGACTCATCCCGGAGGGTGGTGTGTGAGTGTGGACATAGACATGATGTGAAGGAGAGTGGAGAGAATAACCTCACATTCATTCTAGAAGTCAGCGTTCCTTCACATTTATTCTTTGTCTTCATTATCCTCTATGTCTAACAGGCAAGCTCGCATTCAATTCATGCTCCTACTGCTGCCACTACCACTTCCCCACTGTCTTGGAGAGTGTAAAAGATTTCTTTGTGTGATTTCTCCAAATGCTCACACTAGGAGCAGTGAGGTAGTTCATCCCTTTAAAGCCTTTTATGACTGTCTCTTTGATTTGCCTCCAGAAGTCACTGAAATAGATCAGGACAGGACATACTCCAAGTCAACAATGGACACTAGGTGGAGAAGTCCCTCACCATACTTTTTATCAAGTGAGTGAACAAACAAGAGAGATGCTCTGTTACCCAGAGACATGTGGACAACCCCAGTCAAACCAGACATGAGTGAGGGTTGTGGAAGAGGAATGGCTAAAACAGATCTTCATATTGTTTCTCTCCTTCATGCCTTTTTCTACCACCTCCCCCAAAACCACCTCTACCACCACGATCATCATCCTAATCTGAGTCTCCTCTGACTTATTTCTTTAATTTAGCTTTTCTTTTTGAGATACTCATAGATTCATAAGTAGTTGTAAGAAATAATACAGAGAGCCTGTGTACCCTTTACCCAATGTTAACATCTTATAAAATGATAACAGATAATGCAATATATAACCAATATATTGATGTTACTACAGTCAAGAAAAATGGTATTGCCATCTCCCCAGGGGTTACTCATGTTGCCTTTGTATAGCCAAACCAACTTTCTTTCCCTCTCCCACCCCTTCCTTAATCCCTGAAATCACAATTCTACTTTCCATTTCTAAAATCTTGTCAATTCAAGAACGTACTATACTTTACATTATAAATAATATTGCATTATCAATAATATTGTAATAACTATCTGTCACCAGAATTATTGGGGAGATCACTTTAACCACTATGCTGTACATCTGAAACTAACATAAAACAATATTGGATGTTACCTGCAATTAAACATTTTTTTAAATTATACCATATGCAACCTTTGGTAAATTGGCTTTTCCTACCAGGGTAATTTCTGTTAGGAGATTCATCCAGGTCATGTGTTTATCAAGTAGTTTTTTTAATTATTAAGTAGTATTTCATGTAGAATGTACTACAGTTTAGTCACCCACTAAAAGACTTTTTAATTGTTTCCATTTTGAGGCTACTATAAATAAGCATGTTATAAACACTGTATACAGAATTTTGTGTGAGCATAAATATTCATTTCTTTGGGATGAATACTCACAAGTGCAATTGCTGGGATGCATGGCATTGCATGTTTACTTTTTTTTTTTTTATTTAAGACACTGACCATCTATTTTCCAAAGAGATTATACATATTATTTTATATCATCAATTATTTATATATGAGTGAATGAGTTTTTCTGCATAACTACTAGCACCTGGTGTTGTCATTATTTTTTATTATTTTGGCCTCTCTGATAGGTGTATAGTGATAACTCACGTGTTTTTAATTTACATTTTCCTGATCACTAATGATGTTAACTAGTTGGCTATCTTCTATGTGTTTACTTGCCACCTGTACAGACTCTTTGGTAGGATATCTCTTCACATCTTTAATTGATTTCAAATTGAATTGTTTAACTCTTGAGTTTTGAGAGTCTTATATATCAATATATTCCATATATTAGTTATCAGATAGGTGATTTGCTAAGATTTTCTTCCATAGTTGATAGCTGGTCTTTTCATCCTGTTAGCTGGGCCTTTATGGAGCAAGTTTATTAAATTGTGGCCTTATTTATTATCTTTTTTCTTTTATGGATTGTGCTTTTGGTGTCAAGTCTAAAATCTCTTACCCTATTTCTAGAACCTGGAAATTTTTTCTTTTTAATTGTATAGTTTTCACATATTAATTCTAAATCCATTACCTATTTTGAGTTAATTTTTATATAAAGTGTGAAAGAGACTTGGGCTGAGGTTTGTTCTTTTCTTTATTTCTTTGTTTTTGTCTATGTATGTCCAATTACTCCAGCACCATTTGTTGAAAAGGCTATGTTTCTTTCATTGAGTTGCTTTTGCACCCTTTGTTGAAAACAGATGGGCATATTTGTGTGAGTTCATTTCTAGGTTCCCTATTCTGTTTTATTGATCTGTGTATATCTCTCTGTAAATACCACAGTCTTGCTTATTGTAGCTATATAATATGTCTTAAAATCAGGTGTACAGATTCTTCCTTTATTATTTTTTTCCAAAATTGTTTTAACTATCCAAGTTCCTTTGCCCT
Organism: Saccopteryx leptura; assembly: GCF_036850995.1. Classification (NCBI taxonomy): domain Eukaryota; kingdom Metazoa; phylum Chordata; class Mammalia; order Chiroptera; family Emballonuridae; genus Saccopteryx; species Saccopteryx leptura. The sequence goes on along the minus strand of NC_089510.1, from coordinate 65,325,608 downwards.
TCCATATAAATTTTAGAATAATTTTGTTGATGCCTACCAAAAATCTTTCTGTACTTTTGAGAGGAATTATGATAAATCTGTTTATCCAGTTTGGAGAAAATTAATAGCTTTACTAATGTGGTAGACAGACTAATGGGCCCTCAAAGATTTCTACATCCTAGTCCCTGGAAACTGTGAAAATGTTACTTTACAGAACAAAAGTGACTTTGCCAATGTGATTAAGGTAAGGACCTAAAGAGGGGAAAGCTCTTGTGAATCGTCCAGGTGGGTCCAATGTAATCACTAGGTCTTTATACGAAGGAAGCAGGAGGGTCAGAGTCAGAGGAAGGGATATGTGACAATGCAGCTTGCAGAGGTCAGAAAGAGATTAAAAGGTACTGCATTGCTGGCTTTTAAATAGCCATGAATCAAAATAGTTCATACTTGAAATAGTCCATAAATCAAAGAACTCAGGCAGCTCTAGAAGCTAAAAAGGTTGAGAAGTAGATCCTCCCCTCAGAGCCTCCAGAAAGAACCAGCCCTGACAACACTTGAATTTTAGCCTCTTAAAATTCCATATTAGACATTAGACATACAGAACTGTAAAAAAAAAAAATCAATTTACATTGGTTTAAGCAATTAAGTCAGTGGTAATTTTTTATAGCAGAAATGGGAAACTAATACAACTATGTTGAGGGTTTCAATCAATGAAGAGAAATGCTATGTCTCTCCATTTATGTAAATCTCCTTTGATTTCCTTCTTTAGCATTTTATTCTTAAAATTTCCCCTATTGATTGGGAAAGAGAGGGGGGGGGGAGAAATGAAGAAAGAGAGAGGGGAAAGGAGAGAAGAAAAAAGAGAAAGAGAGAAGCGTCGACTTGTTCCACTTAGTTGTTCCATTTAGTTGTATACTCATTGATTGCTTCTCCCATGTGTCCTGACCGGGGATTGCCCCCACAACCTCTGTGTACTGGGACAATGCTTTATTCCCTGATCCACCTGGCCAGGGCCACATTTTATACTTTTTAGTGTACAAGTCTTGAACACGTTTTTGTTACACTTACATTTAAATATTTGTATTTCTTGAGCAATAAGTAGTATTGCTTTTTTTAAATTTTTATGTCAATGTGTTCATTGATAGTATATAAAAAATAATAGATTTTGTGTGTTTACTTTGTATCTTGCAACTTTGTTGAACTCATTTATCAGTTCTAAAATCTTTTTTCCATGTAGATTTTTTGTAATTTTCTATTTGAATAATGATATCATTTATAAATAGAAACAATTTTACTTTTTTTTAAGAATTTTTATTAGACTTCATTTGAACCAAACTAATGACATATGATGGGGAGCAAGATCTCAAATAATCCTCAAAATTCTATTTTTTAATTTTTTATCTTTACTCTGTTATTTCCTTTTCTTGACTTATTGTATTGACTAGAAGTCCCCATGTTAAGAATAAAAGAGTTGAGAGTGGACTTCCTTGCTTCATTCTTGATCTAAGGGAGAAATAATTTATTAGTCTTTTACCATTAAATATAATTATAGCTATAAGGTTGTATAGATATTCTTTATCAAGTTGAGGACTTTTTCTGTAATCCTAGATTTCTGAGAGTTTTTATCATGAATGAGTGTTGAATTTTGTCAAGCGTTTTTTCTACATTGACAGAAATGATTATGTGGTTTTTCTCCTTTAGATATTGAATATGATGGATTAATATTAATTGACTTTTTAATATTGAACCAACATTGCATCTCAGAAATAAATGCTACTTGGTCATGGTACATAATTCTTTTCCTAATTGCTGAATTCTGTTTTATATTTTGTTTTATTTTGTTTCATTATATTTTTAAAAATTTTTTTTGTATTCATGAGGAATGTTAGTCTAGTTTATAGTGTTCTCTATTACACTTTGCTTGTCTAGTTTTATCACCATGATTTATTTATTACTATCTTCATGAAGTGAATCGAAGATTGTTCCCTCTTCTATCTTTCAGGAGATGTATAAAATCAGTGTTAATTTTTTCTTAAATGTTTGAAAGATTTCTTTAGTGAAACTATCTGGGACTGGAGATTTCCTTTCTAAAATTTTTTAAAACTATGAATGCAACTTTTTAAATAATTATAGAGCCATTTAAATTATTTATATCATATTGGGTAAGTTGTGGTAGTTTTTCAGGAATTGGTCCACTTCATTCAGGTTGTCAAATTTTTGTATGTAGAGTTGTTGCATTGGCCTGGTGTTTAAGGTCTTTTCTATCCAACTCTAACTTACCTCTTCGATCTATCTCTCTTCCCTTCAACAGGCTCAGGAGATCTCAGTGAATTGAATTCCTCTCTTGGATTCCTTACACATTCTGTGCTTTCTTACTGCCTCATCTTGCTAGTTTTATTCTATACACCTGAATATCCCAAAGTGTCAAAATGTTTTATTTATCATTCAAGGGCCACTCAAAAACTGCCACCTATCCTTCTCATTTCCCTTTAAACTTACTGGCCTACATTAACTATGGTAGTTCTATGGTGTGAGCTGGATACTGTCTTGTATAGAAGTGATTTGTGAACATGAACTTATACTCCAACTGCACTGTAAGCTTTTTGAGAGATTAAACCGGTGTTTCCCAATGTGGGGCCCACGCCCCACAGGGGGGCAATTCGATAGTTAAGGGGGGCAATTTGAAAATGGACTCGACACAACTTTAACTCTTTCGCCCCGGGCCATTTAAATGCAATGCTAGATATCGGTGCCAAATTTAACAAAAAATGCAATTCTTAAATAATTGCGGTAAATAATTATTAAGTATAATTTCATTTGACGAGACCAAAATATCAACTGGGTGATTGGCGTCGTCAAGTAAACTTCATCCTGGGTTCACCGCAGAGCGTGCAGTCTGCCGCGGGGAACCTCGGACATTTTAAAAACTCGCTAAACAACGCAGTTATTCTCACCTAATTGGCCCATCGCAACTTCTGTAGTGTTTCACATCATTCAGTTGGTGTTAATTTGAAATAAGTGTCAGTCAAAACTGTTGTAAAAGCTCGTTGATTTAATAAATATACATATATATATTGTATAGATATAATTGGTAAGTATTTGATTTTATTTTTATCAATATTAAACTCTTTATTAAGTACTTCTTGCATCGGGGCTAGAAAGCAATAATATTTTATAAATATTATTGGGGCTATAATAGTGCATGCATGACAATTTTAATTTTAGAAGCATAACTTTCCAGAAAATTTTGTCAAGTGGAAAAAATATAGATATCTTTTGATTTGCGGTGGTAGTGTAGTAAATGTGTTATATACATTTAAATAAATATGAATTTTTAGTATACGTTTACTCTATGTCACATTGAATATATTTTAACACATATTTTAATATTAGTTTTTAATTGATCTTATTTTTATTTCTTATAGCCCATAGTAAAATGAGTGGTGCAAGCAAGAAAAAAACTCGTCAACATTCGGAGGAATATTTAAAATTTGGGTTCATACCCGCTGTTCAAGATGAGCGGATTCCTTTTTGTCTTTTATGCCAGCAATGCTTGACCAACGAATCAATGAAACGAGGTTGTCTTGAGGCGCATTTGAGGGTGAAACATAGTGCTCATATTAATTCAGATTTGAGTTACTTTAAAACTTTAAAGAAAAATTTTGAAAAAAGAACAACATTAAAGTCTCTATTTACTGCTCATACTTCAACTAATAATCGTGTTCTTGAGGCTAGTTATCAAATTTCTTTATTCATCGCTAAAACTGGAGAAAATCACACTATAGGAGAGAATTTAATAAAACCGTCAATATCAGCATTTCTTAAAACGGTTCTTGAAAAAGATGACAAAGATGTAAAAGCTATGCCACTCAGTGACAATACTGTTAGCAGAAGAATAGACGAAATGAATGAGGATATTGAAAAACAACTTATTGAAAAGCTGAAAACAAGAAAATTCTCCTTGCAAATGGATGAATCAACTTTGAGAGACAGTGAGGCAGTATTGATAACTTATGTAAGATATATTGATAAAGGACATTTTGCTGAAGAAATGTTGTTCTGTAAAAGATTAGAAAGCACCACTACCTCCAAAGATATATATAATAAGCTAAAAAACTACTTAGATGTCAATGATATACCAATGAAAAATATAACATCTTGTGCTGCAGATGGTGCTCCCAATATGATGGGCAAGAAAAATGGCTGCTTAAAATTGATGAAAGATGCGAATCCAGAAATGATTCTTGTGCATTGTGTTATTCATAGGGAAAACTTGGTAGCTAAAAACATCTCGCCTGTTCTGAATGAAGTATTACATACAGTAATAAAGTGCGTTAATGCTATTAAAGCTAGTGCCAAATGTGAGCATCTTTTCAAGCTATTTTGTGAAGAACAAAATGAAGACCATGTGAGACTTTTACTTCATACTGAAGTCAGATGGCTATCTAAAGGAAACTGTTTGAAAAGATTTATGGAACTGTTTGATACTCTTAGTGATTTTTTAAGCGACAAACCTGAAATGAAGTATCTGTTAACAATAGATGGTAAAGCATTTGTGAGTTATTTAGCCAATATCTTTGAAAAACTAAATATATTAAATAAGCAACTTCAAGGAACAAATAAAACTCTTGTCGATGCAAAAGCAAAGATATTTGGTTTCATTACCAATATTGAGTTATGTCAGAAACATATTAACAACAAAAACTTTAAACAGTTTCATTGGCTCCAAAAATGTGAAGTAACTGATACCGCTTTACATGTTATTGTCAATCCTTTGAATATTCTATCAGCTGATTTAAAAGAAAGATTTTCTGATTTAAAACAAATTGATTTCCCAACATGGATGATGCAGCCAATGTTAGTGGATTTGTCTGATATATCAAATATACAGTATCAAGAAGAACTCGCAGAATTGCAAAATGATGAGTCAGTTAAAGCTTTATTTAATATCAAAGGAGCGATGGCATGGCTTTGTGAGGAAACAGAAATCAAATACCCAAATTCAACCAAATGTGCAAGAAAACTATTGCTACTGTTTCCATCTTCATTTTTAGCTGAATGTGGATTTAGTGCTGTAAATGATTTACTGGTCAAAAAAAGAAATCGGCTGGATATAACACAACATGGAGACTTGAGACTAAAGCTAACCAAATTGGAACCTAATATAAAATCTCTGTGCAGCAAGCATCAAGCGCAAGGATCACACTAAATTAAAATAATAAATTAATATAGAAAAATCTGTATTAAAATTATTTGGAATTTAAATTTCTGTTTTTCATTATATGTTTTGAAATTTTACTTACTGTGTTTTGTTAACAATTTCATAGTGATTTCTTCCTAGAACCTATCATTTATGTTTATTAAGTGAACAAATCAATTTTTTAATGTTAAAAATTATGTATGTTACATAGGGGGGGACATAAAAATTTTAGAAAGGTTAAGGTGGGGCATGGCACAAAAAAGGTTGGGAAACACTGGATTAAACCCTCTATGATTTTTCTTAGCTTTCTTCCTAAGTCCTGGCACAGGGTATGGCACAAACATGTGCACAAAGGACATCTGGCGAATTAACTCATATGGTTCTTCACATAATAATCCATCCAAGAAGTCCCTTGACCTACCTTCAGGTATTCAGGAAGCTATTTTCCAAGACCTGCTCGTGACAAGGGTAAACTTAGCCTCCGAAGACTGTTGGTTCCTTGAGTAGTTGGAGGGAAAGATTCACTCTCAGCACCAAGCCAGATCTCAAGGGAAAAACCTTCTGTGGCTTTCAGAGCCATAAAGACTGTCTTACAAAACCACAGGTTCATTATGAAGAGAAAGGACACAGCCAGGGTTCCCAACATTTACCAATTTGCAGAAAGAACACCTTCTTCCACCATCTAAATTAATAGTTCAAATTCTCCTTAGCAGCACCATACTAAATGGAGATGTATTAAGGAAGTAAGATGGAAAAGAGATCTCCATCTATTTCCAGCTCAGCAGACATCTGTATCCAACAATATAATTGAGGTTGACTTTGTGCCCAAGCTGGGAGTAAATACCTTCTAGGGCAGTGGTTCTCAATCTGTGGGTCATGGAAAATACATATTTATTGTACAATATATTTTTAAATAAAATAAGTATTTTCCGATGGCTTTAGGTGACCCCTGTGTTTTGGTCGTTCGACCCCTGCCGGGGTCGCGACCCACAGGTTGAGAATCGCTGCTCTAGGGAATCTTCCCACTCTCTCAAAATAGGAGAAGGTGACATGGCTAACAAGGGAGGCAGTATGGAGATGAAACAGAGTGGGAGGAGAAACGTCTTTCCAGTCTTGTGACTGTCAGGAACTACTTCTTGGTGACTACAGTTGTTCCTCTCCTAATCTGAGCCTCTTTGCCTCCCACCATATGTGCTGCTGTACCCTTTGCTATGGCCCCCCAGTCTGTGTGTTTCCCTGCGTCAATCCATCCTAAACCTAAGCACCAAAATGACCTCCCTAAAAGATAATTCTGATCGTACCAACTATATTTTCAAAGAAATCTTCATATGTTTGTTCCCCATTGCATAGTACTTATGTTGACAGGCCTTCAGCAGGCACATAGTCCTTCTGCATATAACATCTTCACCTCCTACCATCCTAGTGACACTCCAAGTTGACAAAAACAGGATAAATAGAAAGAATATAGACTCTAGAATTAAATCTAAGTTCAAACCTAACTTAGTCTCACAATAGCTTCACAATCTTGGGTAACTTATTTAACCTTGAGGAGCCTCAGAGTTTTACCAAAAAAAAGAAAGAAAGAAAGAAACACTGTTGTTTAAAGAATGTTAATAACTCAAAAGGTTTTGTAAAAAGTAAATGAGGCCAGCACATAATAGGTACTCAATAAACAGTGGCTATTTTTTTTTTTTCTGAAGCTGGAAATGGGAAGCAGTCATACAGACTCCCGCATGTGCCCAACCAGGATCCACCTGGCACGCCCACCAGAGGGCAATGCTCTGCCCATTCGGGGCGGCGCTCTGCCGCGACCAGAGCCACTCTAGCGCCTGGGGCAGAGGCCAAGGAGCCATCCCCAGCGCCCGGGTCATCTTTGCTCCAATGGAGCCTTGGTTGCGGGAGGGGAAGAGAGAGACAGAGAGGAAGGAGAGGGGGAGGGGTGGAGAAGCAGATGGGCGCTTCTTCTGTGTGCCCTGGCCGGGAATCGAACCCGGGACTCCTGCATGCCAGGCCGACACTCTATTGCTGAGCCAACCGGCCAGGGCCTCCTTACTCATTTCTCTGGCCAAAATAATTAAATTTCCTTGCACAAGGGTTAGGGAGAAGGGACTAACAGAGGATGAAGGGTGGGATGAGGGAGCATCCAAGTAAGTCAAGCTGCTCGTTGTTAGAAAGAAACAATGGCCTGACCAGGTGGTGGCACAGTGGATAGAGCGTCGGACTGGGATGCAGAGGACCCAGGTTCGAGACCCCAAGGTCGCCAGTTTGAGCGCAGGCTCATCTGGTTTGAGCAAAGCTCACCAGCTTGGACCCAAGGTCACTGGCTTGAGCAAGGGGTTACTCGGTCTGCTGAAGACCCGCAGTCAAGGCATATATGAGAAAGCAATCAATGAACAATTAAGATGTCGCAACGAAAAACTGGTGATTGATGCTTCTCATTTCTCTCCGTTCCTGTCTGTCTGTCCCTATTTATCCCTCTCTCTGACTCTCTCTCTGTCTCTGTAAAAAAGAAAGAAAAGAAAAGAAACAATGAACGGAGCTTTGAGAGAGGCTGTCTGAATCACTGGCGAGAAAGCAGGTCCAGAAATTCAGAATGGCCAGGCAGGGTCTAGCAGTTTTGGTATCTGATTTTTTCCCTGAACTTCAGGACAAGCCCAGGCCTACCTTTGCACAGTTGCTGATGAGGATACCTCTTCCATCTCTTCATGTAGATGGATCATCTCTGTTTCTTTAATGGAGACTTACTTGAATGCTATGTCCAACACAGGGGAGAGTTTGGTGGTGGGCAACTCAAGCCTGAGGTTTCAGCTGAGGTCTAGTCACTGTGGCTTGTGCAGCTATTACACCCAATATGGATGTGTGTTATTATAAAGGGCTCAAGGAAATAGTGTCAAGAGACCCACTTCATAAGTACACTTATTATTATCTCCGCTGCTCAAGCCACAGAAAATAAATGTCTGGCATTTCCAGAAATTGCTATCGATTCCGCAGCAGATTTTACAAGGCCAATCAATAGCAGTTTCCTCCATACCCTCCACCCCCGGTGGATATTTATTTGTGATCAAGCTCTCTGTTCCTCCTGTGCTTTCTAGTGCTTGTAATCGGTCCAGAATAAATGGATGATTTCATCTTTTCCAGGAAAACAAAAAGAAGAGATTAAAAAAAACCCGCTGCTACTAAAAGTATCTCTCTCTTCTATCCAAAAACCAGGCTGTGTGCATATATGTGTATGTATGTAAGAGAGAGGGAGAGAAAGCCTGCATTCCAGCTGTACTACCAGGGTGAGACCCTTCGCACGTGAACCACAGTCTGTGGCCCCTTTTCCCTGCACCTAAGTCGTGCTGCAGTAGGAGAATAGGGACCCAGAAAGCCACATAGCCCCTTTTAGTCTTGAGTTCTTCTATCATAATACCTTTATATCATATAGCATTGCCAAATGTATAACAGAGGCTCAGAGCAGGCTAGAACTTCACAGTTCACCAGCCCAGCTCCCTTTCCTCATAGATTAAAGCACAAAGGTTCAAAAAAGAAAAGTGGGTCTAGGCCCTGGCCGGTTGCCTCAGTGGTAGAGGGTTGGCCCACCATATGGATGCCCTAGGTTTTTTGTTCTTGGTCAGGGCACACAGGAGAAGCAACCATCTGCTTCTCCATCCCTCCTCCTTCTCTCTTTCTCTTTTCCTTCTGCAGCCGTGTCTCAACTGGTTAGAGCAATTTGGCACCAGGCACGGAGGGTGGCTTCATGGCCTAGCCTCAGGCACTGGAGTGGCTCATTTGCTGACCAACAGAGCAGTGGTCCCACATGGGGCAGAGCATCACCCACTAGGAGGCTAGCTGGGTGAATCCCGGGTGGGGGCACATGAGGGAGTCTGTATCTCTGCCTCCCTGCCTCTCACTTAACTAAAAATAAAATAAAAATAAATAAAGTGGGTCCGAACTCAGGTCTCTCGTCTCAAAACGTGACCTTATTTGGAGAGACAGTCTTTTCATAAGTCATCAAGTTAAAATGAGATTATTAGAGTGGTCCTTAATCCAATCTGACTGGTATCCTTATAGGAAAGGAGAAGTCTGAACACTGAGAAAGGCACACCAACCAGCAGAACTCCATTCAAAGATGAAGGCAGAGATCAAGGAGATGTTTCTTCAAGCTAAGGAACACCAAACAGTACCAACAAATCCACCAGAGGCTAAGAGAGAGGCATGCAACCGATTCTTCCTCATAGCCCTCAAAAGGCACGCTTTAACCTTGGATTTCTAGCCTCCAAAACTGAGAAACAATAAATTTCTGGCATTTAAGCTACCTAGTTTGTGGAACTTTGTTACAATACCCCCAGCAAACAAATATATTTCTTTTCCTCAATAGCAAGTGTTTAGGAGGCCCAGCACTAAGGTATCCAGAGCTGGAAGTCAGAAAAATGTGGACTATACTAGAGGATCAGAAACCATCTTGATAATCTTACTTCAAACAGAAACAGCGTCAAGAGAGAAGGTATGCATGAGCATGGAGAATACATGCCCCCAATTTCTCAGACAACACAAACTCTTTTTGTAACTGTGAAGAAAATAAAATAACTGCTAAAACTACATGAAACCAGTTGTTTATGTGGTAAGGCATAAGTTATGTACAGTTTGTTCGATGAGAGAACAAAGTTCATATATTTTTTTCAAGGTACAATATGAAAGTAAAGAAAACCCATGAACACCTTTGCAAGAGATAATGCTATAGGTTCCCAAGACATATTTCACTTATTTATTTGTAAGGACACAGGAATACTGTATTTTCCACTCTCCTTTGCCACTAAAATGGACCGTGTGACTAGTTTTGACCAATGGATAACATATAGAAGTAACATAAGTAGAAGCAGAGAAGAGTGTATGCAAGTCTTTCATGTTTCCTCTTTCTTTGCCATAGAGGCCCTAGAAATCATATATTGAGATGGAGCGTGTCTAATATTAAAGTGGGTGGATCCTTAAGTCATTGAGTGAAAGGAAGCTGCGTTGGCGAACCATCTGGCCCTCAATGAAGCTTCTGTGAGACAGAAATAGATGCTTTTGAGATTTGGGGAAAGTCATTCAACCCAACACTTTGGCCTAACTCAACTAATGATAGCCCTCACCCTTGTAATTTGTATTTGACTAATATATTTTCAAATAATCAGCCACTTGGAAAATATTAATATTTCTAGTACTAATTGTATTTCTAATAAAATATTTCAAATGTTTCTTGTTGCCTAGTAACAACCATTGGTAGAGCAACCCGCCCCAACTATGTCCAGGTGATTCCTCCAACAACCTAATAAAGGAAACACCTCTTCAACATTCTTGACTACTCCAGTGGGAGGGTGGACCCTTAAAGGAAAAAAAAAAGGCGTTTTCTACCTCAAAAAACCATTCTTGGCAAAACTCTGTTCAAAATGGATTGCTTATTATATTTATAATCAGATTCTCTGTTACTTCACCTACTGACCTTACTTCTATTCTGTACAGTTCTAGAATAACAAAGGGTAAGGCCATACTTCTCCTAAACAGCTCTACCCCAAGCTGCTGTTTTAATCAAAGGCGATTTCTTTCTAGAAACCTGTTAATCAAGCTGTCACTAATAAGTCAAATCCCAGCAGAATGTAGGCTAATGCATTGTCCCAATTATTTTATTGTGTTTGGATTTTATCACATCAAAAAATATTTCAAATAAATGGAATTCCACCTAGGGCTCAACATTCTTTCAGTTATAGAAAGATTTGCATCACAGCAATCTTGGTTTTATTGGGATTTAACCTGTCCATTGTTCTGCTCAGTGCCTGCGTAGGAATGTGGGAAATAGCTTTCTATCACCATAAACTCAGAAAAAAAAAATGTCAGTGAAATGCAGGCAAATAGATTGTGATTGCATCGACAACTCTTTTCATAAGCTAATGGGCTGTCTAACCTATTCATGATTGCTGTCCCCCACAGGGTCTTGTCAGCACATTGCCAAGGAGTTTGTTGAATTTGGCAAATTGATACACTGGGCTTGTTTGACTTCCCATTTCTGTGAATAATCGTTAGGTATTTAACAATATGTGAATGTGCTTAGAACGCCTAATGGGGCATTAGTTAGGTAAATAACAATTCAGTTCCCCTTTTTCTTAACAGTTGATTTCTTTTACATTTATGTGGACATTTTTAAATATGTACATGCATGTGAAGTATCTTAGTATCCTTTGTGGGACTCTCAGACTGGGACTATCTATAAAACTATTTTTTAAATAAAGGATATGAAAGATCAGTTTATTTAAAATACCACCAAGGCAGTCACACATTATTTATTGCATACTTTAGCAATCTCTTGCCTACAATCTTCTTAACTAACAACTAATTATGGTTGAAATGACACAAAGAAGGAACTAATTTTCTTTCCCTTTTTGTTTTTGTTTGATGTATATAAAATAAAACATACAGTCATGCACAAAGTGCATAACTCATAAGTAAACTTAATTTATTGCTCAAATTATTGCAAAGTGAATCTTTGTCAGCTCCACCTGAATGAAGAAATAGAAAATGGCCAGCACCCCAGAAGATCTGCACGTGCTCCTTCCCAATCACAACGGCTTCCCCCTTAGAGTCACTGCTTCCCTGACGTTATTGTTATCATTTCCTTCACTTGCTATGTAGTTTTACCACGTAAGTATGCATCTCTGAAACACGTAGTTTAGTTTATATTTGAACTTTATATACATAAATAAAATCATACAGAAAGAAACTGCCATGATCATGGATGTAAAATATTATAAAGTATAATATATACACAGTGAATGGCAATATTATCAGTAATACTATTATTATATGGGGACAAAAGTGCTGAATTTAAACCCTCTAAAGCAGGTGGCCGACCTCACAGTTTTGACATTGAGTCATCTTCCATCAGGTCTAGACTTCCTCACCCTTCCAGATGGTCAGTACAAGCTCACGTTCAGGGGCCCACCAGAGCTCTGTGTTTGTGACTTCTCGTGCCACCTGGATGGAAAAGTACTCACCTAACACTGAAAGGGTCTGTAAATAATGGCTTTGTTCATAAATTAGCAGGCTTCCCTCTGTTGAATGAGTTCCCCAGCTATTATCAAAGCTCTAAGGTCACATCTGGTTAATCGTTGGCTAGAAATCAATACACAGAGAGCGATGGTTTATGATAAAGGCTTATAAAAAGCAAGTTCAAGTTCAAGAAACTGGCTTTTTGCTCTTAGATGCTGCCAAGAAAGTGCTCATCCTCAGTCCTGTTGTAAAAAACATAACTTCATTCATATTGCTATCTAAATCAAGAACTATTTAATATATATTTTATATGTTCCCTTTCCCTCTTTGGCCAATTCATTGTGTCCCTAGGCTCAGCTGTTCAAATAACATCTAGACTTTTTTTCAATCCCAAGGAAATGCATCAATTTATTCTCTGGTATCACAAAACCTCAGGGTTACAGCTACCCTTTGTCCCAGTTCTGGAACAATCCCGACACTCTTTGATGTTAGCGGCTCCCTTGTGAACTGATCCATGGGACTCCCAGTGCCTGAGGCTCAGAACTACTGTGGGTTTCCCAGCTGGCATTTGACCAATGCGCACCATTCCTCCTGTGCAACCACCCATGCATGTGTACATGAGCACATGCATGTGTGAATGGGAGGGTATGTTCAAGCGTGTGTAGGCATACTCTCTGCTCATTCCACAAGTAGATGATATTACCAGGGACTGTAGCAATAACAGTAAGAATGCCTTTCATGTAGCGAATGTCGGGAGATTTAGTGATCAAATGAACAGTGCTCCACCTGGTTCCCTAAGCCAACATTCCTCCTTTTCTCACAACTGGAGCCACTTGAATTTTACCTTCAGGCTCAACACTGTATCTCTTCTAACACCAATGCTGGACTCAGTCACTTAAAATTTTAGGTACCTTTGCCCAGATTCTCAAAAAACTCAGAATTAATGTACATGGCCAATCCTCTAACAATGATGTTGAGTCCATATTTGGTTCACATCTTGTTTTTCTCCCACAGACTCTGTGTGCACTTCAATTATAGTATGTAGAGCACTTGTTACCCATCTCAAGGCCCTTACTAACTACCTCCATTCCGAATAGAGACTAGATGTCCCTCCTTGTGAATCCCAGTAACTAGAACAATGCTTCCTGACGTCTGGTGATGCTCAGACCCTGTGGCATGTGGCATTGCTCATCACTGGCTGGTCTTCTGCTGGCGCCTTCCCCTCTCCCTGGTAACTCCCTGATCCTGATCAATAGCCACGTCTCACCAAACTCTCCAGATGTCACATCTCTCTACTGAAATTCTTCACCCCACTAGCAGTGGGTCTGACCCCAGCTCACCATGATGGGCATCTCTAATCTTCAGTTTCACTCTTCTCCTGATCTGCTCTAATTTGCTTACTGAAAAGCTTTTCTATTTTTAAATTAAAGATAACAATACACTTCAAAAGTATGACCCTTCCAAAGTCAGCAGAGAAGCTAAAAAAAAACCACCCATAATTCAACAATAAAAGTTTAGCAAAATCTGGCCTGACCTGTGGTGGCGCAGTGGATAAAGCGTCGACCTGGAAATGCTGAGGTCGCTGGTTCGAAACCCTGGGCTTGCCTGGTCAAGGCACATATAGGAGTTGATGCTTCCTGCTCCTCCCCCTTCTCTCTCTCCTCTCTCTCCCTCTCTGTCTCTCTCTCTCTCCTCTCTAAAAATGAATAAATAAAATAAAATTTTAAAAAAAGGAAAAAAAAGTTTAAAAAAAAAGTTTAGCAAAATCTTAGTGCAAATAAAGATATATACCATGGTCATGTATTGGAAGATTCAATATAGTTAAGATGTCAATTCTTTATGAACTTACATATAGAAATAATAAAATTCCAACCAAAATTCCATCAAGTTTTGTTTTATAATATAAAAAAACTTATTCCAATATTTACATGGAAAGGCAAAGAAATTAGAATAAGCAAATGAAGTTGAAAAAGAAGAATAAAGTTGAAGGATTTACCCTTTTTGATTTCCACTATAAAGTATTCCATGTGGTATTGGCAAAAGGGTAGATGCATAGATCATTGGAACAGAATAGAGTTCATAAATTGACTAGCACAGGTATGACCAATTGATTTTTTATAGAAACTCAAATTTAATTTAATTATTTTCAAAAAATTATGTTGAAACAATTGAACATCTTTAAGTAAAAAAAAAAAAAAAAAGAATAGTATGCTTAAGAAATCCTTCACACAGTGAGATTTTGTCAGGCCAGGCCCAGAGTTATAAACTGTTATCAAATTAGTACTGGTGAGTTTAGGAAAAACAGGCCATCTTTGTGAACAGTCTGGGTAATCCAAAATAATAAAAAGAAAGCAATAAGTAAAATAGACAGCTTAACACACATCTTATAGAAAACAATTTACTTAAAATGAACCATAGATATAAATATAAAATGCAAAGCTATAAAACTTTTAGAAGTAAAATAAAGATATATTTTCATAAATAGGTTTCAGTGAAGATTTTTTAGTCACAACACTAAAAACACCTTATATAAAAGGAAAAAATTGTTAAACTGATTAAACTTTATACAGACTAAAAACTTTTCTCTGTGCAAGATACTATTAAGCGAATGAAAAGATAAGGTAAAGACTAGGAAAATATGGCTGTAAATCATATATCTGACAAATGGCTTGTATCTAGAATACATAGGAATTTTCAAGACTCAACCGTAAGAAAACGCACAATCCAATTTTTCAAAAGGGACAGGAGACTTGAATAGACACTTCTTCACAGGGGGTATATGAATAGCAAATAGGCACATAAAGATATGTTCAACATCATTAGCCATTAGGAAATAGAAAAATAAACCAGAATGAGCTATCAGTACAAACCTATTAGAATAGCTAAGATAGAAAAAGAAATACAACCTGACAATACCAAGTAGTAGCAAGAATGCAGAGCAACTGGTTGTCTACATTGCAATCAGAAACTACAAAGATAAAACACTCCTTAAATGGTTGGTAAGGTCCTATAGAGTAAAACATACACTTAGCACATGAGCCAGCAAAATACCGGATTACAGGAAAACCTCTGCACAAATGTTTATAGAAACTCTGTTCATGAAACTCCCCCCAAAACAGAAACAGCCCAACAGTCTTCAACAGGTAAATAAATAAACAAGTGGGGTACAGTCACACAATGGAATACTATTCAGCAATAACAAGAAAGGGACTATTTGTGTCATATCGTAAAGGCATCATACTGAGTCAAAAAAGTGTTTTTTAATTACATACTATAACACAGACAACAGTATGATGACATTCTGGAAAAGGCCAAATTACAGCAGCAGCAAATATATTAGTGATTGCCAGGAATTTGGATTTAACACCAAAGGGCAGCATGAGGATTATTGTGTTTGAAGTGATGGAACAGTTTGTCCTGATTGTTGTAGTGGTTACACAAGTTTACACATAGTTAAAACTTATAGAACTGTAGTTTACACTGTGTCTATTTATAAACTAAAGCAAACAAAAAAATCCGAGCACACTCCACCCGAACCTTCTTTTATATGCATGATCTAGTGTTATATAACCAAATTTAATTTTAAAATGCCATAAAAGCTTTCAATGTAGTTAAATATATCTCTACATATCAGTGTCTAATGCAGGGGTCCCCAAACTTTTTACACAGGGGGCCAGTTCACTGTCCCTCAGACCGTTGGAGGGCCGGACTATAAAAAAAACTATGAACAAATCTCTATGCACACTGCACATATCTTATTTTAAAGTAAAAAAACAAAACGGGAATAAATACAATATTTAAAATAAAGAACAAGTAAATTTAAATCAACAAACTGACCAGTATTTCAATGGGAACTATGGGTTTGCTTTTGGCTAATGAGATGGTCAATGTGCTCCTCTCACTGACCACCAATGAAAGAGGTGCTTCTTCCAGAAGTGCGGCGGGGGCTGGATAAATGGCCTCAGGGGGCCGCATGCGGCCCGCGGGCCATAGTTTGGGGACCCCTGGTCTAATGGTTGGGTATGTTCCACTGGATGAATGTAACACATGTTATGCAAGCAATCTCATGTTGTTTGAAATTTGTGTTGTTTCTGACTTTTCAACAGCAGAAATGATGCTGTGATGTAATTCTTGGAGCTAAATAGTTGTACAAATCCTTAATTATACTTGATCAATTTTTAGAAGAGGACTTGCTGGGTCAAGATATGAACTGTCTAAAGGTTCTTGACATGTTGATCAAAATGCCCTCTGGAAAAGTGCCTGTTTCCCAAATATGTACATACTCCTATCAATCTATACCTTAAAGAATAATAACATTTAATTTCCCTCTTGTTTGGGGTTAGATATAAATAAAATTCTAATACATTTTTCCTCACTCCCCAGAAGATTGTTCTTTCCACATCGCAGGCTGCACACTCTTTGCAGATGGCTCCCACAAGGGACCTGGAAACCCAGGACTCTGCACTGGACTCCATGAGAGCTTCACAGGTAGCAGAATGTCATTTGAAAGCAGAGCAGGGAAGAGATTTCTTCCTTCCAGGGAAGAGAAGAGAGCCTTCAGGGAAGAGGGAGCCACAAAGTATAAGAAATGTTTTGTGCTCTCTACCCTGAGGAGGGCCCCGCTTGCCCGTGTTCTGCTTCAACCTCAGCATCCTTACAGAATGGCGGGGTGGGGGAGGGTTGTTGAGTAGAGAAGAAGCTGTACACCTGTCATGGATGGCTGTTGGTGGGTTTTTCTTTGTGCCTCTTTTTTCCTGTTTGTTTAATGTATATTTTTTCCTCCTGCCTTCAGGACACAGTGACACACATTTCAGTTTGGTCAAGGGACAGTGCCAGGAGTGGGGGCGGGGGGAAAAGCCCCTGGGCAGAGATGGCTAAACTTTGGTAGGCCAATGTTTGATGTTGCTTCAATGCTTTCTTACCTTAAATATATGAACCCCACCTACCAGAACAGGAACAAGGACAGGTGATCTCTCGGGACTTTTCCTGTTTCACTAACTCTGAGGTGCCCAGGAATAATTTTTTTTTAATGCATATGAACACAAGATGTGAAGGATTCCTTGAGTGTTCCTAAAATATGGCACAAACCCTGTCACTACTCTGTTTAACAACTTCTTTGAGTTTCCTCTGTACATAATAAAATCTCAGATTCTCCATCAAACCATTCAAGACACTTAAAATTCTGGCTTCCACTCGGACAGCGGCTGTTTTCCTCCTGTCTCCCAGCAGACATGCCATGCCATGCCGCAGCCTCCTACCTGCAAGACCTGGCTTCATCCCCACAACCATTCAGCCAGTTCTCTATCACCTTGCCTCGTCCAAGGCCCACTCACCTGCCTGTCCCAATTCAGAGGTCATTTTTTCTAGGAAGTGACCCCACTCTCATCTGTCACCTTCTCAGGCAGAATCAAGGTCAAGAGCATCCTCCTTTGAATTTCTATTAACGTTCATCTTTTTGTTAACACGCATTTTAAAAGCAGCCTTGAATACAATCAGCCGTGTCTTTTCCTGTTCCTGTCTCTTACTTAAGACCAAAAGCTCTCTGAGGGGAGGGTAAAACATTGAATTCTCTCTTTCTGCTACACAGAATTTCACACCAATAGAAAGGCAGGATTGCCAACTTCCCTTGGTTAACTGAGGTAATTTTCACCTCACCAAGGAAGTTGTTTAATGTTTCCTCTACTCCAGAGGTTTCCATAAACTGGAAGAACAGGTTAGGTGCGATTAGAAGGGCTTCGATGTTTGTTTTGATTTCTTGTTGTTGACAAGCCTGTAAGGACTTCCAAGTGATGATGTCCGGGAGGTGTTTGGATGGCTGGATGGAGAAAAGGTAACAATTAAGTACTCATTAGCATACAGACGGTAGTGAAAATGATGAGTCTATGAGATTTCCCAGACAAGGTGTAAGGTGGGAAAAGAGGTACACTGAAGACAGAAACTTCAAGATTACCTGTATTTTATAGGCAGGGAAAAGTGCCCACAAAGGAGAGCAAGAAGCTATAACCCAAAAGAAAAACTAATTTGGAAGTTTCAAAGAGAAAGGAGGCAGGAAACTGTGGAATATTATATAAGTCCCACAAAGTAAGGACTCAAAAGTGTTTATGGACTTGGTAGTTGAAAAGTCCTTCATGATCTCAGTGAAAGCAGTTTCCATCTTGGTTAAGGTATAAATTGGCATTAAACTAAAAAGAGAACAACTGTTTTCAAAGCTTGAATGTTAGAAGAAGAGAGATAGGATAGTAACTTGGGGGCATAGAGCCCATGAGGCAAGTTTGTTTGGTTCTCTGTTATTATGAAAGAGATTTGAGCATGCTTAGAAGGTAAAGAAAAGAAATCAGTATAGAGAAATCTAAAAGATATGAAAGAAAGAGGACTCTAGCAACATACAATAGTAATTATACTCCATGACCAAATGGGATTTATCCCAGGTATGGAAGTTTGGTTGAATGTACGAAAATCAATTTTAGTCTATTAATAGACTAAAGAAAAAAAATGGCCACTTCAATATACACAGAAAAAACATTTGGCAAAATCCAACACCATTTCATGATTTAAAACAAACAAACAAAAAAACAACACTCAACAAGCTAGGAATAAAAGGGAACTTCCTCAATCTGATAAAGGACATCTATGAAAACCCACAGTTAGCATTCTACTTAATGGTTAAAGACAGGAAGCTTCTCCCCTTAGATGAAGAATAAGAGAAGAATGTCTAGTAACCACTTGTATTCAGTGTTATACTAGAGGTATTAGCCAGGGCAATCACACAAGAAAAAGAAATAAAACACAGTAATATTGAAAAGGAAGATATAATACTACCTCTAGTCACAAATGACATTATCTTGTACATGAAAAATCCTAAATAATCCACAAAAATACTATTATAACTATAACAAGTTTGGCAAAGTTGCAAGATTCAAAATCAATATACAAAAATCAATTATATATTTTATACACTAGTAATAAATAATCTAAAAATAAAATTAAGAAAAAAGCCCATCTACAATAATATCTAAAAGGATGAAATAGTTAGGCATAAATTTAACAAAAGCAGTACAAGACTTCTTTTCTTTATTAAAAACTACAAAACATTGTTAAAAGAAATTAAAGAAGATCTAAATAAATTAAAAGATAGTCCATGTTCATGGATCAAAAGACTGAATATTAAGAGGGTAATATTCTCCTAATTGACTTACAGATTCAATGCAACCTCTATCAAAATTTCAGCTATTTTATTTTTACAGAAATTAACAGTTGATTCAAATGTTCATATGGAAGTGCAAAAGTCCCAGAATAACCAAAAATAGCCTTGAAAAAGAACAAAGCTGGAGAATACACATGTCCCGATTTCAAAACTTACAATAAAGCTACAGTGATTAAAATAGTGTGCACTACCATAAACTAGACACATAAAGCAATGAAATAAAGTTGAGATTCCAAGGCCCTGGCTGGTTTGCTCAGTAGTAGAGTGTTGGCCTGGCCTATGGATGTCCCAGGTTTGATTTTCAGACAGGGCACACAGGAGAAGGGCCCATCTGCTTCTCCACCCCTCCCCCTCTCATTTCTCTCTGTCTCTCTCTTCCCCTCCTGCAGCCAAAGCTCCATTGTAGCAAAGTTGGCCCAGGCACTGAGGATGGCTGCATAGCCTCTGCCTAGAGGCACTAGAATGGCTCCAGTTGCAATGGAGCGACGCCCCAGAGCATCACCCCTTAGTGGGCATTCCAGGTGGATCCCCGTCGGGCACATGCAGGGGTCTGTCTCTCTGCCTTCCCACTTCTCACTTCAGAAACAAACAAACAAACAAAAAAAAAGGTTGAGAATCCAGAAAGAATGAGAATAGATCACTAATGAGTGCGAGGTTTCTTTTGTGATGATTAAATATTCTAAGATTAGATCATGGTGATTAATGCAAAAGTTTATAAAACAAATTTTATACTTTAAAGGGGGAAGCTTTGCAGTACATAATTTATATCTTAATAAAACTGTTATAAAAGGACAGGGAACTAATTGAGGGAGAGAAGGCCTGGAGGACTTAAGAAAGGCTAACCTTATGCCACTGGAAGGTCTACCTTTGAATGGTTCTAATTGGGAGAAGGCAGAAAGAACGGGTGTGAAGGTAGGTTTGCAGATGTTGGGTGGGGGAGTCACACAGAGGGGTAATTGAGGTGACTAAATTTTGTAGAAACTGGAAGTGATATTGACTGCTGGAATCAAAACCTTAGGAACTGGGTAGGAAATGTGAAGAAAAAGATAATTAATAAAATTAGATGAAGCTCCAAGGAAAATGGAGAGAGGAGGCTGCCTGAGAATGGAGAAGAAAGCTGGTACTTGCTAAGACTTTCTCTGTATGGTGTCTGACCCTCACTCAGTCACTGCTTGTTCTGTTTCCCCGTCTACACTTCTCTAACCCCCCCAGAGGCCTGAGTGACAGCCGGTCTCACACAGGTAGGGTACCACAGGGCGGCATGTGACCCGTTTTCCAACCTCCCTAGCCAAAGTGTAACAAGGTCACGTACTGCAAATATTTGTGATTAGGAGAATTCTCTCCTCTAAAACTTGCCATGAGATAGTTCTTAAAAATTTAAATATTGGATCAGGGTGATTGATGGCAATGGAAAATTCAAACACAGGCAATGCTGCCCAGTGTCCCCTGTGGTCCCATCGGTGGGAAAATCAGGTCGCCATCCCGACAACATCTAAGAGACCTTCCCCCACACCTGAAGGTGGGTGGGTGGGGCAGGCTGCATTTTACCTGGTGCCCCTTCTAGATAACTTCTGGATAAGCAGAAAGCCTGGCTTCAGCCACCTCTACAACCCAGACTGCTTCTCCTCGGCACCAGCTGGTGAGACAGTTAGTGTAACATAAAGGAACACCCAGACTGTTTTTAAGCATATTTAAGGAAACTCCAATGTCTCCAGGCAAGGTAGCTTGTATATTGTAGTAGCTTAAATAATGGCAACCCAAATATATCAAGTCACAATGCCTGCAATTTATAAATGTTTCCTTTTTGGGGGAAAAAAAAAGTCTTTGCAGATGCATTAAATTAAGCATATTAAGAGGAGGAGATTACCCTGGATTTTCCAAGAGGGCCTTAAATGTCATCACAAGTGTCTTTATAAGACAAATGCAAAAAAAAGATGATGCAGACACACAGGAGAAAGGCCGTGTGAAGCCTGGGCGGAGAGGGATATGACCGAGAAATAGAAGACTGCGGACAGCCAGCAGAAGCTGGGGCTCCATTAGAGCCCCCAGAAGGAGCATGGCCCGGCCAGCACCTTGATTAGAGAAGTCTGCCTCTAGAACAGTGAAAGAATACATTTCTGTTGTTTTAAATCACCCAGTTTGTGGAGATTTATTAAGGCAGCCCTAGGAAACTAATATACCTGGCAGTGACGTTCTCTTCGCTCGCTGCAGTCCTAACAGTACACGTTTGATTATGAAACTATGGAAAGTGAAAGTTTGCAGGAGTCAATGGGTCAATCATCTCAGTCCATCTGCCTCCTTGCAGGAAGACATTCAATCTCCTTTCTAGCAATTGCTCCCTTCACCCTTAGGTACCAGGAAAAGAAAGAGTTAATTGGCTCTTGTTATAACTGTTGATGAAAATTTATATTCAAATGTAAAAACAAACAAACAAAAAAAAAAAAAATTCCCAAGTTGGAGCCAGAACAGGTAAACTAAGTCATACTTTAGAACCTTCAGGATAGCTTTTGTTCTGGGTAGTTCATTTTAGCTCTAGTTTATTCAACTGAAAAATGTCAGTAATGACATCAACCCCATAATATGACTTCTCACAAAAATCCATCGAATACGCCTGTGTTTCATCTGGGTTGTCTAGGAAAAAACATGTGAAGAAAATCTTACATAAACCTTACTCAAATGCTGATGCTTTCTTGGGTGATTTAATCCTGGGGTTGCACTATGAGGAGGGGGGGGAGAAGGGGAGGCAGAAGGGGAAAAGGTCCAAAATGTGAGTGCCATATTGGCCATGACAATTTCAGAAAATGCACCCACTGCTCTGCTTAGTGAGATGTTTTTAAGTAGACCTGATAGAACCTGCACTCTGTGTTCCCTGTTGGGGCAGGAAAGGGATAGAGGAAGAGAAGTATAACAGTCACTTCACTTCCCCTCTACTTCTTGTCTCTCAATGGTCCAACTTTACCCCATAAAGAACGAACTTCCCTGGATGTTTAGGTAATATCACCCTCCTCCTCTGGGAAGCCTTTGGGGTTCCAAGATCTGATTCATCATCTGACTCTAGAAACCGTGAGAGGAAATTAGCTTGCCTGGTTTTGTCTGGTTGGCCCTGGATGCTGGAGCTGCTGCAGTGAGGCTGCCCTGCACTGAGTGTGGCGGAGGCCGGGCCAGAGCCCAGCCCTGCAGTGAGGAGGTATCTGAGAAAGCTGGCAGTGGTAGTGAGTCAGGGCTCTCCCGTGAGCATTGTGAGGACCCAGAGGGACAGGTGGAGACAGGTAAACGGAACAGCCCATAAACAGGGTCCAATGCTTCATGTGAAACAGATCTGGAAAATGTCAACTGCTATACAAATACTACTCTATCTTTATTGCCTTCCTTTAATTTTTTAATCATTATTTTTCTGAGTTTTAAAAGGATGACCCACAATTCTTTCAAGTACACCATGTCATTTATTTGAATATGACTAGTCTCTACTTCAAGTACAGGAAGCAGAGCTAATAAAAGATTATGATGAGAAATTAGTTCTCACCTAGGCAATATGAAAACTGATTGTGGAGGATATAGCCAATTAGGATTTTATGCATGTTGTCGTAGGGTTCCCTGGGAAACAGACAATAAGATACAACTTTATGAGCAGGAAGTTTATTGGGAATGTGAAGGAAGCAGGATTGTATAGTGGGCAAGGTCAGTCGTGAGCGGATGTGGCCCTTTAGCATTATCCGCGATCAAAGCAAGGGGTCCATCCTTTGTATGCCACACAGTCTAGACATTGAAGGTGAACCCCTCCTAAAGTGGAAGTGTTACCTTGAGTAAGGTAGATGCCTTTAGCCCAGGACAATTCCTGTGATCCCAGCAGTACTAAGTGGCCGGAATGCACACCTCGCTCTAAAGGGGCTCAGGGAGGCGCTTCACAGCATCCATGACAAATTTATTTTTTGAGAGAAGGGGTGACAGAGAATATCAGCCTTTTCTCTCATCTTGGATTTCTTTTCTGGAGAGATTCCTATTGTGAGGAAAACCATGCCCACCTTCTTCATAAGTAAGAAGACCTCACCCCCCTTCCCAGCTTCCATTTCCCATTTCAAGGTATGAATTGGACACTTTCAGGGTTTTCAATACCCCGTACTTTTATCCCATCCACATCTCCAGCCCCCAGGACCCCAGCGAGAAAGGGCAGGAGCCCATCTGGCAGAGGCTGACAGACTCAGGACCAAGTGCTCCTGTGGGTGGGCTCTCAGCCACCATGGCTTCTGTGGGCCCAAGCACAAGTGACTGGTCCTTGGCCTGTTCTCACCTCACCTCTTGCTTCCTTGTGTAAGTGCCTCCTAGAAATGGGCCTTGCCCTCCAGCTCGCCCTTGTCCAGTTTCTCTATCTGGCTGGGTGGGTAGGCCAGGTGGCCTGTGTACCTGTGATTACACAAATAGAATTGGAGGCCCCACAGCCTCATCTCCAAGCTGCCTTCTCCAGCAGTTGACCAGATGCACATGAGAGGTTACCAAGCAATAGAAAAACTTTATTTCAATCTTCATTTGACCACTGAGCTATGTGTCTATTTTCTACAGGTTTTATTTATTTAATACATATTTTGGAATATGTATCATGTGCCAGGCCCTGTGCAAAGTGCTGGGGAAGTGCAGTAAACAGAATAGATATGATTTTTTCTTCTACAGAGTTTGCATTTTAC
The DNA here is from genome assembly GCF_036850995.1 of Saccopteryx leptura. Taxonomy (NCBI): domain Eukaryota; kingdom Metazoa; phylum Chordata; class Mammalia; order Chiroptera; family Emballonuridae; genus Saccopteryx; species Saccopteryx leptura. The sequence continues at coordinate 65,301,544 of NC_089510.1, read as the reverse complement.
TGGGCACAGAGAAACAATAAATAAATCAGCAAACAAATAGAGCATGGCAGATCTTGAAAAGCACTTTGAAGGGGCTGAAATGAGGAGTGACTTGCAGGGTGTGCTGGAGTGTGGTGTCTAGGAGGCAGCCAGACTAGGTGGTTCCCTGTGGAGGAGCCATCTGAGCTAAGATGTTAATGTCTATAAAGAGCCAGACATGTCAAGATGTGGGGGAAATGTTCCTGGCAGCCAGTGCAAATGCCCTGAGGTGGGAATGAGCTTGGCAGGTTTGAGAAACAAAAGGTCCATGAAAATGAGCAAGAGGGAAAGGGCAGAACATGAGCCCAGAAAGAAAGGCAGGGACCAGATCACGGAGTGCTTGATACAGACTGTCACCATATTGCCCAAAATGTGCAATGCATACCACCCGTGTGTGTGCAAATATTTGGGGTGCTACACGTGCCAATATTTTTATTGGAATAATTATCAATTTATTTTGGAGTATATTAGGAAAAATATAATTAGCACATGAAAACCATGATTTCCTAGATATTATTTATTCAGGTGAAACTAAATTAAAAAGTGTTTGAATCGATTTAAAGAGAATATGAAGTCAATTATAGTACAGGTGTTCTGCAGGTAGAGCCAACATCTGAAAAGTAGTGTTCACAGAACTGAAGTTTAGGAAAACACTGCTTACCAGTTGGAAACAGCAGGGAGCCCAGCCTCAGCCTCTGCCATGGCCTTCATGCTGGCAGCTCAGAAGTGAGAGCAGAAGAGATGGCCTGTGGCCCTCCAGATGTCCCCTAGTCACCCTCCAACCCCAATGCATAACACCTCCGAGGGTCAGCAGCCGAGCTGGGGACGGTAGTTAGTTCCCAGTTCATGTCAGAGTGAGATGAGAACATGTCATTGGTCCTCACAGTAGGATGAGAGTGGAGGGGAATGTCTCTTCCAAGAAAAGGCTCTCTGTGTCTTCTCTTTCCTTTCTCCATGGCCAGTAGGATGGAGAAGGCTCCGTTGCCAGGGGATGATGAAGATCCAGGTTAGGAGAAACCTGGGGCCAGTTATCTAAGTAAGAAATTAACCTCCTTTGTGTTAGGCTACTGGTATTTTGGCTTGTTTTTTTGCAAAAGTTAGTCAACCCATATCTGATATCTTTGTATTTTGAAGGTACCACACCCTAAGACTACAGCACCTATGTGACACAGAGATGTGAAAGCCACAGAAGTGAAAGAAGTAGAATGAGTGTAAATATACGAACTTTTTTTTCATACGCTCAAGAATACTGTCTTTCCAGACAGGGATTTGGTATGTTCTGAGGGGACCAGTCATTGGGAGTTACAAGAAGGCAGTTTTGTTTTTGTTTTCAACTACAGGTTACAGTCAATATAATTTTGCATTTGTTTTAGCATATTGTTTAGACAGCCCGTATACTTTACAAAGTGTTTCCCCTGATATTTCCATTACCCACCTGGCACCATACCTAGTTATTACAATAGTATTGACTATATTCCCTATCCCTGTGACTATTTTATAAGTGCCAATTTGTACTTCTTAATCCTTTTTCAACCAGTCCATCAACCCCCTCCCCTCGGGCATCCATCAATCTGTTCTCTGTATCTATGAGTCTACTTTATTTTGTTTGTTGATTTATAGTATTCATTAGATTCCACATATAAGTGAAATTATATGGTATTTGTCTTTCTCTGACTGGCTTATTTCACTTAGCACAATATCCTCTAGGTTGATTCATGCTGCTGCAAGGAAGACAGTTCTTATTATTCTCTGGAAGACCATTTTAAAGTAGGACAGGGCAAGCTGCCCTGCACAGTGGAACAGGAAGTGTATGAAGTGTTCAAATGGAGGATAGGACAAGGGGAATTTTACACTGGCCAGAAGGGAGCTCTTATCTCCTGCCACTTTGGAAGGGATGACTGGAGGGGGAAAGGGAGGGAGTTTGGTGGGAAGCCTCCCTGAACCATTTTTTCTTCTTGAGAGCTTCCCCTAAGGCACCAGACCCAAGAGACTGTCATGCCCCAGAGGGCAGGCAAGGTGGGCTCTTCCACACAAAGGACCCTGTGTGCACAGATCTCAGGCTCCAAAGCTGTTTCCTCCTGAACAATCGTGGCCAGAGCCATGCCTGGGCCCAGCAAACACACTGGTGGATCCACAACAACCTCCCATGTTTGGTGACTTTGTTCCAGGTGCAGAGAATCCAGGGGGAGCTAAGGCAGAGAAAGGGGCAGTCTTTTTGAGCCGGACAGGGGACAGCAGGCTAGCCCCAAGAGTGTCCCTCTGAAATAGGGTCTGCTCCACACAGACATGCCTCGATTGCTGGAGAAAGACCTAGAGGTTTTGCCGGAGCCAGGCCAGGTGCACAGAGATGCACACACCCTCAAGTACAGGAAGGTATGTATAAATGCGTGAAGTGTGTCTAGTGTAAGGCAAGAGGAAATGGCAAGGCACTGTAGCAAAATAAAATATTCAAAAACTAGAAAGCAAGAGGAAAAAATAGCAAAGGCCCACATTTGCAGCCCTTTGATTTGGGGATGAGAAGATAGAGACTCAAAGAAGGGGGTTGTTCATCGAAGTCACTCTGTTTTCGCGGCAGCATAAGGCAGGAATGCAGGCTCCCCTGCCCAGCGCAATGCCCAGCGCAATGCTCAGCACAATGCCCAGCGCAATGCCCAGCGAGTGGAGGAGGCCTGCAGGGCAGAGTTGGGGCAGAACAAGGATGACCCAGGAGAGGAGAAAGCCCTAAGAGGAGGCCTGCAGGGCAGAGTTGGGGCAGAACAAGGATGACCCAGGAGAGGAGAAAGCCCTAAGAGGAGGCCTGCAGGGCAGAGTTGGGGCAGAACAAGGATGACCCAGGAGAGGAGAAAGCCCTAAGAGGAGGCCTGCAGGGCAGAGTTGAGGCAGAACAAGGATGACCCAGGAGAGGAGAAAGCCCTAAGAGGAGGCCTGCAGGGCAGAGTTGAGGCAGAACAAGGATGACCCAGGAGAGGAGAAAGCCCTAAGAGGAGGCCTGCAGGGCAGAGTTGGGGCAGAACAAGGATGACCCAGGAGAGGAGAAAGCCCTAAGAGGAGGCCTGCAGGGCAGAGTTGAGGCAGAACAAGGATGACCCAGGAGAGGAGAAAGCCCTAGCGGGGTGGGGACTTCAGAAACTGGGACTCTGCGGATTCTGTCACCGAATCGCAAGCCTGTGAGCACCTTGCACTTCTCTGGGCCACAAAGATAGCTGAGCAGGTGGTCCTAAACATCCCTCCAGTGCTGACATTTACAGGAGACAGGAAGCAGGAGGCATCATTTAGAGCTGCCTTCTCCCATCCCTTCCTCTCATCAGATGTTAAGCCTGTAAAGTTTAACTTCTATGCACCCCTGGACCCCATCCTCCGCTCTCTACCCTCACGACCCAGCTTTGGTATAATCCCCATCCTCTCTCTCTCAGATGACAGGGCCTCCTGACCAGTCTCCTTCCTCCACGGTCCTTTTATCCCGCCCTTCTTCAGTTGTCCCAGTGCTCCATTAACAACAGAGTTCATTACACCATGCTCCTGCTGACCCCTCTACGGCTCCCACTGCTTTCTAGAATAGACCCAGATTTCACCATCAAGAAATGGACCCTTGGCCCTGGCCGGTTGGCTCAGCGGTAGAGCGTCAGCCTGGCGTGCGGGGGACCCGGGTTCGATTCCTGGCCAGGGCACATAGGAGAAGCGCCCATCTGCTTCTCCACCCTCACCCCCTCCTTCCTCTCTGTCTCTCTCTTCCCCTCCCGCAGCCAAGGCTCCATTGGAGCAAAGATGGCCCGGGCGCTGGGGATGGCTCCTTGGCCTCTGCCCCAGGCACTGGAGTGGCTCTGGTCGCGGCAGAGCGATGCCCCGGAGGGGCAGAGCATCGCCCCCTGGTGGGCGTGCCGGGTGGATCCCGGTTGGGCGCATGCGGGAGTCTGACTGTCTCTCCCTGTTTCCAGCTTCAGAAAAAGAAAAAAATAAAATAATAATAAAAAAGAAATGGGCCCTCAAGAAATGAGACTCCATTTTCGGTGCCTCCCTAGCTGTCCTGCCCCAAACATCTCATGCCCCATGATACCGAATTGCTTGCCATTCCGTTGATACATCCTGAAGTTTCATACTTCCGTGCTGTGGACACATGCAGCTCTAGCTACTTCCAACGCCCTTTCCCACCTCGCATGATTGGCAGTAGCAGGAAGGGGCCAATCCAGCCCGGTCTAGGCAATAAGGGGATGCATTGATTGTAGGAATTTTAAATCAATAAAAAAACTAAAATGTCACTTTCTTTTTATTGTCACCTTGCTCTGGCAACTCTAAACACGACAGTGATAAATACATCTCCCCATTCAGGCATACCTCTGAACAACACGCTTTCTTGGAGCACCACTGGAACACGGAGCCCCCACTATCCTCCAAAACCTGCCTGCTGCCACTTCCTCGATGAAGACCCTCCCTGACCCTCCGCACCAGCCCTTCACTCTCCGTGGCAGCAGTAATGTTGCTCCCCTCTGGACGGCATATGGTCCTGTTTGACACCTTTATTTCACTATGTTCCCCTCCTGTTTACAAGTCTGTCTCTCCCAGGGGATATTGAGTTCCTTGAAGACAGAGGCTATGGAATAGCTACCTCTTCCTGAGATTCAGCACAGTCCCTGGGATGTTACAGGGGTCCAGAAAAAAAGGGGTAACAAGTGAATGAATGAGCACACGTTGAGGTCTACTGAACACTGATTTAGGCACGTTGGGTCTGCAAGTCACAAAGCAGTTAAAAGCTTCCATTTATGTTTAGAATGTTGCTGCAGGTCAAGTCTCAGTGTTCAGGTGCAACTCATTGCCAGGACACAACAGGGAGGTGTTTGGGTCACACTGAATGACTCACAGCCCCAGTTGTTTAACAGAATTACCAAGGGGCTCACACTGCTCAGTGAAGCGTGCTGGGAGCCAGGCAGCGCCAGCTAGGTCAGGAGCCAAAGCTGCTTTCTGGGTGACTGTTTCCCTCACGCCTGGGGACAAAGGAAATTAAAAGTCACTGCTGTCCACCAGCCCAGAGAGGAAAGTTCAAAGGAAACAAAGGGCGCTTCCCTCCTCTCACTGAATCTCATCCCCTTTCTGTTCCCAGGACCCCAGCATGTCTACCAGGGAGGGGCTTTGGATAAAATCTGGGACAGTTGCTTTATCTTGAAGATTGGGAAGCTGAGGTCCAGAGAGAGGGGCATGAACTAACCAAGACCATGCAGCTTGTAAGGGACAGAATAAAGAACTGAGTGCACATTTTCATCCCGTGTGCAGGGAGGGGTCATCATGTTTGGCAGCCAGGCAAGGATGGGTAGAAGGGAGGCAGGAAGTTCATACCTGGTTTGTGTTTGTTGGTTTGTTTGTTTGTCTGTCTGTCAAAGTTAAAGTCACATAACATAAAATGAGCCATTTTCAAGTGACAGCAGACCAAAGGCTTCCCAGTCTCTGATAAGAGTCCTCCTGGAGACCTCCATCTTCAGTAATGTTGCCAAACTCGCAACAGCCTGGATGCAAGTGACATTCTGTGGAGACCAGAGAAGGAATTGAGCTTTGCTCCTTGAATCGATGTGAGGCAGAAACGGGCTGCACACTCAGGCAAAAAGGCACAAAGCTGAGCGAGGTGTGATGGTGCACACATTCATGAAAATGCGGTGTCCTTGCATAGTGACTTGAACCCCTGCCCCCCAGGCAGCCCTCACGCCTGTGGCCACAGTAGAAGAACTGGGATCTCAGCACTGGTTCACTGTTGCTCCCTTCAATTGTTGGTTCAGAGGCCTTTATGCAGCAGCCACAAGTGAACAACCTCCACACGTAAGGAGGACACCTAGAATGGCACCTGTGTCTATTCTGCTGTCAAAAATAGAGAACTTCTACAGTACCGGGTCTCCCTCAGGGCCTAGTAAACCTCCGCCCTTCTTCTCAGTTGCCAGGCGACACGCTATTTACTGACTCAGAGCCAGTAAGAGCAGTATAAGGCTTAGAGCTCTGCCCAGCACATTAGGCTTTGTACCAGAGGGAATGCTGCTCTTCATAAGGTGTTTGTACTCTTTGGCCAAGTCATCTCCCTTCTTGAATGTGATCCTAAGGAAATCAACAAAATCACAAAGCTAAATATCCAAAGATGTTCTTTACAAAATTATTGGTAACACTAAGCAGCTGGAGACATAAAATTGCAACAATAGGTTGCAATTGTCTTGTGAATCACCACAATGGCATTTCTGCAGCCAGAAAACAGAGATTGAAGCAATATGGCAAGTGCTTATAATATTAAGTGAGAAGTGTGAATTTTGTTTGCAACCAGATTGCTGTCACATAAAAAATATGCATTGTATATGAACAAGATCGAAAGGATTACAAAAAATAAAAATCTTTGCAAAAGATAAAAGAACCATAAGTAACTTTTTCTTTAATATTATCTTGTATATCATCTTCTGAGTATTTCAATAGGATCAAACCTATAGTCTTATCCAGCTGTTTATCTACATCTGTTTTCACCACCTAGTAAATTTCACACATCTGTTGCTATCAAGATATTTATACCTCTGTGCTGACTTGTTCTTACCTCACTCATGTAGATCTTTCTGTAAGTAAAACTCACATGCTATTGGACAAGATGTGGCTAGAAGTTCCAGACCACTGTTGTTTAGGAGATGTTTAATGACACAACACTAGAGGTATCACTGTCTTGCAAATGGAAGATCCATATTCAGTTTGGACTCTGATCAGGAAAAGACTCTACCTACCCAAAGGCTTTAAAACCCTTGCCAGCAGGCAGCAGACAGAGACCAGAGCTGCCAGGACTGATAAATCCTGATCCTCAGAGAAAATGCTGCTACAGCACCCTCGGTGAACAAGATTGGCACAATCAGTAAGCAGCAGGGTTGGCGGAGCCGCCAGTCCCAGGGTGAGCAAGCACAGATTAAGATCTCTTTGTGACTGAGAGGTAGAGGTCTACAACAACTGGTGGGCATTGCAATGCAGATAAGGCCATGAGGAACCAGAAAAACATGGCCCAGAGAAAACGATGCTAGCCCCATAAGGACTCCTCCCCAAGCTCCACCCACCTGGACGCCAGATCCCCCAGATCCTTCCTGACTTGACTCTGGAAGTCACAGTACGGTGTCTGTGCAATTTGTTTTCTATAAGACCATGCAGAGGATGGTATTTAAATCTCATTCTGGAGAGTGTGCTCAGGCATCCTCAGTACGTCGTCATAAAGGGCCAGGCTAAAGGACATAAACACTCACTCCATAGATACCTGGATCAGGTGAGAGCAACCTGACATCTAGAATTAGGCTTCATCATCCTAAGCAGGCTAACCTGGGAGAACAACTGACCCAGAGAATTTTGTTTGGACACTTTTGCATTTTTCTGAATGAGCTATGTCTGCTAGATGAAGAAAGCCCTTAATAATTATTTCCAATAAAACATCACAGAGGAGAAGGATCCACAAGAAAGTAGCAGCACAGGCTGCTTTGGGGGAAGACAACAAGATAAAAGGGAAAAGAGGGAGAGGAAGACTTTTACTGCATTCCCTTTCTACTTTTCTGTTTCTTCTCGAACTACTCATTACTAAACAAAACAAATGGGTGAATAATGACTGAACAGTCATGCAAAATTAAATAAAATGAAACGCTACTGAAATTTGCTAATGATATTTCCCTGAATTGGAAATGAAGACTAGTAGACAATTTAGGTGGTGGCAAAAATTAAGAGTCACCAAGAAGGATCCTGCTTCACATACTAGGACCCCCCAGCCATCATCTGACTTTGCTATTTGAAATTCATTATTTACAGTGAAGATATATTTCACCATAAAAATGCTAGTATGTGCTTTTTAAAAAAAAGAAAAAAAATTATTTTTATCTAACACAAATCCAAAATAAATCCTACTTAATGGAAGGGCAAGGGAGCAGCCAGTTCCTCCATGACTGGGATTGCATCTTTGTAGCTTGAAGGGTCAGGGTCTGCTTTGTGGAGGAAAAGATAAAGTTGGTGGGAGGCAAGAATTACTACTGAGATTCACAGCATTGGTTCCTCAGGTTCAGCCCTCATGGCCACAGGCAGAAATCAGGTGTCAGGATCAAGCTCATGTCCTTCAGGATCTTGCTGCTGAGATAGCCATGCTGGACCAAGTATAGCCTACTCACCGGAAACAGGCCCGGAACACCTTTTCGCTTTGGTATTCCTGCTCTCCTCCCAAGGTGCTCTGTGAAGGCCCCATGCTTCTGGCGTGGCGGTACCATGATGGGGGCAGGCTTCAGACAAAACGGGAAGAGAGTAATAGAGGAAAGAGCAGGGAGGAGGCCACGGGTCTGTTATCAGCGGGAGACAAGCGCAGGTGTGTGAACAGTGGGTGTCTAACAAAGGGCCCGCTCCCTGAGATAAGATGGCATCACTGTGTCTTTGCCTTTTAGCCCCAGGTGCTGTTTGATAAACTGTGCTACAAAGGACTGAAGATTGGGTTTCTTGACCACTCTGAGCAGAATGAATTGTGTATAAAAAAAAACCCTGAAGTTAGAAAGACAGGTGATGGGCTGTTCAAAAAGCATCTCCGCCCTGGCCGGTTGGCTCAGCGGTAGAGCGTCGGCCTAGCGTGCGGAGGACCCGGGTTCGATTCCCGGCCAGGGCACACAGGAGAAGCGCCCATTTGCTTCTCCACCCCTCCGCTGCACTTTCCTCTCTGTCTCTCTCTTCCCCTCCCGCAGCCAAGGCTCCATTGGAGCAAAGATGGCCCGGGCGCTGGGGATGGCTCTGTGGCCTCTGCCTCAGGCGCTAGAGTGGCTCTGGTCGCAACATGGCGACGCCCAGGATGGGCAGAGCATCGCCCCCTGGTGGGCAGAGCGTCGCCCCATGGTGGGCGTGCCGGGTGGATCCCGGTCGGGCGCATGCGGGAGTCTGTCTGACTGTCTCTCCCCGTTTCCAGCTTCAGAAAATGAAAAAAAAAAAAAAAAGAAAGAAAAAACAAAAAGCATCTCCAAGACCCAGTGGCCCTGGAAATCCTGGAGCCAAGGCGGCTGTGGGGAGAGCGCGACCTGCAGACACTAGGAAGGGGAATGGGACCTAAGAGTGTTGTGGAGAAGGAGCACTTTTCTGATGTTGCTGAAGTGGAAAAAAAAGAATGTTCCTCCCTTTAATGCTTCCTGAACCTGCTACCCGACCACACTGCCTCCATCACAGCACGGGTCACCTCTCTTGGACCCTCAAACACTCTCAGTGGCTCTGGCTGTCTTTCACTCAGGTCTCCTCTTCCCTCTGGCAGTCAGGGCCGTCAGCATCTGTTACCAACCCATTTCCGATTCCCAGCTGTACACACCAGCCAGGCCCAGGGACAGAGCCCCAAGCTTCCACCCTGTCCATGCCAGCCCCTCCCCTGGACACCATTCCCCACTTTCCAAGCTCTCAAAATGTCTTTCGAACTCCTGGCTTTTCTTCACCCAATGCCATCTGTTTTGTTTGCTTGTTTGCTTGTTTGTTTTAATTTCTCCGTTGAGAAAGAGAGAAGCATCAACTCATTGTTTCACCTAACTGTTCCATTAATTGTATATGCATTAATTGCCTCTCCTCTGTGCCCTGAGCAAGGACTGAACCAGCGATCGCTGTGCATCAGGACGATGCTTTATCCATTGAACCACCTGACCAGGACCCAATGTTGTCTTGTTAACACCTTTACTTGTCCATTGCTCTGCTCACCTACTCAGGAGGAATTTCTCTCTCATTGCATCTCTAATAGCATCTCCTCTGTGTTTTTCTTGGGGCTCGTAACACTCTCCTTCACATTTTGTTCATTGTGTGTTTCTCATAGCTCTGCCCTGGATAGTAGTCTCAGGGCAGTCCATAATGGCTAATGTGCAGGGGGTCACCTGTGGACACTGGAGGGACTGACTGACTTGAGGGACGGAGTTCCTGGTCACTGGGAGAGCACAGGCTGGCTGATGTCTGCCAAGTTTGTATTAGTTGGAGAGCGGGGCTGGCTGACCTGTTTTCTTGTAGCTCCAGGGTTTTATGGGCCTATGAGTCTATGAATAGACAAAGCAAAAGGCCACACTAAGCATCTTTTCTGCTCCTATCCCCAATCTCGGGTTCAGGGAGATCCCGCGGGGATCAGAGCTTTAAATCACCTTCATGGCACACTGCGGAGAGGCACTCCTTCCAGGAGCTGACTAATGCTGTCCGGCCTTCCCAAGCAGCGCTGTCTGCTATCTGGGCAGCTGTGTTTTTCCTTTGCACCCTCCCGAGCCTCTCAGTTCCTCTGGCCTGCCCAGCACAGGTGAGGAGTCTGAGGAGCTTCGTTCTTCTGCTGGGAGTGCTCCGTGGCTCCCGCCCTACCTGAGACACCAGCTCTACGTTTCCTCCACCCCCATCTCAGGTCCTGCCTGTCTGCCACAGACGGTGCCCAAGCTGGAAGTTCCATGGTCACAACAAGGAGATGACAGGGGTGCGGGGTAAGAAAGGAGGGCAAACAATGATCTTTCACTCACGCACCCTTCAGGAAAAAGAGAAAATTTGACCCGAGCCTGTTTTCTAGGCAATTCGGCCTCAGACAGCAATGAGGCCTGGATGCTGCCAAATCTTTGTTTTGTTTTTTCCCTTTCCTCCAATCATCCCAAGCCACTGAGGAGTGGGAGGGCATGAAGGGGGTGGGGGCTACACGCACACTGGGCCAGAGGGAATGCTGAGGCTGCAGAAGCAGCCCATTGAGAGCCCTGCTCACAGCGGAGGGGCGGAGGGGCGGGTGGCACCCCAGCTTCCACCACAAGGGCAGCTCTGTCCTGTGGGCACAGGGCTCTGTCCCAGCCCCACTGGCTGCGAGAGAACAACATTTCCTTATAAGGCCCCGGCCGCCCTGCCAAGGCTGGCCGCTCTGACAGACTGTAGCTTTCCATTCTCCTCGCACAGCTCCAGTGCAGGCCTTGAATGTAGCCCTTGTTGTCAGGCCCCTCCTCTCTTCCATGGCCCCCACCCCACCCACTTCCATTCCCTGCCAGCGCCAGCCCCACGGAGCAGGATAAACAGCCCCAAGGCCTCTCCCGTGCAGGGCCTGCCTGGCTCAGGCCTGCTGGAGGCAGCACAGGGTAGCAGAAAGGGCCACAGGATGCAAGGTTCAGTTGCCTTACCTGTGCATGAGGCTTCAGAGAAATTCACCTTCTGTGAGCCTGTTTCCTTACCTGGAAAACAGAGATTTAATGGCCACAGGGTCTAAATTCTTTGCATTGCATTCAAAACTCTTCTGGGTCAGGCTCCCTTCACAGCTGCACCTCTATTTGCTACCGCATAGTGGGGTTCCCTAAACACATCCCCTCGCCCCTGTGGGGCACCATGCATGCTTTCTTAAGCTGCGGGGGCTTTGTGCATATGGGATGAGCCTAACAAACGCTTAGGGAACTCAGCCTGCAGGGCCCACTCTAAATACACCTTCCTCCCTTCCCCAGGACGATTAAATCCCCTTCCTCTTCTCTCCTCCTCATTTGTATGTGCCTCTCATAGAGCCTTTCTATTTGGCCATGGCAATGATGTGTTTACAAGCCTTATCCTCTATCAGATGATGAGTGATCTCCTTGAGGATCAAATGGCCTCTCTTCCTTTTTATATTCTTGAGCTCTACCACAGAACCAGCATGTAATCAGTACTTCCTGAAAGATTGTTGTGTAAACACCTGAATGTACAGTGTTGAGCAAGCTCAAAAGAGACAACTGACGTGTAAACACTTTATATACTATAAAAATGCTGTGCATCTGTGAAGGGCAACAAGTATATCATGCTGCCCTCCATTCCCAATTCTACTCTTTGTTACACCATCATAACCCCTTTTCCTGCCTGCCAAACTCAGTATCCTGGATTTGGGGCACACCAAAACCCTTCCAGGACTTAAAATCTATCACTAAGGTATTACTGATCCTTTTTTTTTTTTTTTTTTTTTTTTTGCTTAATTCCTTCACCTTTTTCACTCAATCTCCCAAGTCTTTTCTTCTCTGACAGCTGTCAATTTGTTCTCTGTATCTATGAGTCTGTTTCTATTTTGTTTAATTTATTTTGCTCGTTAGATTCCACATATAAGTGAGATCAGATGGTGCTTGTATTTCTATGACTGGCTTACTTCATTTAGCATAATACTCTCCAGGTCCATCCATGCTTTTGCAAAAGATAAGATTTTCTTCTTTTTTTATGGCCAAGTAATATTCTATTGTATAAACGTCTCACAGTTTTTTATCCACTCATCTACTGATGGGCACTTGGGCTGCTTCCAGATCTTGGCTATTGTAAATCGCACTGCAATGAATATAAGGGTGCATATATTATTTTAAGTTAGTGTTTTAGGTTTCTTCAGACATATTGCCAGACGTGGATTAGCTGGGTCATTAGGCAATTACATTTTTAATTTTTTGAGGTAACTCTATACCGATTTCCACAGTTACTGTACCAATGATTGCTACCAACAGTGCATGAGGGTTCCTTTTACTCCACATCTTTATCAATACTTGTTGTTTGCTGATTTATTGATGATAGCCATTCTGACAAGTGTGAAGTGATATCTCATTGTGGTTTTAATTTGCATTTCTCTGATGATTAGTGATGTTCAGTATCTTTTTTTTGTTTGTTTGTTTTGGGTTTTTTTTGTATTTTTCTGAAGTTGGAAATGGGGAGGCAGTCAGACAGACTCCCACATGTGCCCGACCGGGATCCACTCGGCATGCCCACCAGGGGGTGATGCTCTGCCCATCTGGGGCATTGCTCTGTTGCCACCAGAGCCACTCTAGCACATGAGGCAGAGGCCATGGAGCCATCCTCAGCGCCTGGGCCAACTTTGCTCCAATGGAGCCTTGGCTGTGGGAGGGGAAGAGAGAGACAGAGAGGAAGGAGGGGGGGGTGGAGAAGCAGATGGGCGCTTCTCCTGTGTGCCCTGGCCAGAAATCGAACCCAGGACTCCTGCACGCCAGGCCGATGCTCTACCACTGAGCCAACTAGCCAGGACAAGTATCTTTTAATATGCCTATTGGCTATCTATGTGTATGTTATCTTTGAAGAAGTGTCTATTCAGGTCCTTTACCCATTTTTAATTGCATTATTTGGGTTTTTTATCTTAAGTTTTATAAATTCTTTATGAATTTTGGATATTAACCCCTTATTAGATGTATCATTGGTGCATATGTTCTCTCATTCAGTGGGTTGTCTTTTCATTTTGTTAATGGTTTTTTGTTTTTATTTTTGTCTTTTTTTTGCTACGCAAAACCTTTTTAGTTTGATGTAGTCCCATTTGTTTGTTTTCCTTCGTTCCCCTTGCCCCAAAATAAATCAGAATAAATGTTGCTATGAGAAATTTCCAAGATTTTACCGCCTATGTTTTCTTCTAGGGTTTTTATGGTTTTGAGTCTAATATTTAAGTCCTTTTAACCCCATTATGAGTTTGTTCTTATGTATGGTGTAAGAAGGTGATCTAGTTTCTTTTTCTTTTCTTTCTTTTTTTTTTCAAGTATCTGTCCAATTTTTCCAACATCGTTTGTTAAATAGACTATCTTTACCCTATCGTATGTTCTTGTCTCCTTTGTAAAATATTTATTAATTGACCATAAAGGTATGTGTTTATTTCTAGGCTCTCTATTTTATTCCACTGATCTATACAGATGTTTTTTTGCCAGTACTATGCTGTTTTGATTGCTATGGTCTTGTGAAATAGTTTGATATGGATAGATTGATTTCTCCAACTTTGTACTTCTTTCTCAAGGTTATTGTGGCTATTTGGGTTCTTTTGTGTTTTCATATAAATTTTTGTAATGCTTGTTCTAGTTCTATGAAATGTACCACTGGTATCTTGATAGGAACTACATTGAATCTAAAGATTTTTTTTAGTAGTATGGACATTTTAATGATGCTAATTCTTCCTATCTGTGGACACGATATATGCTTTCACTTATTTGTATCTTCTTCAATTTTTTTCAGTGTCTTATAATATTCCAAGTAAAAGTCTTTTACATTCTTAGTTAAATTTATTTCTATGTATTTTATCTTTATTGATGCAATTGTAAATGGGATTGTTTTCTTAGTTTCCCTTTATGATAGTTCATTACTGATGTATAAAAATGCAACTGATTCTGGATATTTATTTTGCATCCTGCTACTTTACTGAATTCATTTTCAGTTCTAGCAGTTTTTTGGTGGAATCTTTAAGGTGCTCTATATAGAGTATTATGTCATCAGCAAATAATGACAATTTTACTTCTTTCTTTCCAATTTAGAAGACTTTTATTTCTTCTTCATGTCTGATTGTTGTGACTAGAACTTCCAATACTAAGTTGAATGAGAGTGGTGAAAGCAGACATCCCTGTCTTGTTCCCATTCTTAAAGGAAATGCTTTTAATTTTTGCTCATTGAATATGATGTTGGCTGTGGTTTTGTCATATGTGGCCTTTATTATGTTGAGTTATATTCCCTCTATTCCCACTTCGCTGAGAGTTTTTAACATAAGTGGGTGCTAGATTTTATCAAAGGCTTTTTCTTCATCTATTGATCTGATCATGTGATATTACTTATCCTTCATTTTATGTGATATATTACATTGATTGATTTACAGATATTGTACTAACCTTGCATTTCTGAAATAACTTCCACTTGATTGTAGTGCATGATCTTTTTAATGTATTGCTGAATCTGGTTTGCTAATATTTTGCTGAGGGTTTTAGCATTTATCTGCAACAGGGATTTTGGCCTATAATTTTCTTTCTTTGAAGTGTCTTTATCTGGTTTTGGAATTAGGATAAAGCTGACCTTGCAAATAAGCTTGAAAGTCTTTCCTCTCTTGAATATTTTGGAATAGTTTGAGAAGGACATATGTTGGTTCTTCTTTGAATGTTTGATAAAATTCACCTGTGAAGGCATCCATTCCAAGACTTTTGTTTGTTCTGAGGTTTTTTTTATTACTGTTTCAATATCAATATTAGTTATAATCTGTCTATTCATGTGTTCTGATTCTTTCTAATTCAGTTTTGGAACATTGTATGTTTTTAAGAACTTATCCATTTCATCCAGATTGTCCAATTTGTTGGCATGTAGTTGTTCATAATATTTTCTTACAATCATTTATATTTCTTTGGTATCAATTGTCTCATTTCTAACATTATTGATTTATGTCCTTTTTCTTTTTTTCTTCATGAGTATGGTTAAAGGTTTATTGATCTTATTTACCTTTTCAAAGGACCAGTTCTTGGTTTCACTGATATTTTGCATTTTTATACTCTATTTTGCTTATTTCTGCCCTGATCTTTATTATTTCTTCTACTAATTTTGGGCTATGTTTGTTGTTCTTTTTTTTAGTTGCTTTAAGTGTAAAGTTAGACACTCATAGACACTGATAGCAGTATGGTGATTCCCAGGGGGAAAGGGTAGTGAAAGGAGATAGAGGACAGTAAAGAGATCATAAATGGAGATGGAAGAAGACTTGACTGGGGATGGTGAACACACAATACAATATCCAGATGATTTATTATAGAACTGTATACCTGAAACCCATATAATTTTATTAACCAACTTCATCCCTTGGTTAATTTTATTAACCAAGTTCAATAAAAATAAAAATAAATAGGTGCAACTCTTCTGACATCAACAATGTCCAAGCCCCTCACATGTAAAAAAGAAAAAAAAAGTATAGAGAAGTACGGCAATAATTTAATTAATACACATAAAATGTTTTTTAAATTTTGTGCCATTTATAATTTGACCAGTTTTTAAAATTTTGTTATATTCTCTAAATAAATATTCATGTTTATAGTGTTTGTTTTTTTTTAAAAAAAAGGTATTACTGTTTCTTAGAATGCTATTGGTGGAGCATTTCCACACTGATCTCTTCCATGGACACACAATTGGATTAAATGAATGGACTCCAAGTCTTTATCTCTACTTCTTTGATCATTTATACATTCTAGGTTTCCACAACATCCTCAGAAAAAAAAAATCTAGTAGCTTTTGAAGTTGGAAGCACGCTGATTAATCCAATCTCAACATCTGACAATTGAATAAACTGGGCTCCCTAAAAGAAAAGCGAATCATTACATGAATCACACACAGTATCAGGACCATACCTGGGGGCCCTAAATCTTGGCCACCAAAACGCTTGCACTCGCATAGTTGCCTACCTGGGGCAGAGTGATGATGGATGTAGCTGCATATATTATCAAGCTGATTTCTTTTGGGTCTGGGATGTGTCAAGTTCTAAAAAAAGAATTTGTCTCCACTAGAACAAATCTTTCTGAAATAGGGACTCTGCAAATTATTGGGTCAGTGATTTGCAAGCACAGCACAGTTAGGTACTATTGTGAGACTCTATTCCCCATGATCCTAGCAACAATTTTTAAGAGAAAAATCTTATTTCAGGATGAAATGCCTTGTTCTCTATCCACATACTCATTTCCTCAGCAAAGACGATTATAGAACAAAGCTCGCAGTTGATCATGAACTGTGTTCAAACACTATTTTCCACAGAGCCAAATCCAGGATGTAAGGTGGGTCTGCTTTGGGCTCCATCCAAGAAGATTTAGTTACTTGAATACCAAAAAGGCCTTATTATAATGAGGTTTCTCCTAGAAGATGCCTAAAGGCAGACCCTGCAGGAAGCTAGGATGAGTGGAAAGAATACTTGGTCAGGGAATCTGAGATCACGCTCTGCTCCCAACTCTGACACTACTGTGAAGCCTAAAGCAAGTCAGCTGTCTTTGTAAGTCTTGGTTTTCTAAGCTACAAAATGAGAATAATGGTACCTTCAAGGTCATTTCCAAAGGCAGTAAAAATTAGATCAATTAAGATTATGGATATGAAAGTGATTTATGAGTGATAAAAAAAAAAATGTCTAAATAAGGGCTAATTATTAATAGGCAAAGGTTCTTCCCTTGGGCTTGTTCTTCTGGGCACAGAAGTGAAGAAAGCTTTCTCTTCCAGGACCCTGTAACGTTGGCTCCATCCCCCAGCTACCTCACGCCACTGGCAGCCACACTAGGACTGATCACTTTCCAGGAAACCAAGGGAAGGGTGGGGCTGCTTTTGCTAAGGAGTTGCTTTAAGAAGCTGGGCAACAGACAAAAGGAACCATTCTCTCACCCTGTATTTCTCTCCCTCTTCTTCCCAGGTAGGAAGAAACAGTGTTTGCCAAGTCCAGGCTTCGGGCAAATTCTGGGTGAATTAGAAAGTCATTTCACTTCTCTGAGCCTCTATTTCCCAATATGCAGAATGAAGAGGTTGAATGAGATCATATTTAAGGGTAGGGGTAACAATGTAATTTATTGCAAAAAAGAAACACTTTTGAACATGAAAAAAATTATATTGTTAATAATTGCACTAGGGTGACCATGGCTATAGAACTGTCCCAGACAAACTGAAAATATGGACACTTTATTAAGCCCTGTTTCAACTTGACCTTAAGAAAAAGAAATTTTAGTTCCGTCAGTGTTATCTTGGCCACACTGAATTTTTGACTGGTTCTACAGGTTGTTTTTATATTATTCTCATTCATCAAGGGCAAACTCAGTCTTAACACATATATAGGGATGGGGAAAGTAGATTTACAGATCTTTGTATGGAAAAAAACATATAGGTAATGATTACTACAAATAGCTTTATTAACTCAAAAATGTCACAATGCAACTGTAAACCTACCTTTGCCCACCCCTTGTATATAAAATAATCCGCATATTATAAAGCACTTCTACATTCTTTATCATTATGAAACAACATTGTGAGGCAAGCTTGCAGAGGTGTTAATCCCATTTTAGAGACTTTTTTAAAGGCCTAAGAAAAGTCAAGGACTTGTCCAAGGTCATAGAGCAAATAGAAGTACAGCCATGTTGTAGATCATTGGGCCAGATTAGTAAGGAAGAGACACTTTGCAGACAATGGTTTTAGGCCAGCCACCATCCATCCAGAAAGTTTTTTTCTATCCATACCAATGATATTCAAAGTATTGAAATTTTTTAGACACCCCTCACCTCCGCAAAGCTTGAGGTTGACCAGCATCTTAAAAATCAGATGAGAAACCAAAACTCAGAAAGAATGAGTTCTCCAAAATTACCTGTTAAGACTCATATCCAAGTAGAATTTAGATCCCCAAACTTCTTCTTTACTATTCTTTCAATATTAACTAAACACAAATATATATTCCTTCACTACCTTTCAAAGAGTCATGAATTAATTTTGATTTTCTAGTTTGAGAAGCCTCAAGCTATAACTTCCTTTCTTTAATTTAGGGAAGTGGGGATTGAGAATTTTAATTCAAAGGCATTGCAGTGGCCATTTCTTATTTCTTTCTTACACTTTCAGTGAAAATTAAATTAAATTCAGTTTCTTCATGAGCAAAGCTTCCATAATTCAAACTGTCTCTCCAAGACCTGAGGGCAGAACCAAAGGGAGCTTGCCACACAGGAATGAGCATTTAAAAAATGAATAAGAGACTTGGGTTTAAGTTCAAGTTCAGCTACTGCTTTGCAGCACTAACTTGACCAAATTATTTCCTCAATCCGGGCCTCAGTTTCTTTATAAAACAAAGAGTTGGATTAGGTCATGTCTAAACATACTTTCAGTTTAACAAGCCATGAGTATCCATACTGTAAGTGTAGATGTTTTAGAGTGGAGGGCTGCTCAAATTCTTTTCTGTTCATTAGTCTCACAGGCAACGGCCCAGGAAGGGTTTTGTCATTACATCTTGCTGGTAGATATTTCCTACCCCTTTGCCCTTTTCCCCTTTCCTGTTGCTGATTAGCACAAGTAACTACTTGTGCCAGCCAAAAGAAGCAAAGGATTGTTTACCCTCTCTGGTACACAAAAGGGGTGTTGAGTTAAATTAGAGGCATTAGCCAAGTTGCCTAATTGGCTGATTCTTTATAACTTAATACAGTTCTGGCAAGTGTTGCTCAGAGCCTAATCATTTATTTCCTAATTTATTGCCTGTGCTGAAATCATTGTTGCATATATTTCTCTTATGAACTATAACTACAAGAAAAAATAACTCCATGATATTCTTTGATGTCACTGTTTGAGCAAATGGCCCTGAATATGGAGGAAACACATTTATAGCATGAGTTTTTCCTAATACTGAGCACCAACAACATGACTTGTGACTCTGAGCTGAAGGATAGGACTGAGGATACCCATTGTCTCAGTCATTCTTTTCAGTAGGAGGTGAAGCTAGTTGAGTGAACTTCTGTGTTTCTACTTGCCCACACCCTCTCTCTTTCTTCTCATACAGAAAGTTCTTATTCAGTGGAAAACCTATCCCATGTATTATGCATGAGACAGACTCTTTCCATATAGGCAAGGAGGCAACTTATGTCTTAGGCTTGGTCCCCATCTGAAGGTGAAATCCACAGTGAAGGTAATATAAAGCCAAAGCAAGTCAATCTAATTCCTTGCCATGACTTTTCTGCTTTCAAAGAAAATAATCATTTTTCCCCATTGGGTTTACTTAGTTGATAGAATGTGGATCTTTTAGGTGACTATCCTGCCCATGATATGCAGAAAACTGGAGAGAAAGAAACCAGTATATCCCTTAGACAAAGCCAAGCATAAAAGAAGGTTACAATTCAGCTTTTCTGTTACTGAGTTAATATATCCCCTCTTTGGTATAGGTTAGTTTGAATTAGGTCTTATAATTTGCTATCTAAATGAATCCTGACTTTTTTAGCTTCTTATTAAATTCTCTATAGAACCTTTGAATATCAGAGCTAAAAGAACTGTTAATGTGTTTAAGTCCATTGTATATATGGAGAGACTGAGAGGATCTGTCAAGGTTATCCAAAGACGTTACAGGACTAGAAGCCAGATTTCTAAATTAGTCTAACAAGTCCTACAAAGGTCACTTAATCCAATCCTCAAGGTGATTCTAATATTAATTCCACATTGTAAAACATGGGGAAAATGTCTGAACTTGGAGCATCATTCTCCAAGAGCCTTAGCGGTGCTACAACCCTGAGCCTACCAAAAGTGTTGTGACCATACACTTGTGCCATCCTCTTATTTTTTGTAGCACTTTTATTGCTATTGTAATTTTAGAATAAAATGCCTAGCTTCACATCCCATTCACATTTACTTACAAACTGCATGAAGGTGGGAAGGTTAGTTATAGTATTTTACATCAACTTCTTGACCTATGAAATGGAGGTGATAAAAATAGTGTTGACCTTATAGGGCTATTATAAGTCTTGACCAAATTCATGTGTTTAGCCCAACGGTTGGCATATAGCAATCAGTAATTTTGACTATTACTATTAGTTTTTGATTTTTGAAACAATACTGATTGACTTGACAGCCTATAGATAAGGAAGTCAAGGACAAGAGAGGATAAGGAGCTCAACTAAGGTAACATGACAGTGAGAGAACTAAAACCAAGTTCCAACTCACATGATTCTTCCTTTAAATTGTGTGCCTAAATCAGTTTAGCATTTGAGATTGTGTTCGCTCGTTTACACATTCATTGATTTTGTTATTATTTTATGTGCTTATTAATTCAGTGAATGTTTCCTAAGAACCTTAGGTCCTTTTAAGCCTTAAGATTTATCATTTAAATATCTGGCTTCTAGTCCCAACTCTTCACCAATTCACTACTGAGGACAAGATCAAGTGACTTCTCTTTGGGCACCAGTTTCTTCAACAGACTGGGCAAAATGTCCGTAAGGCTCATTCCAGAGCGAGCTCCTATTTGCTGTCTCCAGCATTGCACTCTGGGAGGCAGAACAGCTGCAGTCTTGGTGCTTGCCTAGAGAAGCTCGGAACAGAGCTGGAAAAACAGAGATACCTGAGGTGGATTTGCCCCACCGTGCTGGAGCACAACATATGTCACTTAAACAATGTTTCTTAACCAGATAAATGTGATATGGCTCCCACATGTGAAGGTTAACAGGAAAGTTGAATTCTAGCATATTCTGAAGGCCCTCTACCCACCCTCAAGTGAATGAGCATGTATAAGAACTTCGCATTGAGTTGCGCAATGGTAGCCCTTGAGCCCGATGAAACTTAATGAAAGTGTTTCGTTTGGCCCACGGTGCTTTTTTAAAAATTTTAACTCAACTTTCAACAGCTGGGAAGTTTCTCATTAAAGCCCAGATTTCTGGCTTCTCTTGAAAAAGCATAAGATCTAGCAATACTGGGCTGGAATCTCTATAATGACAGCTGACATCTTAGAACTTGACTTTCTTAGAGGAAATACTTGTCTCCCTAATTAGAGGTGAACATTTGGTATTATATCTAGGCAGACTGCATGAATTCAAGGGGAATGTTTATCATGGCATTTTTGTCATGTGGATTTAAAAATGTTTATGGGGGAGGGTGAGAGGGAAACTGAATGTTTTATAATAACCTGAATATATATATATATATTAGCATATACATGTATATATATGTTGTGTATGTATATATATGTGTGTATGTGTGTGTATATATATACACACACACGTATGAGAGTAAGTTTATTAAAGCTGGAGACAGTGAAACAAGGGAGGGCCTCAGATAGAAGAAATGACAGGAGAGCCTGGTCTGGGTGGAGCTGCTCTGGCTCTTTAGAAATGTTATGGGGGAAAAGTGAGCCATAATGGGGCTGCTGTCAGCTCACTGGATAGTCAGAGAAAGGGGGCCTTGGAGACAGGTTCAGGGGGTTAGTCCGGATGAGCTGCCACTGACCATTGCTCCCCTGGTTGAAAGTCTCCCGGAGACCCTTAGAGTTTTGGAGGTGTGCACACCTGTGGAGGAAGAAGAGAGGAAAAGAAAAGGCGTGTGCATATTTCTGGGAAGGAGTATCTGAATATATCTATTTTAGATAGAGAAATTTAAGCTTCTGGATTTAGTTTTGTATTAATTTTAGCCTGGCCAGGGCTCAGCATGCTTTGATATTTCATTAAGAGAACTGTTTCTAGACCTAGCCAAATCACTTATAAATGTTACCTTCATTTCCCCAAAGAGCATTTGAGTTGGTGACTTGGGGTCTTACTGGTAAGCGGACTCTGTGAAGAAAGAAGTTTCAATTTGTAGAGTTTGTCAAATTCCACGTGCTAGTACGCCCACCCTAGCTAAATGCAAGGATGGTTTAACAATTGATTCACGGCATTTCTGAAATTTTAGCAATTGGCTTTTGTGAGCCAGTACAAGCAAACTCAACACACTAAGTCTATCTCATTCTAGAATCTGGGAATATAAAAATTTTGTTACTTTCCTCTCACTTTGAGCTGTATAGAGAAGACAAAATAAATATAAAATATAAGCTATGCCTGCTTTCGGGGGCATTTTGGTCTAGGTCAGGAGATAACACCTTTGAAATAAGTAGAGGACCTTTCAGGAAGAATCAGTACCTTATTCAAAATCTCTTATTGAACGAATGTCCAATAAGCCTATCAAATTCACTACATACAAAATAGGTTTCTTGGATTTCTTCCCAAAACTGAATTATATTTTCCCAATATTCCCATATCGATAAATAACGTTCCACCCGTTTCTCCAGCTAAAAGGTAAGAAGTCACCCATGTTTTCTTTTTACTTCTGAATCCCCTTATTTAGTCCAGGAATAAATCTTATGTATCCACCTTCAAATTTTATCTTAAACTATCCTCATTTCTGCATCTTACGGCAATAACCAGCCCCTTTCTTTACCTTCTCCCCTTTCCAGCTCTCTAAATTTTCCCAGCTCTTCCTCACCACCATTTTCTACTAGTTATTTCTTCTCTCCATCCCTAACACTGTCATGATTAGCTCCTTCTTCTTCTTCAGATACTTGTTTAAATGGCACTGCATTACAGAAATATTCTCTTCCTATCTTGTCTGAAGAGGCTCTCTTTACCTGACCTGTAATTCCGCATTCCATCAACCTGCCAAATTATCACATACCTTGTTTACTTGTTTATGGCTTTCCCTTCACCTCACACACAAAATACAAATTCCATAAGGGTAGGAACCCTCATGCCTGGTTTTTGCTCTATGTCTTCAGCCATGCACAGTGATTGACACATAGTAAACATGAAAAAATATATTTGTTAAGTGAATGAATGAATAAGCAAATTTTTCAGATTTAACATCTCAAAGTTCCCTTGTGGCTCTAACATTTTAGGAGCCTGTCACTTTAAGAGTATATTTTTATACCTTCTGATGTGGGTCCAGGTTTTAAGTAGACTAGAATTCAATGGGAAGGCAGATAAATGGAGGCAACAATAGTCAGCAGTAGTCAGGGGCGACTCCCTGGAAGAAGTGGAAATATACTGGGCTTCTCCAGCCTTCATAATCACTTACACAAAGGACATCTGTTACCTTATAAAAAGTTTCATCCTAAGCTTCTTTTCAATTACCAACTGCTCTACTTCATTTCAAATGTGATTGTGTTTGTGAAAACTTGAGCCTTTTAGGAACATCTAGCTTCTAAATTGCTATGTCTTTAACTGTGTGTGTGTGTGTGTGTGTGTGTGTGTGTGTGTGTGTGTGTATGCACACGCACCTGCAGACATGCACACACACCAGGTTTAATCTGACCCAGATAAAGAACATGCAGAATTTGGCCAGAGGCTTTTATAGACTTGACCCCCTCGGCTGGCTTGATATCTGAGGAAAGGATCTGTTCCACCCTTCAGAGAAGACCCACTCAGGACAGAAAGTGAGTCATCTGTGTTCCACAGAGGACCTGTCACAGGTGGGACTATAGTAAATATGAAACAGATTATACTGGAACAAAATCATGACATATTTGTTCCCTCCCACACTGTGGGACATTTCATGACCCCTTGGCACTGTACCCTGAAACTTTCAGAGCTGCAGAGTCTTCAGATGTCACCTGTCTGTCCTTCTTGGTCTACGGATGGGGAAACTGAGGACCAGAAAACAAGCTCACACAGTATATTTAGAACATAACCAGCATCAGATACCTGTCTTGAAGCCCAGTCAAATGTTTTAGGCAGGGAAACATTTACTATGTACAAGCTGAGTTTTTAAGAGAGAACCCATTTTATTCTTTTGTTTAATCTTTATCAGTAACTTGATGACCTATTTGACTTTTTACTAATGAAAAATAAAATTTTAGTAACTAACCTCTAGTTATACTGGTGTCCTAAGACAGTGGTCCCCAACCCCTGGGCCATGGACCGGTACCGGCCCGTGGGCCATTTGGTACCGGTCCGCAGAGAAAGAATAAATAACTTACATTGTTTCTGTTTCATTTATATTTAAGGCTGAATGATGATTTATTTTTAAAAAATGACCAGATTCCCTCTGTTACATCCGTCTAAGACTCACTCTTGACGCTTGTTTCGGTCACATGATACATTTATCCGTCCCACCCTAAAGGCCGGTCCGTGAAAATATTTTCTGACATTAAACCGGTCCGTGGCCCAAAAAAGGTTGGGGACCACTGTCCTAAGACATCCCAAAGGAATCTGGCTTAAAATGTAGACAGACACCTGCACATAATGAAATATAAAATGAGACACACCAATATATAACAAGAGGTAAATGTCATTTTTCATGCTAAGTAAATAACTACGTCATTTTAAAAGTAGCAAAAAGAACTGGTTCTTCTCATTTTAATCTATAGTTAAGATTTAGAGATAATTTCTTGTGGGTTTCAGCAACTTAAGACTGGTTGAGATGTGAAAGCCGTAAAGGGTTGCATGCCCAATCTGCTCAGCTGTTACACGCAAACAACTAGAGACTGGAAAGAGGCTATCAACTTTAAAAAGGTGAGAGAAGAGGTTGTGTGAGGTTTCTCATCCATCAAGTGACCAGTTGGAGGTTAGAGAGTAACCATGTTTCAAGAAACACACATTTAAACATTATAATGCCTGACATGTGAACAGGAATCATTTCTTCAATTTATTGACATCTAGTCTGAAAAGATGCCACCAGTGCTTCTCCAATTGCAGAAAGAATTAGAAATAAAGTTTGACTCTTCTTAGTTCTCCATTCGCCCTCCTGGATCTGACCTTCTCCGCAGTCTCCTTCCCCTACAGGCCTCTCTCTGGGTCAGAGAGAAAGCCCTAAGTCTGGCCTCAGGAGCCTTTCTGCACGGTTGATCACAAGCCAGCTTTGGAACCTCAGACCAGTGCTTCTCAAACCTGCTGCGTCTAGGAATCGCCTTGGGCACCTTCTAAGATGCAGATTCTTGGGGCTACTTCCACAGCATCTAGTCTCATTGGTCTGGAATGGCTCTTAACATTCAGCATTTTAACTAGAACTCCAGGTTGGTCCTGAGAGTGGGAAAAAATACCACATTCCTGACAGCTGTAAACAAATCTTTCTCTTGTCTCTGAGTCTCAGTTTCCCACTGTATGGAATGAGGATCCCAATGTATTTGACAAGGATCATCTCTGAGGTTTCTTCCTGATTCAGGCCATGGAGCTCTTATCAATTGGGTATGCCTGGGTTCCTTCCCTGCTCTGGGTTACCTCGGTAGCTCAAACAACCCATAGGCTTACAGAAGCATTTAACGGAAGTATAGGTACTCATTTACACAGAGCTCAGTGCAAACCATGGAGGAGCTCAGGGGTTCCCAGCCAGTTCCTCCCCGAATCCACAGTGTGCTCTCTGTGACTTACTTTCCTCTTCACAACTGCAGATTCTTGGATGGTGCTGTCCCAACCCATTGTCTGTCTTTGAGCAGTAATGTCTAGGAAGTGCCTGGCTCACTAGACCGTATTCCTGCCTCAGATCTAGAGCCCATTATACTCACCGTCTCAAGCCCACTGCGCAGGATGATGCTCCAGATTAACCGAACTAAACTTCACAGAGAAAAACAAAACCCAAAAAGAAAGTGAGTTCCTTAAAGATAAGGGATGCTAGGCAGCAGAGATGTTCTTTCTTTTTCTTAACATATTCTAATGATTACGTAAAGCAATCACACAATTTTTCTTTAACATTTGTAAATCCTCAAAATTGGTGAGCCAGCTGCTGTAGGTTGGTCCAAGAAGGAAGTTGATCCCAGAAGCTGGTTCCTCTGGGCAGTGGATGTTCTGGTTTCTGTCAATGCCTTGAAGCTATGGCTTGGCCTGGCCCTGGCTTCTCTTACCTGTAATTATGAGTTCTTTCCTATTGGGTTCAGATGTGCTCACCAAACTCTCCTTAAAGTCAAAAGACTTCCGCAATGACCTAACTGCTTCTACATCTTGATTCCGAACCCTTTCTCTGAAGGCCTCTTGAGCCCTGCATTTTAAGCTTTGGTGAAGTTACTCTTCCTCCATTAAATCATACTTTCTCACCCGTGTAGGTATAGATGGTAAAGCTGCTAACCAGATACAATATAAAAGCCAAGAAAGAGGGTTCCAGAGTGGTGGAAACACAGATTGCCAAAGAAACTCAATTTCCTTATTTCTTAAAGCACAGTTGGCAAGCCCATTGACTGAGAGCCACTTACGGTATAGGACAATAATGATTATTGGCTGAAAAGCACATTCAAGTTTATTTAGTTCTTATTGGCTGACGGCATTCACTAGCCCTCCAATCCCAAGTAGAAATATTTATGATATGATGTGCATGGAATGATATATTTAAAGGAAAAAAATTTCATAGAAATTAAGATGAAAATGATTCAGCACTGTTAAATGGGTTATACCAAAGTTAGTTTCCCTTTCTCCTCTTTATAAGGCAAAGACTACTGGACAAGAAATATCCCTTGTCCATACTGAACCGACATAACTTCAGAGAAAGGCAAAGAAAACTTGATATCTTCATTAGTTTCTATGGCTTTAACATTAGTAATTGGACTATTTTTGCTAAGCTTTTCAAAACACTGCAAAATTTTGAAGATGCATCAGTTTTGCCATGTGTATCATTTCCCCTTCTTCTGTCCACAGTGCTGCCCACTTATCCTTTAGGTAAACCCTCCCCCAGCTCCAGGACTGGGTTTGGATCAAAGTCATTTCCCCTTTGACTACAAGGATTGTTAACTAATAATCATCTCTGAAAGGTAGCCCAGCACTCTTTTGAAAACATGGAATACATGGGCTTTCCTTTTCCCTGGGGTTGCTACCAGGCATATTGCCACCACAAGGGGTGTGCCAGACAGAGCACAGAACCAATGCAGACGGAAGCAAAGGTGACTTGTGGGAGCAGAAGCTAACAGCAGCTCAAGGGCCTTGGGTGTCAAACCAGAAGCCAGCTCTCCTCCCAGTAATACCTCTTTTTTGCTTTAGCTTTGACTTGGACTTTTGTCACTTGCTACCAAATAATTCTATCTACTCTGCCCTCACCCTCCAGGAATTCCTATTTGGGAATCATTAACCCAGAACCAAGGAGACTGTAGAAATGTATGTGTTGCATCTGTACCACCCACATCCATATCTAACTCAAATCTCAGTTTCAGATTCCTCAAGTCACTGGTTCATGTTTAGTGAGCACCTATCCTGTACAAAACTCTCCCAGGATCTGTGGGAAGCCAAATGGCTTTTCTGGCATCCACCACTGTCACAGACTGGACCACACCACAAAAAACAATGGAAGACATGGGAGGGACAGAATCTTCTGGAAAAACTTCATAAAGGAGAAAGCTTCATAAAAGAGATTTCCTGGAGACAGGCTTTGAAGGGATTAAGTGAGTCACAGTCGATCTAGACTACAACCCATGTTCTGCCTCCTGGTCTAATATTCAGCTTAAACCCAACAGGGGTCAGTGCTAATGTAAGGTCAGGCCCTGGAGGAGTAAGGCTGCTGCTGTTGGTCCCTCAGGCCCTGCTAATGGATATGTGAGGCCTTGTGTGGAGACAGGGTTTGGGCCCTGGTACATGAAGAGAATCATAAGACAAGGACCACATGCCTGTAAATTCATCTTAGTCTGTCCAGAAATCCTAAAAACGGTTAGAGATCATAGAATCACAAAATGTCAGAGTGAGTTGGGACCCTGGAATTTCATCACTCTGCTCATTTGAAAGGTAAGAGCCTAGAAAACTGAATACATCGAGGACTTGTCCAAGATTACTCCTGAAGAGTCACTCCTAGGACCCACGGTTCCAGGATGCTGACCAGCCAAAAGGAAATATTATCCATATTTCCATTGTATCCCCACAGGAGTGAGAGGAGGAGTCTGGAATTGCATTTTGATAGATGCTGTCTTTTATCTCTGATAGCTGCTTGTGCCTTGCCTTGCTTCTGCATATCCCTTGATTTTAACACAGAATGAGCCTCTCCTGGGGCTGAGTCACATAGGCCTGAAGGATGTGCATCGGCTTTTTAGCCAATGATGATTATTTCATTGGGTTTTTAGGCAGTAACTGTAAAATCTTCAAAGAAAGCCCTTGCTGGGGATGTACACCTCCTTGCGCTCCATGGGGGCTCCCAGTGGAATAAGGATGCCTTCGTATGATGGCAGTCTGGTGATGTGGTCATTGCTTGCCAAACCACTGCTCCAAAGTCTCTGTGACATCATAAATGGAAGAAATCCTTATCCTACATGCAAAGGAAGGCAGGGTGTATACCAGAGGAAAAGCAAAAGTACAAAACACCCTAGGATAGGTGAAGAGGCAGCTGCTTTATTTTCCAGTAATTTTTGCTTTCCCTGGTGTAATTTTGCCATTCACACTCATTTTCATATGACTCTTGGCAAAAATCTTGTGAAGAAGTCTAGACCGTGTTATATTATCCCCATTTCTCATATGAAGTAACTGAAACTCAGAGAGGGGAAGCGACCTGTCCCCAGTGACCGATCTAAGAGGCGGCAGAACTGGGGCAGTCAGAACCCAGCCTGTCCCACTGGTGGTCAGAACTAATTTTATCACGTCCAAGGGGTTTCTTTTGTCCTCAGCCATTTCTGAATCACTGCTGGGGCTCACAGAGAATGAGAAGCCAAAGGTCTCTGCAAGGATGACAAAAGGGCTGAGGCAGGAGGTTTCTTTGTCCTGTTTTGTAAGCCGTAGTTGACACGCATAGTAAAGCTACTCCTTTTTTAAATCTCTGGTATCGGTGACAGGCCTGACTAGAGGTAGTGTTATAGAATAGGAATTAACAATAGTCATTGGAGAATGACTGAATGAAATAACAAAAAATTAATTTGCTCACACATTAGTTTAGTACATAAACATTGATTGTTTCATCTGGGCACTGAAGTGGACCTGAGACCATGTCTAAGATGTGATGTTTGTCCCAGAGACACACACATTCTAATAGAGGAAGAAACTGACACACAGACAAATAAATGACCACACACTGTGGCAGAAACCTGGATGCAGATAGGAAGATGGATTCTGGAAGCCCAGAGGAGGAGGATGTGACTAAGCATTCTGCCCGTGTGATCAAACTTGCAACCCTCTGTCAGCATGAGCTTCCCTAGGGCAGCAGGAACTGGCATGACTCATCTTTCCTTTCCTATCAGACGTTACACTGGGAGCATTAGAAATCACCAGTTAGTGCTTGCTGAATAAATTCTCCTGAAGGAGTCGTGAATGATTCTGCAGTGCCAGTTACCTGGGCCATGTGAATAAGTCTGCAAAGCCCTCGAGCTACCTATGCTAGGACAAGGACCCCAGCCATTATAGCCTTCCCCAGGACCTGTGCTCAGTATCGGCTGGCCCCTCCCTCACCTGCCTCAGTTATCTTAAAAGGTGGAGTAAGATCAGACACAGGAAACATCCCAGTCATGGTAGCCCTGCTCATCCATCAAGGCTAGGACACCTCACTTTGAACAAGGGAAATAAAAGAATAAAAATAACGTCTGACACAACCTTATCACCTGATAATACAACCTCCGTTTTTCCATTAAAATCACTGAGAGCCATAGTCCTGTACTTTGGCTGATAAAAAGATCACAGGAAACAAAGCTATTAATTTTTATCTCTGCTGTGCAATAGCACATTTGAGTAAATACAATATGTCCAAGGGGGAAAAATACCTTTTCTGATCGTGGAATTTGGCTATGAATGCTTTTCTCCTCCCACTTTTCATTTCTCATACCTTGTTTATCCACTAACCTCTAGGAATTTTCAATCACAGATAAGTTAAACCCAGTGGATCTGGCTAGGCCATCACGACTATATAATATTATAAATCTCTCTCTACCTCCTTACTCTACCCCCACCCGGGGAGGACTTGGTACAAATGTTTAGAATACAATTGAAAGAACTTGAGCCAGCCAATTACCCTTCTAATCTTCAATATTTCCATCTTTAAAATGAGGAATTGCACAGTTGGTTTCCATAGTCACTTCCAGCTTCAATACTCCAGTATCCTAGGACTGAAGGGGACACAGAGTTGGTCAGTTTTGATGACAAGGACAGTCTTTCTAAGCACAAGAGTTGCCAGATAAGAGTTGACTCAGGGGCCCTGGCCGGTTGGCTCAGCGGTAGAGCGTCGGCCTAGCGTGCGGAGGACCTGGGTTCGATTCCCGGCCAGGGCACACAGGAGAAGTGCCCATTTGCTTCTCCACCCCTCCGCCGCACTTTCCTCTCTGTCTCTCTCTTCCCCTCCCGCAGCCAAGGCTCCATTGGAGCAAAGATGGCCCAGGCTCTGTGGCCTCTGCCTCAGGCGCTAGAGTGGCTCTGGTCGCAACATGGCGACGCCCAGGATGGGCAGATTATCGCCCTCTGGTGGGCAGAGCATAGCCCCTGGTGGGCGTGCCGGGTGGATCCCGGTCGGGCGCATGCGGGAGTCTGTCTGACTGTCTCTCCCCGTTTCCAGCTTCAGAAAAATGAAAAAAAAAAAAAATGAAAAAAAAAAGAAAAAAAAAAAAGAAGAGTTGACTCAGGCAACCATGATCCCTGCTGTGGGGCCTAGGCCTGGGGGGCCCAGCTCTGGCCTCTCCCACAGGGCAAGAAGTCCAGGGAGCCCATGAACAGAGTACCAGAGCAGCTCACAGCCCCAGGGTGCATGCCCCTAGGATGGGGGCATGGTCCAGGGGTGGGAGGTGTGATTGATGTTCTGCCTCCTCACCCCACTCTTCCCCGACCTCAGGAATACTTGGAAAGAAGAGTGGGCCACTTAGAGGTCATCCTCTTCCTGAGAAGAACCTGTCTAATAGTCTCTGCCAGAGCCTACAGGCAAACCCAGGCTCCTTCCCAGGCTTGCCTCAGGCCTCGCCTCTGGAGAAATTTGATTTTATATTTTAAATGTGAATCTTAGTACCTCTTCAGCTTGCTTCAAATAACTCAGAATTGATTTCTTTGTCATTGGTACCCTAGCTGTTTCTAAAAACACAAAAACAAAAAGCTGGAGAAGGCTTAGAGTAAAAACACCAGATGGCTAAATACACACAGACCTGCCACTGTATGGAAAAAAAAGAGATAATCACGCCAGGAATCCAAGATATGATTTTTACTAAGTATAAGAATAAAACAGCACCAAGCCTCCTGACTGTCAAAGCTGAAATAGAAAAGTGATGATTTACCTGCCTTTTATTATGTGATCAAAAGTACAAATACCTATATTTCAGAGGAGATAACCTTCTACCTGGCAGAAAATTGGAGGAAGAGTTTTGTGACTCGCATCCTGATATAGGAGACAATAAGTAGCACGACAGATCAGATCCTCAACAGTGGTTCTTCAGGCAAAACAGAATCATTCTTCATAAAACTGTTTATTACATTGACACTTGATACAACCTGAGGACATAATATTTTTAAAGTATCATGTGCTTAACCTGAGGTAACCCAGTGGATAAAATGATCTGAAATGTTGAGGACGCCAGTTCGAAACCTCAGCTTGCCTGGTCAAAGCACATAGGCAAAGTAACTCGAGTGGATGCTCCTGCTCCTGCCCCCTTTCTCTCTCTCTCTAAAAATCAATAAATAAAATTTTTTTTAAAAAGTTGTGAGGTTTTTTGCTACAAGAACCTAAACTAAAACCATCTAAGTGACCAAAATTGATATAAAACCATATGTATATAATATATATTATATATAAGATATATATAAAACTCAAAAAAAATAAAAGGAATGGACCTTTAGACCAACACTCTTCACACCACTCCTTCTAGTATTCCTAGAGTGCCCAATGGCAGAGGAAAGTGAAATTCTACGCAGGGGATTTCGCAGTACAGGATCAATTATGGCACCACCTTCCACCTTTGGGGCAAGATGAAATTTATTTTTTTAATTTATTCTATTTTACCTTGCTATTTTATAATACACTTGTGCTTACTTTAATACAAAGGTAATATCCCCCAAATCTTTGCTAAAGTTGATATTACTAATGGCTTTGAATATCACTGGCACTACCAAGTACCCCAAATGTTTGGAGACCATGCCTGGCTTATGCTGTCTCTTATTTGTTCTTTTTAACAAACTGATGAAGCAGGTGTTACCTGTTTTCCATGAATGGGAAAAGTGAAAAACAGAGAAATTCAGCGATATTCCCAGTAGCACATGGCATTGGAATGTATAATACTTAAAGGAAACCCTGCTCTCCTGACTGTATAGCCAGTTCTTTTTTTGCTGCTTTCCATGATGTTACTTTTACCAGTTAGGAAATAATTAAGGAGCGGATTGGAGGGTCCAGCAAAGGTTTCTGACGTCCTGTTACTGATGCACACCACCACGGAGCCTGCGCGGCCCCAGCGCCAGGCTGCCGATGCCCGCCCATGTTTCACTCTGGCATTGATAAACCTCTCCCGATTGATTGCCTGATTCTTCCAGAGGATGAGTCACTCTCTGCTCAAATGTCTCTCTATAATTAGTTTATGTGTCAACTTTATGAGGCTGGAGCAGGAGAGAGGAGTCTTTTCTCCCAGGGCTCCCTGAAAGCTACATGATGCAATGAGGAGGCTGGAAGGCCAGAAGTCTGGAGACCTGAGTCCTGGTCCTGACTCTGCCACCAGATGGTTGTGGGAAAACCACTTAACCTGTTGGTGCCAGATGTGCCAGGGAATGCTAATTAGGAACAGTGAGATAATGTCTGGGAAGCTCTTTGAGCCCCTTAGAAGCAAGAGGCTACACAAACACAAGGTATTATTACTTCCAAACCTGTATGAGGCAAGGATATCCCAGTTAAATTTCCCGCAGAAACCTCCTCTCTCCCTGCACAGGGAAGGACTGGCTCATCCTTCCGTGTCTGATCCAGCTGAAATTCTCAAGCTTTGGAGAATGTCGGAGGAGACGACCATCTGGTTAAAGATGAGGAATGTTGTTGAAGTGAAGACTTAGATCTTAAAGTCACAGACCCCCGCAGCTGAAAGGATATTAGCCATTTAGCCCACACTTTTCGTTTAAAGAAAGAGAAGCTAAGTTCAAACACTATTGTACAAAACTCATCTTCCTACTAGAGCTAGACATTAGATAGATGCTGGGAAGGAAGACGACTAGGACCTGATCCTTGACTTCAGAGTACTGTACCTAATAGGGAAAACAGGCACATTCACCAATCGTGGACAAGGTGATATGAGCATTATTGCAAAGAGCCACCCACAAAGGCTGAGCTGAAGTTGTCCTGCAGCCACATGTCCTTAGGCAAATCGTTTTCACTTTGAGGCTCAGAAAAGTGGACACAAGAATGACATCACTCTCTAACATTTTTATTATGTTTGAAAGCTCCCTGATAATTTCATAATCACTGGCTGATTTAATCCTTATAAGAAAGCAAAGAACTGACCAGGCGGTGGCGCAGTGGATAGAGCGTTGGACTGGGATGCAGAGGACCCAGGTTCAAGACCCCGAGGTCGCCAGCTTGAGCGTGGGCTCATCTGGTTTGAGCAAAAGCTCACCAGCTTAGACCCAAGGTCACTGGCTTGATCAAGGGGTTACTCGGTCTGCTGAAGGCCCGTGGTCAAGGCACATATGAGAAAGCAATCAATGAACAACTAAGGTGTTGCAACAGAAAGCAAAGAAGAAAACATTTGGTGATCTTTCCTTTCTACAGAAGGAAACCTGAGGCTTTGAGAGATGGAATTCCAGGCACATGGCACTGATTTGATTCCCTGATGGGTTATCTGGAAAAGAACTAGGAAAGTAACTGGACACGATTGCATACACACACATACACATGCACGATGCTGTGCATTACATTATAAAAGGTAATATCCAAATTTGACCCCAAAGGTATTGTATTGATTTGCATACCAACCAATAGTTTAGGAAAGGACCTATTGTCTTACACCAATGCTAAAAACAAGATGTCATCTTAATCCTTTAATTTTTTTTCACCAATTTGATATTAAAAGTACTATGCATTATTGATGTTAATTTGCATTTCAAAGATATCTCCTTTTAAAATGAGAAATGGTAACAACTGTTAACACTTAAAATGTGTTAACATTCTTCTAAGACAACATGACAAATTGAAAGATAAAGGTCTCTGTGGTCAAAGGACCTGGTTTGGTGTCTTAGACCTACCACTGACAAGCTGAGTGACCTCTGTCAAGTTTCTCAACCTCTCTGAACCTCACATTTCTTTCTGTAAAACGGAGCTAGGCAGTACTTTGCCCTTGCCCAGGTTACAAAATAGTTGTTAGAGAAGTGCTTTATAAACACTTAGCTCTGTGCAAGCATTAGATATTCCCTGACTTTTAAACAGTGACCAATCTGATATACAGTAAGGTGAGTTTCATATTCCCAACCATCAAGAAATCTCACATAGCTACAATAGCCCCTACCTTAAGTTGGAATATGTTAAGTCAGCCTTTCTTAGCCATCTAAAAGACTTTGGACTTTTGTTTATTTGTTGGTTAGTTCTGGTTTTGATTTGTTTGCTTGTCTCATTTTTTATTTAATAAAAGCACAAACAGAACAATGCCTGGGTTAGTTGATCAACAGTAGGATGTTACGTTACCTAAACCCCAGACTTCAGCTTCACCCACGGAAATGCTGTCGTATCTTCTGAGTTCATTTCCACTGTCCCAACTGTACTATTTGGAAAGAGCAAAGCGCTCCTTAATTTGAGGAAACGGAAGATTTGATAAACCCAAGAAACAATTAAATTTAATGTCAGCCATGTGAACATTGTTAAGGTACAGAGGACATTTTTTTGTTTTGGGGCCAATGAGCCTTATTTTCCTTTTTCAGTAGCACCTGACTCTCAACTCGCAGGGTCTAAGCGGGTCCCATTCCCCACTCCAGGGTGGAGCACAGGCTCAGACTGACATCAGTCAACATGTTGAGGACTCCAGCAGCCATGATTGGCTCAGAGCAGGGCAGATAATACAAGACACCCAATCAGAGTGAACCCTGAAATTTTTGCAGAGAAAGCTGGGACAAAGAACTTTCATATATTCCTATGACACACAATCCTGAAAGGATTTAGCCCTGGAAACTTCTGGTATACTTCTTAAGGAAAAAATAGAGTCTTACAATGGAGGTAATATAAAGGGACAGGACCTACGAGATGGAGAGAGCAGAACCAGATCACAAGAACATTGCCAAACCAGACATCCTCTTGGAAGTCTGTTACACAAGCTAAAAATTTCCTTCTACACGCACATACTTTGGGGGTGGGGGGCTAAACTTGTCCTTCTAGCATTGCAATGACTGGCACCAGTGGAAACGTACTCTCACATTCACGCTCAGTGTTCCTTTCCATACACAGAAAGTAGCTGGTGACACGGCAGAAGCCCAGGTCTGGAAGGCAGGGGAGCTAGGTGTGTCACTGACTTTGTCATTTGGATCCTTGGTTTCCATAGCTGTAAAGTGAGACAGTTGAACAAGTAAGCCCAGGACACCTTCCTGCTCTGACATACTGAATCTGTAAACTTGAAACTCCTTGTGCTCCTGTGACCATTGGAAGCTGAGATTGCAGGATACTGACTCTTTGAAGCATTTCATTCATTGTGTTAAAGGAAGGCTTAAGTGGCCACCAATGGAGGGGACCTGAAGAACATAAAACAATTAGGTTCTCTGTATCTCCACCAGAATTGGCTCCAGAAGAGGGTCAGGCTTTGCAAAAACACGGACCATTCTTCCCTCGGGGCTCCTTGGGAAAAGCTCTCAGCACCATGGAGGGTGCCTCTCTCGCTATTCATGGCTTGCCAGTGGGAACAGCCAAGAGGGAGGAAAGGTCACCGGGCCAGGCCTGCTGCCGGCACAGGCACAGGATGTTCCATGCAGCGATGGCTGGGCAGGGAAGAGGAGTGCCCGATCCCCTACCGAGGCTTCCACTGAAGGTGGAGCCAAGCATTGCCAAAACATATTCTGCAATGTCTGTGTAGAGGTTGCTAGAAAACAGGATTCCAATGGAACAATCATTGATTGTCTCCTCTACATGAAGCATTATGGTAAGAATTTTTATATGCATTCTTTTTTTAAGCCTCACAATAATCCTACTGCACTCCCGTATCACCTTCACCTTATAGTTACAGACACTGAGGCTCAAACAAGGGAAGTTGAAGTAACTTACTCAGGGTCCCACAGCAACAGAAATTAATTTCACTGACTGAGGACAAAATAAGGGTGTTCGTAGCAGCTTTTTGCCTGACTTCTCCCAACCTCTGCCATGCTGTGCACAGGACCCCAGATGCGCAGGTCAGAGACATGTGTTCCAGTCACTGGTCTTCCCACAGCTGCTTTTATAAACATACTGGGATTTTATGTCACTTTCCTTGACTGGGGACTGTGAGTTCTTCATCAGGGCCTGGGTGATCCAGCTGTGTGGCTCCCACAGGTCCTTGTATGACATAGGAATGTGAAAAGCAGCCCTTTCCTCTGGCCAACCAATCACTCCAGAGGAGAAATAAACTCAAGCAAGGGTCACAAACAAAATGCACTGTAGGACCAGTCAGGCAGGGGAAACACAAGAAATTCCAAACTAGGTGTGAGATGATAGGAAACAAACCATGCAGAACCTGCTTAAGGCCTTCAGGTCAAAAACTTTCAGAAAGAATATATAGCTAAAAAAAAAACATGCAAGCTGAGCCCCGGGCAACAGTTGACAGTGTGCATTGTGACTCCCCCGCCACTCAGCTTGGCACAGAATTGACGAGCACCTTGACCACACTGTGGCATATGCTCTTCCAGTGAAGAGGCCGTGGCTGAGCAGCTCCAGACCCAGTTCTCGTTTAACATAGTGCATGGCAGACAGCGGATATTTAATAAATGTTCACTAGGTAAACATTTTTAAAAATCAAATTAATGTTCACACAAACCACTCTAAGTCTCACTAAACCAACACGCTGTAAAGAAAGTTCTTGATTCAGTTTCCACTGCTCTGGGAATGAGAATATTGATTATAATGTTTTGGGTGGGAAACCACCCATACTAGATATCTATATGCACCATAATACCTAGAAAAGCCCTTTAAGACAATAAAATAATTTACTGGGTGGTCCCCATCATCTCAAATGAGAAATATATGCTGTTCACGATTCTATAGCTATCCTATCAATCATCCATTCACTCTACAACACTGAAACCATATGGTGAGCACAACCGATATAGTGTCTTTCCTCATGGAAGTTCTCATCACATAGATAGATGTAAAATCACAGTGTGGCAAGGGCTCAGAAATAGGCAGTGTTCTCAGGGGCATAGGATGGGCGGATCAAGGAAGTGATTGATACGTGACCTTGCTGTAGAGCAGGGGTCGGGAACCTTTTTGGCTGAGAGAGCCATGAATGCCACATATTTTAAAATGTAATTCCGTAAGAGCCATACAATGTGTTTAACACTAAATACAAGTAAATGTGTGCATTTTATGTAAGACCAACACTTTTAAAGTATAATAAGTCTCTGAATTCTTTTTAATAAGGTTGTTATGCTGTTGCTAACCAATGATGAATAAAGTACTTCTTCCCATTAATGTGATTTCTGGTGCTGCATGGTTTTGCTGATGGCTTTGTAGTCTGGTTGATACATGGTGAGGTTAAGCTTCATGCAGGTGTTGAGACTTCCATCCATTAAACATGATTGTAGGTTGGTCTTAACGTTCTTTAGATGTGAGAAAGACTGCTCACATGCATACGTAGAGCCAAACATTTGTCAGTACAGCAATACTCACATGCTGCAGTGTTTGGTATGTGACAGGAAGCGCGTTCCAAGTTTTGATAATGAGCTGGTCCGCGGGTTGAAGTTTTTTCATTTCTCCCCACTTGTGTTTGCTCACCAGCTCTGCTTGCTGTCATGCAAGTCTTTCCTAATCTTCATTCAATAACTTGAACTTATTCGCCCATATGTCTGAGGCCTTCAGGTCAACAGTTTCTAGCTCAAAATCTCTGATGGAGACACTGGGAATGTAACTCAGGTCAGCGCTGTCCACTGCACACTCGTGTGGATGGGTGATGAACTTAAAAAGACGAGTGCGCTGACAAAATTCTCCAAAGCACACTTTGAATGACTGCAGGAGATTAGATGTGAAGCCCACTAGCTGCTGGAGATCAAGATGTTGAGCAGGGTCGCTTGCTGTGCATGCATTTTAAACTCTCCCAGTTTTTCAAAGTGTAGTAAACGACCTGTTTCAATGTTGGTGATGAAGAGTTCCAGTTTGTTTTCAAGTGAAAACTCTGCTTGTTGAAGGGATAAGACTGTATTTCCAATGCCTTGCATTTTCACATTGAGCTGGTTCCGATGTTCAGTCATGTCCAAGAGATAGTAGAACTTCAGGAGCCACTCAGTGTTAGCCCAGATTTTGCTCAGACAAGCCGCGAAACGGCTGAGCACCTTCCCTCTTGACAACCAACGCACATTGCTGTGCAGAAGCAGACCAGGATAATTATTCCCAACTTCATCCAGCAGTGGTGTGCTGGTGTTTTTTTTTTTTTTAAGTTTTTATTTATTTATTTATTTATATTTTTTTTACAGAGACAGAGAGTAAGTCAGAGAGAGGGATAGACAGGGACAGACAGACAGGAACGGAGAGAGATGAGAAGCATCAATCATTAGTTTTTTGTTGCACATTGCAACACCTTAGTTGTTCATTGATTGCTTTCTCATATGTGCCTTGACCACGGGCCTTCAGCAAACTGAGTAACCCCTTGCTGGAGCCAGCGACTTTGGGTTCAAGCTGGTGGGCTTTTGCTCTAGTGAGATGAGCCCACGCTCAAGCTGGCAACCTCGGGGTCTCGAACCTGGGTCCTCTGCATCCCAGTCCGATGCTCTATCCACTGCGCCACCGCCTGGTCAGGCCATCCAGCAGTGTTTTAAATTGGCAATCATTTAAAACTCGGGCAACGATAAAATTGCCCACCCGAATGACCAGCGACATCACCTCAACAACCTGCTCACCTGATGTACATCTGAGCACAAAGCACCTCCTGATGTAGGATGCAGTGAAAACTTAGGATGGGTTTCTTTTCATGTTCATGAAGAAGTGCTACAAATCCTCTGTTTTTCCCCACCATGCACGGAGCACCTTCAGTACACACCGAAAAAAAGTTTATCCATCAGTAGATTTTTTTCTTTAGTGGACTCAGTGAAAGACTTAAATAAATCCACCCCTCTTGTTGTCTCTTTCATAGGCAAAACAGCAAGACTTTCCTCAAGTAGTGTGTCACCCATAGGATACCTTGCAATCACGCTGAACTGGGATAAATGGCTTAAGTCTGTTGACTCATCCAAAGCGAGAGAAAAGAATGGTGCTGCATTTATGTCCTTCACTTGTGTTGCCTCAATTTGATTTGCCATCATGATGGTACGATTATGAACAGTTCTTGCCAACAGAGGCATGTCTTTTATTCATTTGATTATCTCATCTTTATTCAAAAAGTCATCAAAACATTCACTGGCAACATCAAGCATGAATGTTTTGGCACACTCCCCATCTGTGAATGGCTTTCCGTTTCTCACAGTTACTGAAGCACCAGCAAAGCTAGCCAAATTCCAGTCACCTTGTTGGGTCCAAACACAAGTTGCTGCTGACTAGCTTGCACTCTGCACAGTAGCTCTTGACATACTTTCTTCCTGCTGTCCCCCGCTGGATATTTCAATGCAAATGTAGTATGGCGTGTGTCGAAGTGCCGCTTTATATTTGACCGTTTCATCGATGCAATTTTATCATTGCATATTAGACACACTGCAGAACCTGCTCTCTCCACAAAGGTGAATTCCTCTGTCTATTCCTGCTGAAAAGTATGATACTCCTCATCTTTTTTTCTTTTAGCCATCTTCTTCATCAAAAGGGTTTCTGCAATTAGCTAGCTGACTACTTGATTAAAAGGAGGGAAGTTTACTTCCTGACCTCACAATGGCCCATGTACGTTACGCATTATCCAATAAAAATTTGTGTTGTCCCCGAAGACAGCTGTGATTGGCTCCAGCCACCTGCAATCATGAAGATGAGCAGTAGGAAATGAATGGATTGTAATACATGAGAATGTTTTATATTTTGAACATTATTATTATTTTTTAAAGATTTGTCTGCATGGCAGCTGGCCTGATATCCTGGTCGGTGCGCACGGAGAGAGGGCAAGAGATTCCTCCAAGCACCTTAGCAGTGGGATCCCATGTTATCCCACAGAGGGGCAGAGTCAGGGGCCTTTGTGTGGGCCAAAAGCGGAATCTTGAGCCACCCCAGCGCCCTGAGGGAGCCGCGCACGGGGAGGGAGCGAGAGCCAATTCGAACGCTGGAACTTTTCCATGCGGACGGGGGTTTCACTCAGAGTGTGAGACTTCCAGCCTGATATCCTGGTCTGCGCACAGATAGTGACCGAGAGTTTCCTCCAAGCGCCCCAGGAGTGGGCGCCCACCCGTGTTACCAGACAGAGTGGCAGAGCCAGAGGTCTTTGAGTGGGCAGAAGCCCCGCCTGATTATGCTAGCAGCTCTGACTGACTGAGCCTTACCCAGAGCCCTGTGCTGAGTGGGAATGAAGTGGAAAGTGGCCAGCTCTTTGAGCCTCTAACTATCCAGGCAGAGGCAGCAGCAACCCCATAGCTGGATTATCAGGCTACTAATTGAGAAAGGAAAGACTAGTAGAGAGGTTCCAGGAACATGGACTCTCTCTCTGTCAGAGCCTATAAATGCTAATGAGCCTCGACTGCCAACGAGACTGAAGCACAATACATGACATCGCCATAGAGAGTTATCAACCACAAACCTCTACCTGAGCGTGCCAAAGGGGCAGAACCTGGGGTACAGAGTCACTGACCAGGAAGAGGGAGAGAAAAGAAAAAGCAAGAAGATAACCTCTCAAAATCAAGAATAATCCACAGACTTTATAACCTATCCCATTTTATTATATTTGTTCGTTTCTTTCTCTTATCTTCATTCTTGATTTTTTTTTTTTCCTCCTCCAATTTGGTCGTTTAACTCTCTGCCGGTCTTACTCTCCCTCTCCTTGAACTACACTACCCATAAGTGTTACATCTCCCATTCTCTTTTCTTTCCTCTTCCTTTCTCTCTATGAGGGTTGCACTCCAAATCCCTTAACTCTCTCTCTCTCTCTCTCCTCTTTTATCTTTTTTCTTCTTTTAGTGGTTCCCTCTTTTTTTCTCTCTCTCTCTCTTTCTTTTCTCCCTCTATATTAGTTTCTTCCTTTCTCCTTTATGTCTCCTCTCATTCAAACCTCAATAACGAACATATTATCTTATCTGGGACTCAAACTTATGTTTGTGGCATATTGGGGGGTTTTTACTTCACCTTTTTAACTCACTAGTAGTGCTCCCATCCCTGGCTCTCCATTTTATCTAGTTCTTGTTCCACTAAATACAATAGTAATTTTTTAATTTGTCCCCCCATTTTCCTGTTTCCCTCTTATTCCTCTCATCATAACTCTTAGTCAACCAACACCTATAAGCAAATCATTTTATTCTTGACCCAAATTTTTTCCTTATTTGTTTTTTGTGGGTTCATACCCCCTTTTTTTCTGGGTTTTTTTTTTTGCCCCTTTATTACTTCTCCCCAATTCAGGCCCTCCAGTACAGGCATTGTTTGTTCTATTTAGTACAATATAATTCACAGTTCACCACAAGATTTTCTCAAGAAAGAGGGGAGAGGAGAGGAGAGGAAAAAAGGAGGGGGGGAATAATTTTCTTTTTTTTATTTTTTATTTTTTTTTATTTTTCTTTATTTAATTATTTTTTTAAAAAAAACTTCGATTTTTTGTTTTCATTTTTTTAACTTTTTATTCTTTATTAAATCTCATTAATACTATCAACAAAACCACTCTCAGATGCCAATAAGAAAGAGAAAATCGAATATCATGGATACAAAAGAAAGAGAGGTAACACAGATAGATGAGGAAAAATCTATGGAGAAAACATTTAATATATTCATTCCCACTCAGCACAGGGCTCTGGGTAAGGCTCAGTCAGTCAGAGCTGCTAGCATAATCAGGCGGGGCTTCTGCCTGATTAATTCCTTGGAGTTAAACAACAGAGAATTTAAAATAGAAATCCTAAAAATACTCAGAGATATAGAAGAAAACACAGAAAGGCAATTTAGGGAGCTCAGAAAACAACTCAATGAACACAAAGAATATATTTCCAAGGAAATTGAAACTATAAAAACAAATCAAACAGAGATGAAAAACTCAATACACGAGCTGAAAAATGAAGTAGCAAGCTTAGCTAATAGAACAGGCCAGATAGAAGGTAGGATTAGTGAAATAGAAGACAAGCAACTTGAGGCACAACAGAGAGAAGAAGAAAGAGACTCAAAAATTTAAAAAAAATGAGATAGCCCTACAGGAATTATCTGACTCCATCAAAAAGAATAACATAAGAATAATAAGTATATAAGAGGGAGAAGAGAGAGAAAATGGAATGGAGAACATACTTAAACAAATAATAGATGAGAACTTCCCAAGCCTGTGGAAAGAACTAAAGCCTCAAATTCAAGAAGCAAACAGAACTTCGAGTTTTCTTAACCCCAACAAACCTACTCCAAGGCACATCATACTGAAATTGGCACAAACCAACGTCAAAGAAAATATTCTCAA
The DNA here is from genome assembly GCF_036850995.1 of Saccopteryx leptura. NCBI lineage: Eukaryota > Metazoa > Chordata > Mammalia > Chiroptera > Emballonuridae > Saccopteryx > Saccopteryx leptura. The sequence continues at coordinate 65,258,823 of NC_089510.1, read as the reverse complement.
GGCAGCAGGGAAAAGAAGAATACAACATATAAAGGAAGGCCCATTAGATTATCATCCGATTTCTCAACAGAAACTCTACAAGCTAGAAGAGAGTGGACCCCAATATTTAAAGTCCTGAAAGAGAGGAATTTTCAGCCACGAATACTATACCCTTCAAAGTTATCCTTCAAATATGAAGGAGAAATAAAAACATTCACAGATACAGAAAAGATGAGGGAATTTATCATCAGAAAACCCCCACTCCAGAAATTACTAAAGGGGGTTCTCCAATCAGATACAAAGAACAAAAAAAAAAAAAAAAAGCCACAAGTAAAATCTCCAAGAAGAACACAATAAAACCAAATTTAAACTGTGACAACAACAAAAAGAAAGGGGGAGGAGAGGATGGAGATTAACAGTAGCAAAGGACAATGGAGTGCAAAAGTACTCACAAAATAGTGCACTACAATGAACAGGGTAGGAACCCTTTTCATTACTTAAAGGTAACCACCATTGAAAAAACCACCACAGAAGCACATGAGATAAAAAAGATAGCAACAGAGGAAAGATGTATGGAATACAACCAAATAAAAACAAAAAATAGAAAGATGAAAGAGAAGGATCAAACAAGACACAAAACTAACAGAAAGCAATCTATAAAATGGCAATAGGGAACTCACAAGTGTCAATAATTACACTAAATGTAAACGGATTAAACTCACCAATAAAAAGGCACAGAGTAGCAGAATGGATTAAAAAAGAAAATCCAACTGCATGCTGCCTACAGGAAACTCATCTAAGTAACAAGGATAAAAACAAATTCAAAGTGAAAGGCTGGAAAACAATACTCCAAGCAAATAACATCCAAAAAAAAAGCAGGCGTAGCAATACTCATATCTGATAATGCTGACTACAAGACAGCAAAAGTACTCAGAGACAAAAATGGCCATTCCATAATGGCTAAGGGGACACTGAATCAAGAAGACATAACAATTCTTAATATATATGCACCAAACCAAGGAGCACCAAAATATATAAGACAGCTACTTATTGACCTTAAAACAAAAACTGACAAAAATACAATCATACTTGGAGACTTCAATACACCACTGACGGCTCTAGATCGGTCATCCAAACAGAGAATCAACAAAGATATAGTGGCCTTAAACAAAACACTAGAGCACCTGGATATGATAGACATCTACAGGACATTTCATCCCAAAGTGACTGAGTATACATTTTTCTCCAGTGTACATGGATCATTCTCAAGAATTGACCATATGTTGGGCCACAAAAACAACATCAGCAAATTCAGAAAAATCGAAGTTGTACCAAGCATATTTTCTGATCATAAAGCCTTGAAACTAGAATTCAACTGCAAAAAGGAGGAAAAAAATCCCACAAAAATGTGGAAACTAAACAACATACTTTTAAAAAATGAATGGGTCAAAGAAGAAATAAGTGCAGAGATCAAAAGATATATACAGACTAATGAAAATGACAATATGACATATCAGAATCTATGGGATGCAGCAAAAGCAGTGATAAGAGGGAAGTTCATATCACTTCAGGCATATATGAACAAACAAGAGAGAGCCCAAGTGAACTACTTAACTTCACACCTTAAGGAACTAGAAAAAGCAGAATAAAGACAACCCAAAACCAGCCGAAGAAAGGAGATAATAAAAATCAGAGCAGAAATAAATGAAATTAGAGAACAGAAAAACTATAGAAAAAATTAATAGAACAAGGAGCTGGTTCTTTGAAAAGATCAACAAAATTGACAAACCCTTGGCAAGACTTACCAAGGAAAAAAGAGAAAGAACTCATATAAACAAAATCCAAAATGAAAGAGGAGAAATCACCATGGACACCGTAGATATACAAAGAATTATTGTAGAATACTATGAAAAACTTTATGCTACTAAATTCAACAACCTAGAAGAAATGGATAAATTCTTAGAACAATACAACCTTCCTAGACTGAGTCAAGAAGAAGCAGAAAGCCTAAACAGACCTATCTGTAGAGAAGAAATAGAAAAAACCATTAAAAACCTCCCCAAAAATAAAAGTCCAGGCCCAGACGGCTATACCAGCGAATTTTATCAAACATTCAAAAAAGACTTGGTTCCTATTCTACTCAAAGTCTTCCAAAAAATTGAAGAAGAAGCAATACTACCAAACACATTTTATGAGGCCAACATAACCCTCATACCAAAACCAGGCAAGGATGGCACAAAAAAAAGAAAACTACAGACCAATAGCTCTAATGAATACAGATGCTAAAATACTAAACAAAATACTAGCAAATCGAATACAACAACATATTAAAAAATAATACATCATGATCAAGTGGGATTCATCCCAAGAATCTCAAGGATGGTTCAACATACGTAAAACGCTTAACGTAATACACCATATCAACAAAACAAAGAACAAAAACCACATGATTTTATCAATAGACGCAGAAAAGGCTTTCAATAAAATACAACACAATTTTATGTTTAAGACTCTCAACAAAATGGGTATAGAAGGAAAATATCTCAACATGATAAAGGCCATATATGATAAACCATCAGCTAACATCATATTAAATGCCACAAAACTGAAGGCTTTCCCCCTTAAATCAGGAACAAGACAGGGTTCTCCACTCTCTCCACTCTTATTTAATGTGGTACTAGATGTTCTAGCCAGAGCAATCAGACAAGACAAAGAAATAAAAGGCATCCATATCAGAAAAGAAGAAGTAAAGGTATCACTTTTTGCAGATGATATGATCCTATACATCGAAAACCCCAAAGAATCCACAAAAAGACTACTAGAAAAAATAAGCCAATACAGTAAGGTCGCAGGATACAAAATTAACATACAGAAGTCAATAGCCTTTCTATATGCCAACAATGAAACATTTGAGAACGAACTCAAAAGAATAATCCCCTTCACGATTGCAACAAAAAAATTAAAATACCTAGGAATAAACATAACAAAGAATGTAAAGGACTTATATAATGAAAACTATAAACCATTGTTAAAGGAAATCAAAAAAGATATAATGAGATGGAAGAATATTCCTTGTTCTTGGTTAGGAAGAATAAATATAATCAAGATGGCCATATTACCCAAAGCAATATACAAATTTAATGCAATTCCCATCAAAATTCCAATGACATTTTTTAAAGAAATGGAGCAAAAAATCATCAGATTTATATGAAACTATAAAAAAACCTGAATAGCCAAAGCAATCCTAAAGAAAAAGAATGAAGCTGGGGGCATTACAATGCCTGACTTCAAACTATATTATAGGGCCACGACAATCAAAACAGCATGGTATTGGCAGAGAAATAGACACTCAGACCAATGGAACAGAATAGAAAGTCCAGAAATAAAACCACATATATATAGTCAAATAATTTTTGATAAAGGGGCCAATAACACACAATGGAGAAAAGAAAGCCTCTTCAATAAATGGTGCTGGGAAAACTGGAAAGCCACATACAAAAGAATGAAACTGGACTACAGTTTGTCCCCCTGTACTAAAATTAACTCAAAATGGATCAAAGATCTAAACATAAGACATGAAACAATTAAGTACATAGAAGAAGACATAGGTACTAACCTCATGGACCTAGGTTTTAAAGAGCATTTTATGAATTTGACTCCAATGGCAAGAGAAGTGAAGGCAAAAATTAATGAATGGGACTACATCAGACTAAGAACTTTTTGCTCAGCAAGAGAAACTGATAACAAAATAAACAGACAGCCAACTAAGTGGAAAATGATATTTTCAAACAACAGCTCAGATAAGGGCCTAATATACAAAATATACAAAGAACTCATAAAACTCAACAACAAACAAACAAACAATCCAATAAAAAAATGGGAAGAGGACATGAACAGACACTTCTCCCAGGAAGAAATACAAATGGCCAATAGATAAATGAAAAGATGCTCATCTTCTTTAGTTATTAAAGAAATGAAAATCAAAACTGCAATGAGATACCACCTCACACCTGTTAGATTAGCTATGATTAACAAGACAGGTAATAGCAAATGTTGGAGAGGCTGTGGAGAAAAAGGAACCCTCATACACTGTTGGTGGGAATGTAAAGTACAATAGTACAACCGTTATGGAAGAAAGTATGGTGGTTCCTCAAAAAACTGAAAATAGAACTACCTTATGACCCAGCAATCCCTCTACTGGGTATATACCCCAAAAACTCAGAAACATTGATACGTAAAGACACATGCAGCCCCATGTTCATTGCAGCATTGTTCACAGTGGCCAGGACATGGAAACAACCAAAAAGCCCATCAATAGATGACTGGATAATGAAGATGTGGCACATACATATACACTATGGAATACTACTCAGCCATAAGAAATGATGACATCAGATTATTTACAGCAAAATGGTGGGATCTTGATAACATTATACGAAGTGAAATAAGTAAATAAAAAAAAAACCAGGAACTGCATTATTCCATACATAGGTGGGAGACATAAAAGTGAGACTAAGATATTGATAAGAGTGTGGTGGTTATGGGGGGAGGGGGGAGAGGGAAAGGGAAAGGGGGAGGGGGAGGGGCACAAAGAAAACTAGATAGAAGGTGACAGAGGACAATCTGACTTTGGGTGATGGGTATGCAACATAATTGAACGACAAGATAACCTGGACATGTTATCTTTGAATATATGTATCCTGATTTATTGATGTCACCCCATTAAAAAAATAAAATTATAAAAAAAAAAAAGATTTTTTTTGCGAGCCAATTGCAGCCATCAAAAGAGCCACATCTTGCTTGCGAGCCATAGGTTCCCAACCCCTGCTGTAGAGGTAAGAAACAGCATATACATAGGCCCCATGGTAGAAGTGTAGCAAAGAAAAGGATGTATAAGGCCAGAGTGGCCATGTAGAGGAGAGATTATATGGTTTAGAGGTTAGAGGTCAGGCTATTACAGGCTTAAAGACTATGGTAAGAATTTTTATCTATTTCCTACGAGCCATGTGAGTTATTTATTCTGCTAGTTTAAAATATATACAGTTGGGTATTCCCACAGCTCTATTCATCTAACCTAAACCCTCTGTACAGGCTGTTTATAATCCATTTTCCTCTATGAGGTCTGTGGCAAGTGATAAGAGTTTTAAATTTTTTTGGATAGAAAACGTTATTTCATTCTTAAAGTCTGAGTGGCAAATGAGATTTCTCTTTCCGGTGTACCGTGATATTGCCACAGTAACACCATTAGACACCCTTCTGACAGCAGGAGCTCAGAGCCCTACTGTCAGTTACTCCACGTCCAACATCACAAATGCCAGCAGTTTTTCATCTTTCGGGTTATGCAAACCACATTTTAACCTGAAAAATAGCACAGACCTCCTACTTAATAACTAAATGTTTAAAATGTAATGGCACCATTTATATTAGCACCCAAAAATCTGAAATATTTAGGTATAAATTTCACAAAGTATATATGAGCTCTGTATGAGAAAAACTACAGAACTCTGATGAAAGAAATGAAATAAGATCTAAATAAATGGAGAGATATTTCATGTACATGAATTAGAAAACTCAATATTGTCAAGGTATCAGTTCTTCCCAACTTGATCTACCAAGTCAATGCAATCTCAAGCAAGAGATTATTAATCTCAACAAGTTACTTTATGGATATTAACAAAGTGATGCTAAGGTTTACATGGGAAAACAAAAGACCCAGAATATCCAACACAGTATTAAAGAAGAACAAAGTTGGAAGACCGACACTATCTAGTTCAGGGGTCAGGAACCTATGGCTCGTGAGCTAGATGTGGCTCTTTTAATGGCTGCATCTGGCTTGCAGACAAATCTTTCATAAAAAAATAATAGCATTAAAAATATAAAACATTCTCAAGTATTACAATTCATTCATTTCCTACCGCTCATGTTCATGATTTTGGGTGGCTGGAGCCAATCACAGCTGTACTCCGGGACAACACCAAATTTTCATTGAGTAATGCAAACAAACAAGGGTCGTTGTATGGCTCTCATGGAATTACATTTTAAAATATGTGGCTTTCATGGCTCTCTCAGCCAAAAAGTTTCCCGACCCCTGATCTAGTTGCAAGATATACTATAAACTTACAGTAACCAAGACAGTGTGGTACTAGAGAAAGAATAAACAGACCGATGTAATAGAAGAGAGCCCAGAAATACACTCACACAAATAAAGTCAACTGATCTTTGACAAAGGAGCAAAGACAATTCAATGGACAAAAGATAATCTTCATCAAATGGTGCTGGGACAATTGGACATTCACAAGCAAAAAAAGTGAATCTACATACAGACTTTATATCTTTCACAGAAATTTACTCAAAGTGGGTCATAGGCCTAAAGATAAACAAAAACTACTAGAAGAAAACATAGGAGAAAGTCTTAGTGACCTTGGCTTTGATGATGACTAACAGCAACAACAAAAAGCACAATCTATGATAGAAAAGAATTAATAGTGAGACTTTATTAAAATTAAACATTTCTACTTTGTGAAGGACACTGTCAAGGGAATGAAAGGATAAGCCACACACTGGGATAAAATATTTGCAAAACACATATCTGATAAAGGACTCTTATCAAAAATATACAAAGAACCCTTAAAACAGCACAATTAAGCCTTGGCTGGTTGATTCAGTGATAGAGCATTGACCTGGCATGTGGATGTCCTGGGTCCAATTCCCCATTAGGGCACACAGAAGAAGCATCCATTTGCTTCTCCACCCCTCCCATTCCCCCTTCTCTCTCTCTTTCTCTCTCTCTTTCGCTTCCTCTCCCACAGCCATGTCTCAAATGGTTCAAGTGAGTTGGCCTCAGGCACTAAGGATGGCTCTGTGGCCTCCAGCTCAAGTGCTAAAAAATGGCTCAGTTGCTGAGCAATGGAGCAATGGCCCCAGATGGGCAGAGCATCGCCCCCTAGTGGGCTTAGTGGGTGGACCCTGTTCAGGGTGCATGTGGGAGTCTCTCTCTCTGCCTCCCTTCCTCTCACTAAAATTTAAAAAAATAAGAAAAAAAAAAAAGAAAAACACCACAATTAAAACTAACAACAAAAACTTGATTTAAAAATGGGCGAAAGATCTGAACAGACACCTCACCAAAGGAGTTATATATGTAATATATATATAGCACAGAAGCACATGAAAAGTTGCTCAACAACATATGTCAATAGAGAATTTCAAATTAAAAAAAGGATACAACTATTAGAATGGCCAAAATCCAGAACACTAAGAATACCAAATGCTAATGAGGATCACAAAATTTATTGTGGGAATGCAAAATGATACAGTCACTTTGAAAGTGAGTTTGACAATTTCTGATAAAAACAGACATACTTTTACCACATGCAAGCAAGCAATCTTATTTCATGGTATTTTCTCAAATGAGTTGAAAACTTATGTCCACACAAACATCTGTATGTGGGTGTTGATAGCAACTCTTAATTACTAAAACTTGAAAGCAACCAAAATGTTCTTTAGTAGGAGAATGAATAAATAAACTATGGTACATCCATACATTGAAATAATTCTCAGAGATAAAAAAAGACATAAGCTATCAAGCAGTAGAAAAAATAAAAAAACAAAGGACATTTAAATGTATATTGCTAAATGAAAAAAGTCCATCTAAAAAGGCTACACATTGCATGATTCCAACTGTATGACAATCTGAAAAAGGTAAAACTATAGCTTTAATAACTAGTCAGCGGTAACCCTGGACAGTTGGCTCAGTAGATAGAGCATCAACCCAGCTTATAGATGTCCTGAGTTCAATTCCCCATCAGAACACACAAGTGATCATTTGCTTCTCTCGCCTCTCTCTCCCCCCTTTTCTTCCTCTTTCCCCCTCACAGCTAGTGGTTCGATTAGTTCAAGCACTAGCCCAGGGCACTGAGGTTAGCTCAACTGGTCCAAGGGCATCAGCTTCAGGTGCTAAAAATAACTCGGTTGATTTGAGTATCGGCCCCAGACAGGGTTGGCAGGTGGATCCTTGCTGTGGTGCATGTGACAATCTGTCTCACTATCTCCCTTCCTCTCACTTAGAGAAAAAAAAAAGGGCCAGTGGTTCAGGAAGAGGAAAAGAGGAATGAGTTGGTGGCACACGGGATTTTTAGAGCAGTAAAACTATGCTATATGCTACTATAATAATGAATAAATGTCATTATACATTTGTCAAAATCCATAAAATGTACAACACAAACAGTAAACCCTAATGTAAACTATGGACTTTAGTTAATAATAATGTGTCAGTATTGGCTCATTAACTATAACAAATACACCACATCAATGCAAGAAGTTAATAATTGGGAAACTTAGGGGGAAAGGCAACGGGGTGAAAGAGAACTCGCTGTACTTTCCATTGAACTTTCCTGTAAATCTAAAACTGCCCCCAAAATAATGTATATGAATAAAAATTTTCTAATGACTGTTAAAATATATGACAAAGACACCATGGTTTTAACAGCATGGTTTTTAAAATTGTACTTTTTTTTTATCACAACAGCATCCACATATACTTGAGTAAATGTGAGTAAAATATGTCTGTACTTGCTATTTCCAGATTGACTTGAGCACACATATGGATTCAGAGATTCACTTGTAATGACTCTATAGGCTTAAAAGAATCTGGATGCGGGGAAGTATTTCTGAGGGCTTTGTAGACATTCCTTGATGAATGAATGAAACATGCTCCCTTGGAAGACAAGGAGGAAAATCACTGCATGTCTGTGTTGTTGATGTCAAATCTCTCTCACCTCTGGGAGAATATAATACCTTTCTCATTGCACAGAAGGGAGGATTAAGTAAAAGGTTATATGTCAAAGTACCTGAGCACATAGCTGCTCAGTAAATGGTAACTCATGTCAATAGAGACTTTCAGATTTTAAAAAAATGATACACATATTAGAATGGCCAAAGTCCAGAACACTGAGAACACCAAATCCTGATGAGGGTGTAGAGCAAGGTCAATCATCAGGTGCTGGATTAGACTGGCTGACATCCAGTGGCTTTTTTACTTGGATTTGTACAACTCAGGCCCCACCTCCTCCCAAGTTCTGGGACCTCATTTCTGTTCCAGCCCAAAAGTTTTGTCACTACAAGACTGGGTAGGTAAAAGAGCTATAACTAACAATAGGCTAGATCTTGGGATGATACCTTACTTGAACCACTCTACAATTCACCCTCAGACCTCATTTTGTCATGTGTACCTAAAGTATGAGACCCAAAGGCAGAACTTTGGAGAGATTTGGTGTAGTGTATGGTTGAAAAAGAAACTAAAAGCTGTCCTGTCTCCCCATACTAAAAAATTATTAAAAGACTCACAATATTCTGGAGGAATGAATATGCATATTTATGATGAATAATATCAGCTCGAACTGTGTACAAGACATGGAGAGTGTTGGGTGCTGAGCTACCCAGCTATAGTCTGTGATAAAAATGTCCTTTCCATGTTGTTCCTTGTAACACTGCGGACAAAAGGATCAAATGTTCCCACCCTGCTCTACTGCTGTCCTGGAGCTCTGCTCCTCACACTTGTTGGGCAAATCACCAATCCCACCTCTGAAATTGTGAAAGGCCAGGAAACAGTGTCATGAGAAAAATTAAAGAGACTGAGGAGTTTTAATTGTCGATGAAAAAACCCAAGAGTTGTGTGATCCTTGATTTCACAAACCTGAAGGACAATGAAAGGGAAAGACGGTTGGATTTCTTTCTGTGTAAAGAAAACCAGTAACCAGAATTGCAAACCAGTTCTGAGAATGACAGATAGAATGATGTCATCTCAGCTAGAGAAAGGACTTTCTAACAGTGAGAAGCTTCCAAATATGAAATAGAATGCACCAATAGGTAGTGATCTCCCTACTAGTGAAGGTGTTCAGAGGCCAGATGATCAACAGACAGAGAGTTTGTAGAGGGGGTTCGTTCAGCAAACTCAGAGCAGTGGGGCTGATACGAAACCCACTAACGCCTCCTGTTCCATTATTGGAACGGTAGTGACGTGGGAGTTATTTCTATCAACCTGCTCAAGGTCATCGCCGATGTCTGATTTTTCACACATGTCTGCCTCCTGGGGTACATGTTACCACGTGGTGCCCAGAGTTAGTCACTGCTGCAAATACTGACATGCTGGGAGCTTGTCAAAAAGTAAAAGAATTTTTGGAAAATTTTTAAAGAACTGAATTTTAAAAATTTCAACCTCTAGCATAAATGGGTTAATGACTTTACTCCTCATTCCAAATCGGTTCCGGTGAGCATTGGCTGTGTCCATTGGTTTCTTTATTAAGAGCGCATAATATTCTCTCTCACTTTTGTGTATCTACACATTCTTTAGAGTTTGCAAAGTGCTTTCAATCATGTGATTTCATTAACTCCTCAGGACAAGTTTTGAGAATATTAATAGAAAGATTATTATACTCCTTTTATAGTTGAGGAATCTAAAGAAAGAAAAAGGCTGAGAGAAACAGATCAATGATAAAAAAAAAAACAAAGAAAACCCTCAGACTTCAATGAAAAGGGGGTCCCACTCTTTCCACCATGAAATCACAGACCAGGAACATTCATCTCAATTTCCAGATAAAGAGATGAAAAAGATCAGGTTCCAGACAAGGGAGGTTTATTTTCCTAGGGGCTAAGAAGCTGTCACTGATATCCAAGACTGGGCATGACATTTCCTCTGTAACTCAAAAAGCAGAAAACACACTGAGTCTTTGAGGTTAACAGATTTACTACTAATAAGCCAGCTTCTTCTCACTCACAGCATGCTGACCTCTGACCAGGGGAACAAGACCTTTGTCACAAAACTGGGGAAAAAAAGAAGAGAGAAAATGGTGATCTAGGGATGATGTTGAACTGAGAAAGTCCTAAAGGGTGACCAGGAACTCAAGAATCACTCGTTTCTTCCGACAAGGATGTTTTGTATCTGGAAACGCAGTCCAGTAAGCCCCCAACCCCCGCAAAGAGGGCACAGATTGAACAAAGAAAGAACTCCCAAAGGCTGCTGAAGGGATTAATTTCTGTATAATAATCATGTTGTGTTCTTCTCCAAGGTCTTTCATCTGTAGATATCAGAAGTTTCTGCAAATAACAATTAAATATTACAACATTGCTTTGAAGTAAGTATGATTATGTCCATTTTCCAGATGAAAACACTTCGAGTCCAAGGGGCTTGCTTAGGGCTCATCAACCAAGATGCTAGAAGGCCAAGCATTTTAAACTTGAGCTGTGCCGAGCTCTGGGCCTCACAGGGAGAGTACAACTGAAACAACCTGACAGTGTTCTTCCCAGGCTCTGAGAAACAGAGGAGTCCTGAAGAGGCATTCTCCATACTGGTCCACAAGCTCTGTAAGATTCTTGGGGAACTTTTCTCTTCATAAAGGGACTGTATCCAAGAACCACAAGACTTGAAGATGGACTCCATGAATCATTCCTCAGCCTTCCAACAGGATGTCATTCCTCCTCTTCAAAGCTGTCAAGGACTGTTGTTGTTATTTCTTTTGTGGTCTACCTTGGGTAATAATTATTTATGTTAGTGTCTGATTTTTTTTTCTAAAGTCTTCTCACAGGATATCTTACATTAACTCTTATGCCTGGCACATAATACAAGGTCATAAGTAAATGTGTTTTAGTTTTATTTGAAATGGGATTGATGAGGGAAAGTCAGACAACAGACAACTTCTATAATGTGCAAGAATCAAAGCTGATAACATTTGTCTCCCTAGAGACAACAAGGCCTGACTATAACCCATATTTTCATGTGAATAAAGGCACATCTGAGTTTTTGTGACTGCCAAAAATCTTTACTTATATCAGTTGAGATAGTCAAGCTGACTAAAATTCAGTGAAGAGCTTCACAGAAAGACACATGTATAATAAGTATATTTGGTAATAACAGAGCATTAAGCTTTAGACATTTTACAAAGCATTTTTATAAGCACTTTCAAATGTGTGCTTATGAAGAGATTTTACTGGTGCATTTTATTATTTTATTGATCAACACTATCGTGGTTAAGTGACCTGCTCTAAGTCACACAATTATTAAATAACAGAACTGTGAAAGAAATCAAGAAACCTGGAGAAAGAGAAGAACAGCCACTCTCGATTTCATCACTTCCTTTCCCCTTCCAGCCAGAATGGAACTGTCTTTGCGCCTTCTCCTTTGCTTGTAACTTATGTCCCAGCGGGGTCAACACTAAACCACTCTGAGCCCCTTTGAGCCCGCATTACCCTGTGGGGGGTGTCCATCAGGCTGGAAACTCGGAGCTCACCTGAGTGTGATTTGACTTTCAAGAAAGATTTGAGCAGCAGGTGCAATTTAGCTAGTTTAGAAACCCATTTATAAAATGAATTAAAAGAAGATAGTCTCTATAAGAGCTATCAACTAAAATTCCACTTGCATATTTTGGTGCAGTTGTTCAAGCCGAGGATGGAGAGATGGGAGACAGTGCTTCAGTAGCAGTGCCACCAACTGACTGTGGGCTTTTGTTTTCATTCTACAGACATTTAATGAACACCTACTACATGCTGAATATTGTGCTAGGTGTCAGGGACACAGAAATGAAAAAGATTTGTTTCTTGCTCCCTAGGAGCTAACAGTGGCTTAGACAAGATAGACAAACATGCAGATAACAAATTACAGTGTAATGTGTGCTTTTATGAAGGTGTGACACTGCTAGGGTCTTCACAGAGGAAAAAAACTAAAGCAAGTGCTGGAGTCTTCTGAGCACAGGGCACTGTGGGACTGTGCAGTGTGCACGGCCACGGGGCCAATCCCACCAACAGAGATCCTCTGGGTTGCAGAGACATACAAACACAAGTGGGAACAATAAACTGGTGCAGAAACAGAGACTCTTAGAGACCTAGGAGGGAGCAGAAGACTAGAGAGAAGAAGCCATGACATAGGAGAAAAGACGAGCGAGAAGGTCAGTGGCCACTGCAGGGGGAAGTCTGAGGAACAGGACGAGCTGAGCCTAGGACTCCGAGTGACGTGAGGAGCAGCAATGGGCCTCCACAGATGAGGGCATGGTCAGAAGTCTCAATGGCGGTTTCTAGAATGACAACAAACTTTTCCTACAAGCCTGAGGCCCAGCCTCACCACTTCAAAGAAGCTTTACTTTCAATTTCTCCACTCCATTTAACTTCCATAACCTTAGCTAAACAACATTTCTCTGACTCTTGCAGACTGGACAAAACTAATTCAAATATATAGAAGTGGTTTACATACTTATAAAACATCATGCTTTATGCAAGGGAGACTTGCAGCTGAAAGACTCCACTGGCAGCCAAAACAAAGATAAAATTAGTCCTGCAGGTGGGTGAGGATGTAGGCATAGGCTACTTTTCATAATGTTGTCTGCACCTTTCAGAGACTCCCCAAAACGGATCATCGTTGTGCCTACAAGCCCCTGCCTACTTCTCAGATGCTGTCTCAGCTAAGACAAGAAGCGTGGACTCCCTGATCATTGCACAGCAATAGCCCAAGGGTTGGCCAACCCACTTTTTGTTCTTTCACAATGAGCTTCCCATGCTAACCCTTTGGGCCAATCAACTCATTAGCATGCCATCGATAATTACAGATTAAACATCAGCAGTTTCTCCCCCTCTAATAACCCTAATATTCTTGCTATCTATGCAGATAATTAACCTTATTAAAGAACAGTGCCCTAACTAAGAAGCTTTCCTCAACACAATAGACAATTACCTTTATTAATCACCTTTTACTTTTAGCCTAACATTAGTTCTCAGGTTAGTCCTCCTGCCAGAACAGTGGTGGCTGCTCCCTAGGACTCTCTCCCCATTCTGACTCTCATGACTGTCATTATCCCCAGCATGCTCCCAGCAACTTGCTTTATTCCTGGTTGCCTATTGGCAGTTCATTCCAGAGCCCTCCCAGGCAGCAAGCTGCTCCCAAGCCTGTAAGGCAGATCAGGCAGGCCTTTCCAGTGTCCAGATGAGAACAGAAGGAACGTGACCTGGCCAATGTTTTCGAGCAAGATGAACTCCTTCTCTTTCGTGTCTGACCTACCCAACTACACTCCAAACACAGCATGGCTTTGCTCAGTAATCCCCTCCATGATATTTGCTCAAAGCCCATATATGCTGGTCCTCTTCTAGACCCTGACCATTCAGACATGAAGAAGAGGAAAGAAGACCACAGCAAGTTTGCCAGACGGGGCCAATCAAGCTAACCATGATGCTCAAAGTGATTCTTTTGGCCATTCACACTGTAAGAACCTGGCAGATACTTGTATCAGGCCCTTTAAGGACTACTTAAATCCCACCTTCTCCATGAGCAGCCCTCTAATCTACCCCCAGGGAAATTAAGCTCTCTTTCAACAAAGGAGACTGTGCTGCTATAAAAGCCTATTGGCACTCTGCCTTTCATTATTTATTGATTGCTTTTAAAGAGACAGAGAGAGGAAAGGGGAGAGAGAGAGAGAGAGAGAGAGAGAAAGAGAGAGAGAGAGAGGCTTCATTTGTTGTTACACTTACCTGTGCATTCATTAACTTCTTCCCACATGTGCCCTGACCAGGGATTGAATCTGCAACTTTGTCATTTTGGGATGATGCTCTAACCAACTGAGCTAACCAGCCAGGACCCACTCAGCTTTTCATTAGAACTACTTGTGTGCTATAAGAACATTTCTTACCTGACTCTGTATCCCTTGCAGCTGTATTTGGTGGTGCTCAATGGTGGCACTGGTGGTAGGCACTTAATCAATTCTTATTGAATTAAATATATTCAAGATACATAATAGAGAGAGATGGGATTACTATTACATATGGACATTCTGTGACCAAATGATGAGAATGAGATAACAGCCAAGGTCACTTTTCCTAAGAGTTCTCAGTGTCTGTGCATCTCCTAGGACAAGCCGGATGTGCCACTTTGTTCTCCCGGGTTCTTCTGAGCAGAGTCATGTTCCTCCGTTCCTGTTTGGATCATCTCACCAAGAACTATCACATCTATCCTGTCTTCTTAAGCCCTCGACAAGCCAGAAAGATAAGCACAGGAGAGATGCTTATCCCGATTTCCCCAAGGTCAGACAGACAGAAGGGATTGCTTCAGATCCCAGAGCTAACGGGGGTTAGAGCCTGGACACAAGCTCGGCACTCTCCATTCGGAGTTCTTGCCTTTGAACTACACACCGTTACAATCGTCATCATTGTTGAAAGCCAAAAATGAACAGAATTGTAATTAAAGATGGGCTTGTTTTTACCTTCAAATATTTTTTGGTTAACTGCCCTAATGCAGTTGATTTGTATAAATCTAAACTGGGCTGTACATTTGTTAAGAATCTGTAATAAACAGACACAGTTGCAGCACCATGCAAAGAACACAGGTGAGGAAGGGTTTGCTGAGGCTCGTTTGCATTCTGTTATCAAAATAATATATGAAAAGTACCTCATAGGAGAAATTAGAACTTGTGAACAGATATTGCACAGGTCAGTGATTCTTTGTGTGTGTGTGTGTGTGTGTGTGTGTGTGTGTGTGTGTGTGTGTGTGTGTATTTTTCTGAAGCTGGAAACGGGGAGAGACAGTCAGACTCCCGCATGCGCCCGACCGGGATCCACCCGGCACGCCCACCAGGGGCGATGCTCTGCCCCTCCGGGGCGTCGCTCTGTCGCAACCAGAGCCACTGTAGCGCCTGGGGCAGAGGCCAAGGAGCCATCCCCAGCGCCCGGGCCATCTTTGCTCCAATGGAGCCTTGCTGCGGGAGGGGAAGAGAGAGACAGAGAGGAAGGAGAGGGGGAGGGGTGGAGAAGCAGATGGGCGCCTCTCCTGTGTGCCCTGGCCGGGAATCGAACCCGGGACCCCTTGCACGCCAGGCCCATGCTCTACCACCGAGCCAACCGGCCAGGGCAGGTCAGTGATTCTTAATAATTGTCGCAACCTCGATGTCTTTCTATACCTGCGACTGTTCTTCACACACACTTATATTTAGCAGGAGACGATGCTGATAGATAAATAAAAGCAAATTGCAACTGACATACAATATCAGTTGAGGTTTATGCTCCACCAGCTTGAGGACATTTTGTGGCCAAGTTTCTTTCATTGATCTTGTCAAGGCTCCAAGCTGTTTTAGTTTTAGAGGAACTTTACTGCTCAGTTTTATCACATGCAAAAATAATTAGAACTGGACACGCAAACAGATAAGCTTTTACATGTTAAGCGAAATTAGTAAATGTCTTTTATGTCTGTTTATAATCATCTGAAACCGGGTATATGCTGGAGCAACCTTTTGGTCAGCATTCCATTATTTCTTTTCCAACAGAATGTGTTGAGATTGAGGTGAAGACATCATTATATGTGTGTTATGGGCTCATTTGCTCTAATTTCCTATCCAATTTAGAGGACTATTATCCCAGTGGGAAGGGACAGGCCAGTGGTGGCTAGAATAAGTGTCCCGACTCTAAGCCTGTTGGGGGGGGAAGGCCTTTCCCCTGCTTCCGTTCTGATGGCTCCATCAGCGTAGGGAGTGACAAAGTTGGGACAGCCCTGGCCCCTCTGCACCTCCCTGGAGAGAACCAGAGTGACTTATCTGATGGGCCATTTTGGAAGTGGGGTCATGGCTGGTTCACCTACCTGCTCACTTCCTCTTCTTTTCGGCCTGCCCTCAGAAAGCATATGTTCTAAACTGCCCTTGTCTTAGCATAAACATACCCATCGCAGCCTTGGACACGTGAGAGGTTTCTCATGGTCCAGCACTGCTGGCGTCTGGATGAGTGAGTCAACACAATCCTGGGTGCGGAACAGGGAGACCGCTTCCCCAGAGACACATGCCTCCCTCTCCAGAGAGGTTATGCGAACAACCCCAGGACCTACAGGGCAGGGCAGCTGGCTTCCTCACCAGATCAATCTCCTCGAGATGCTGGCCTCACTCTCTCTCGATCCTCTGGCACCTGCCGCGGGGCCCGCCACATTATATGCTTAGTGGATTAAAGTAAAAGCTAAGCAAAAGAACTTAGGTGTCTTGATTTTTAGCCTCTTACACCATGAAGCTATTGTGGTCATCAAGATACAGACTCCAGTCTGTCAAATGCCAAACACACGCCACCTGTGGCACATTCTCACACACAGGGCTCTGGTCACCTCAGATTCTAGTAGAATCCAAAATGGCTGCGTGGGGCTGTCTTTCCCACAAAACTTCTTAACTTCTTCACCCTCAGGGGATCTTGCATTTACTCAACCTTCGCCCTTCCCCTTCTGTCAGCTACCGCTGAGGTAACAACCCTCAAGCCATTTCTCTTTCGCTTGTGCAAACACAGCCTCTCTGGCCTTCCCTCCGTCTCTTCCCCAGCTCTCTCCTCTGACCACAGAAAACTCCTCTCCTTCCTTCTTTCTCCTTCATCAACCCACACCTGAGCTCTAACCCCCTCTCGCAGACCCACAGCTTGAAGTGGAGTGCTAAATGGTACCCCAAGGGAAAAGCAAAAGAGGACTTTCATTTCGTAGTAAAATTAGCAATAGAAAGGACCTGTTTGCCTGACCTGTGGTGGCGCAGTGGATAAAGCATCGACCTGGAAACGCTGAGGTCGCCGGTTCAAAACCCTGGGCTTGCCTGGTCAAGGCACAGATGGGAGTTGATGCTTCCAGCTCCTCCCCCCTTCTCTCTCTCTGTCTCTCCTCTCTCTCTCTCTCTCTCTCTCTCTCTCTCTCTCTCCCTGTCTTTCCCTCTCTTCTCTAAAATGAATAAATAAAAAATTTTAAAAAAAGGAACTGTTTCATCAGCTCCTCAAGTCCTTGAAAATGTCCATAAGTTATTGTGAGAAATTCTGTAAAAGTTCCTATCAATACCTTCATCTTCTTTCTTCAAGTACCCATGTGCCACTTAAAAACTCACACAAAAACATCACCTTATATTTTAAATTACTCGAGTGTGTTTTACCATTTTTAACACAAACATGATGTGTCAATTATATTACCAAGCCCAGAAACTTTAGACACATGGGCTGGGGCTTTACTTACCATTTCAAGCATTATCCAATAAGCCTGCCCTGAGCTCCAAAGACCAACTCACAGGTAAGTTGTACATGCTTTGTCATCCTTACAGCATTCTTCCAGGAATGCGGTGATGGAGTTGAAAATGGAAATAAATATAAAAGTTAGTCACTTTGAACAATATGGTCCTATTTTTCAAAAAAATGTGATTTATTAAATGCAATCAAATGGTTTTTAACAAGGTAGAGTAGAGTATACATCTTGGAGACCTGTTATGTTTGCACATGGGGTACTGTGTTTCGACTGACCTGGGATTGCACCGATTTCCGGTCTGACTTGGGGCCCAGGGCACATCTGCCAGGCCCTCTGCATGTCTGGTCTCCCATTTTCCTAGCATGAGGAGCAGCACAGTAAGTAAACCCTCATGTGGCGGTTGTGCACGATAGGCCCCTTGTTGTCACACCTGTCATTCAACAAGCAACATGGCTTGGGGCATGTTCTGGGTTACAGAACAGGGTTTATATTAGGAAAACTTACGAGGTAAAAGTCAGCAGTAGAAGGCATGTGGACCAATCTCTTACTTTCTCGTGCATGCTAGGGTGAGGACATCCTGCTAGATCTGACATAGCTGCTTGTTTCCCTTTAAAAGTCACACTTGAGAGTATACACGGAAGACAGGAGCTGGGGGTCTGGAGTGGGGGTTGTGAATTGCAGGAGTGCCAGGCTGCCTGGCTTTGATATGTCACTGAGTTCTGATGTTTATAGGAGTTACTTAAGAAAGCTAACTCTTTAGCATGCCTGCAAATCCTAGGGCTCATAGGAGGTTGGGTTCAGAAGCAGACCCTCTTACCTGAGAGAGGAAACCTCCTGCCAGGTCCCATAGGAAGCTGAATTTGGGTGCAGCTCCTCCTGCTGGGAGAAGTGGGAGCCTCCGGTCCCAAATAATTAATTGTCCAAGAAATCCAGGATAGATTCCCAGGAACACTTTAAGGCAATCCTGCTTGTTGCACCAGCATGAGACACTGAATATAGTTAAAAATCTGTCTGCAGATGAATCTAATTGTTTGCCAGGTCCTGTGACTGCTCTCTTTTCAAAGTCCCCTTTGAAAGTCATTACATCTATATGTTCCACTCCATCTTCCTGGCCATTCCCCATTGTCCTTCCTCACATGTTCATGATCTCTTGTTTGGCTTATTGCACTCTCTCCTAACTCTTCTTCCTGCTTCCACTCTCCCCAAGACAATCTCTCTTGCATATCACAGCAGGCTAGCACACCCCTAAACTACACCGCTGACCTTGTTACTTGTAGCAATCAGGATCGGTCAGGCTGCAGCAACAGACCAACCAACATTCCTGTGATTTAGACTAAAAGACCTTCCATCTTCTCCTCCAGTGACTAAACCAGCAATACCTTCCACTTTCCGTATCACATTTCAGAAAGAATAAACAAATCTCATTTAACTATACAAATAGTCCTAATGTATTACTGGCCCGCACATCACACCTTTCATCTTGCTGTCTCTCTCATTTCCCCACCTCAAATTCCAGTAACATCCCTTCCACAAAGTCTCCTACAACCCCCCAAGCCAGAAACAACCTCTTCTCTACAGAGTATCTGTCTAAGGCCCAGTCTGGGCCTCTTTGTGGTATTTCAGACAATTTCTCTTCTTTTATAATAAAGAATATTTACAATTTAGTCAAACAACTAAAAGAAACTTAAGAGGCCGTTCGTTCTTACATCTTCCCCACACCATTGCCACGTCTTCCATCATCTGTTCCAAACCTGCAGTTTGGGGGAAGTCACTGCCTCCCAGATAACCCATTCTACCCTCCCAATCTTGAATGGCTCCGATTTTTTTTTAAAGAGAAACAATGAGAACACATCTTAAAACACTTCACTATATGAAGTCAGTACCTACATGCCTTGTTTCTGAGCCGAGAAACTAAGGTATCTTAAGACAATGGGAATCTTTTTTATAAGGGGAGGGGAAAGTTCTGGCTTATCATCTCACTGTGCTGCTCGGAGGTTTCACAGCCTCTGGGCTGCGATATGGACAATCTCCTAAGAGACTCGAAGGGATGGGAAGACACCAAAGCAGCACCCTGCGTTGTTTACCGGAGAACTCAAGGGCGACTGCTGCGCAGCTGCACCGAGTGGAAGTGTTTAGACAGAAGGCTGTGTGGTCCTGCACACATGTGGCTGCACTGCCGCTCACTGTCAGATTGTCAACACAGGCTGCTGGCAAGGCCACACAACATGATCTGGGTGGCCCGAGCAGAGCAGCAGAGGAGGCCTGTGAGAGACACTTTAAGTGAATACGAGGACAAAAGCCTACCTAGCATTTGGGATGGCCTGACTGACTTCTGACAGCAAAAACATTCTACCTTTGTCTAGAGGTAGCATTCTTAGAATTTTCTAGTGCATTCTCCAGGTGTCCAATGGAAAACACAGTTCTTGGAAAGAACGCAGATGTTAGAATCTCTGCCACTTACTGTGTGGCCCTAAATCACTCATTTTACTTTCATGGATCCCATCTGTAAGATAAGGCACGTAATACTTGCTCCCATTATAATAAGAATCAAATGACAAATAAAAGGTGCCTTCCATGGCGTGGCTCAGTAGATCATAGTTCTTTCTAGTCTTGTTTTAAACTAGAACAACAGGGCCCCTGAGCAGCAGGACCGCACACTTTTGAGGACCTAGGCTTACCTTTTCCAGGTGTTCTTGTCTCCACTGGCTGAGGAGACCACAGAGCCTATGGCAAGCCCACCCAGAGACATATTGAGCTTCTAGACCACCTTCCCTGAAGCATAAACTCCAGAATTACACGCCAACATGGCCCGAAACCCACTGCTGGGACCTTGCTTTACCAGGTCTGTCCTGTGGAGGGCAAAACATGATGCTATAGGCCAAGGGGCAGCCGTGTGCAGGGGGCAGGGGTGCGCTGGGGTGGGGGGCAAACATGATGCTATAGGCCAAGGGGCAGCCGTGTGCAGGGGGCAGGGCTGTGCTGGGGTGGGGGGCAAACATGATGCTATAGGCCAAGGGGCAGCTGTGTGCAGGGGGCAAGGGTGCGCTGGGGTGGGGGGCAAACATGATGCTATAGGCCAAGGGGCAGCTGTGTGCAGGGGGCAGGGATGCGCTGGGGTGGGGGGGCAAACATGATGCTATAGGCCAAGGGGCAGCTGTGTGCAGGGGGCAGGGATGCGCTGGGGTGGGCGTTGGGTTGTGGATAGATCTTTGTCATGAAACTGGAGCCCATGTGCATGTATATCAGGCACTTACAAGACATTAGCAAGCGGGGGTGGGAAAAGAAAAAGGCATGTTACAAGCTAGGGGCTTCATTTTATAAACTAACCTTGGACCTCACAAATGTTAGGGTAAAACATTGTTCCTTCTCTCTTTCTCATTTTTAATCCTAATTTAATCTAATCTTATCTAATGCACAGTTCTAAAGCTATTGTAGGTCTTTCTTTTTATGGCTGAATAATATTCCATTGTAGGTATATACTACAATTTGTTTATTCATTTATCTATTGATGGACATTTGCTTTTTCTACCTTTTGACTATTGTGAATAATGCAGCTATGAACATTGGTGTACAAGTGTCTGTTTTAGTCCCTGTATTCAACTCCTTTGAGTGTATAAAAAAGAGTGGAATTGCTAGATCACATGAATTCTGTTTAACTTGTTAAGATCACCCAACTGTTTTCCACAGTGACTTCACCATTTACCATTTTATATTTCTACCAGCTATATATTATATGAGGGTTCTATTTCTCCACATCTTTGTCAACACTTGTTTTTGTTTCTTTGTTTTTTAAGATTTTATTTATTCATTATAGAGAGGGGAGAGAGAGAGAGAGAGAAGGGGGAAGGAGCAGGAAGCATCAACTCCCATATGTGCCTTGACAAGGCAAGCCCAGGATTTGGAACCGGCAACCTCAGCGTTTCCAGGTTGACGCTTTATCCACTGCGCCACCACAGGTCAGGCTTGTTTTCATTTTTTAAATTATACCCATTCTGGTGGGTGGAAAGTAGTATTACTTTGTAGTTTTTATTTGCATTTCTCTATTGACTAATAATATTGAGCATCTTCTCTTGTGCCTTTTAGTTATTTGTGTATCTTCTTTGGAGTTCAGTCAGGAATAACTTCTAATGAGGCAGATAATATTCCAGGGATAATGAAAGAGAAGTAAACTAAAAATAGCTCAAAATTACTAACTCTCAGGGTATTTCTGGGGTCCCACATCTTGCCCCTGGCAGGGTGGCAAGCGCCACACTAGCAGAATCACTCAGGCAACTTCATGCCTTAGAGTTTAGGGCCACGACATACCACCCACTGAACACTCCTCCCTGACCCAGCCCCTCCACAACACACATACACACACCCATTCTCGTTTTCAGCCCCAGGATTACATATCAGCATCTGAGACTTGGGTTCCCTTTATGGAGCAGCCTCAGCCCTTGGTGTGTGGTCTGGATCAGGGCCCCCACAAAAGTATGCCACAGAATGCACCTGCACACTCCGCCAAGGCTGAGTACCCAGGGTGAGGGGAGGGAAGGGCATCCACCTCCCATCCAGGTGAGCTCCTCCAGGCTCGGCCCCGCTCCTTCTAACCTCTCCACATGTGCCTTCTAGTACAAATAAAGGAGTCATGGAGAGAAAATAGCCAACATCCCCTCTTCTATCCATTTATCATATGGGGAAACTGAGGCTCAGGGGGTGAAGCACTTGCTGAAGTCACAGTCCAACACAGGTTTAATTAGAGCTTGTGCCCTACACTTCCCAAACTTTGCTCCTTGAACACAGTATGTTAGAACAAATGTTTAGATGTTCTTATGCCAACACCTCTGATTCAGGCCATGATCTGAGTC
Organism: Saccopteryx leptura; assembly: GCF_036850995.1. Classification (NCBI taxonomy): domain Eukaryota; kingdom Metazoa; phylum Chordata; class Mammalia; order Chiroptera; family Emballonuridae; genus Saccopteryx; species Saccopteryx leptura. The sequence goes on along the minus strand of NC_089510.1, from coordinate 65,236,008 downwards.
AAGATCAGTTTATTCTGGGTCTTAATTTTCTTACTACAAAATGAGACTGGTGATAATTGTTCTTCCTTTCATACTAGGAGAACCAATATAGAATAAAGTGTGTGTGTGCGTGTGTGTGTGTGTGTGTGTGTGTGTGTGTGTGTGCTCACGCGCGCGCTCTGCGATCACTGCAAAGCAGTAGCTATATAAATATATGTGTATGTTTGTACTTACACTTTTTTTCTTCATGACCTAGTTGAGGTGGAGAACAATTTTGGGACTAGGTAAAAATGGCACACACTAATTCTACGTGTTCCTTCCTTCTCAGTTTAATCTAGTGTTCCCAGGTGAAATGAGTCCCTTTGACTCTAAAAAAGGAATAGATTTTGTTTTGTCAGGAGCATTCAAATCACACTAGGTGTGAACCCACAGCTGCGGGTCTACTCTTGGGACTGGGGTTATGTCAGTGAAAGTGACAGGTGGGGTGAAAGCAACCCGGGGTGGCTTGTCAAATGTCCCAGACAGGCACCTAGAGACCAGGGGGCTCAAGAACGAATGGGCTACTGCACAGCCAGAGTAGAACCTTGAACAAGTGACTCATCTGCTCCGGGCCGCGGTTTTTCCATCAGCAAAATGAAAGAGGTACGGTGGACTACAGATGCAATTTTTTTAAAAAAACAGGTGAAGCCCTGGCTGGTTGGCTCAGCGGTAGAGTGTCGGCCTGGCGTGCGGGGAACCCGGGTTCGATTCCCGGCCAGGGCACATAGGAGAAGCGCCCATCTGCTTCTCCACCCCTCCCCCTCTCCTTCCTCTCTGTCTCTCTCTTCCCCTCCCACAGCCAAGGCTCCATTGGAGCAAAGATGGCCCGGGCGCTGGGGATGGCTCCTTGGCCTCTGCCCCAGGCGCTAGAGTGGCTCTGGTCGCGGCAGAGCGATGCCCCGGAGGGGCAGAGCATCACCCCCTGGTGGGCAGAGCATCGCCCCTGGTGGGCGTGCCGGGTGGATCCCGGTTGGGCACATGCGGGAGTCTGTCTGTCTCTCCCCGTTTCCAGCTTCAGAAAAATACAAAAAAAAAAAAAAAAAAAAAAAAAAACAGGTGAAATCCGCCTGATCTGTGGTGGCGCAGTGGATAAAGCATCGACCTGGAACGTTGAGGTCGCCGGTTCAAAGCCCTGGGCTTGCCTGGTCAAGGTGCATATGGGAGTTGATACTTTCTGTTCCTCCCCCCTTATCTCTCTCTCTCTCTCACTCTCTTCCCCTCTCTAAAATGAATAAATAAAATCTAAAAAAAAAAAACAACAAAGAAAACAAACAAACAAACAAAAAAGCAGGTGAAATCCTTTCTAAAGATAACATCTCATGCAGATCTCCAGTGTATAAGAACAGACAAAAATGGAACCACTCTGACTGAAGGGACCCTCCCCCACACCCACCTAGAAGTTATTTGCTCATCTCCAGCTCGCTGGGGTGAAACTCTTCTAATTAAAACATTGTATGCTTTCATGTCATGAGAGTAACCAGTTAGATCTAGAGAAAAATGTAAAAGATGAGCTAAAGAGGGTAGTAGAATGACAAGGATGGGCCTGAGGAGACGGAGGGAATGGGCGGAGAGAGGGGGGAAGGTTTGGGTGCTGACTGGGTTTGCGTCAAATTCCCAGAGGAAATTGAGGCCAGACTGCTAAGACATAAACTTTGTAACTTTTTGACCCAGGAAGTTTGGAGAATCATAATAAGGAAATGATTATAGAGTGCTTCAAGCTCTTCAGAGACAAGCCGCATTTACATGCAAGGTATTATTACCTCCGTGGAACTCTTTTTGATTACCACTGTGCTTGAAAATGTGGGCAGACTACTTTTATTTTTCAAAACTCAAGTGTTTAAAAAAATATTCACATGTACAATACCTATCCCTTCCCCTTATAAGCTAATTCTCAGCTTCCTTGTCACTGAATAATTTAAATGTTCAAAGAGATATTTTTCTAACTCTATCAGCCAAATTAGCCGTCTCCCATGAAAGACACCTAGCCCTTCCAGCTCCCTCTCCTCCCACTCTTTGAAGGGCTGTTAAATTAACAGTGCAAACAATATTATATTTGGCATTTTAAATGTTGGTAACAAATATCATTGAACAGAGGAAGTTATCAATAAGAGACACTGGATAAATTATGTTAGTCCTAGGACACTCAGTTCCTTGATATAGGACCAGTTATTGAATCACAGAAGTCAACCCCCTCCCCCAAATGTCAGAACTGAGGGCTTGAGCACTCAGCTTGTCTCCGAAGAGGAGAGGGTTCAAAGTCAGAAGGTGTGGTTCAAGTCCTCATCTTAATGTGCACGGACTGCTTGACCTTGGCAAATCACTTCTCTGCTCCTCCATGTTCTCCTCTGTGAACTGGGTGGTCTCCCTTCCCTGCCCACTGTTCACACGCTTCTCGGAGGATCAGAACGAAGTGGTGCAGAAAGCCCTGCCCGCCCCGCGTGAGTGCAGGCTAAGGGCACAGGCTTTGAATGAAATCACACAGACCTTGGTTTAAGTGCTGGTCTTGCCCCTCCCTAGCTATGTGGCCTGAAATAAATTGCTTATCTCCTCTGAACCTCCTGTGCCTTATCAGAGAAAGGGGGTGATTGATAGTATTTTTCTTGTAGGCTTGATTTGAGGTTTTAAAGCCTAAAGCCTGACCCATAGTAAAGGCTCAGTCAGTGCTGGCACTCAAAGCTGTAACGCTCCACGTACCCAGGGGGTCCTGTTGTTTCTCCCTAGTTCTGCTTTCAGTGCACAGCAGACCTAAAGATAACCATAAGTGTATTGTCTCTGAACCACCTGGGTGCTTATGCTTGAACGAAAAGAAAAAGGAAATACATTGTGGCCCAGAATGGGGCTCCAGAGAAATCCAAAATGAGCTGTGGTCTAAAAGCAACTTCTCTCCCAGTCTATTTTTAACCAGCTGTGAACTTCTCCAATACGCAAAGAGTGATGCTGGACTCCCTGAATAGCTCCTGTGACAAGCTGCTGCCCACTTCTGTTACTATGTGAATTTATGGAGTTCTGGTCTCACACTTCATTAAAGAAATATACAGTGGTGCTGAGATGGGGAAGGGGGCGGGGGTGACATCTATAACTCTTGTCCCAGCCTCCCAGTTATAAATCTGACTGCCTCATTCACCAAAGAGGAGCAACTAAAGAAATGTTATCACCTGTCCTTTTTGGGTGGGATCTCACTGTTTAACTGTCTGCAACAGACAACTTTATATAGGTCTCACCAAAGAAAAGGTGTTGCCCAAACTCACTCCCAACTTTAAGAATGCTTTCAATCCCAAGTAACAGAAAATTAGATACAATGACTTAAACCAAGGAAGTTTGTGTTTCTCTCATAAAATATAGAAATGTACATAGGTGCTGGTGCTTGTTTAGGGGCTTGATGAAGTAGCTACAATTCTACTGAGATGAAATTATCAGGGCTTTTTCCTCATGGTTACATTCTGGCTGCTGGAACCTACAAATGTCATACATGTGATCCAGTGAAAAGAATGAGGAAAGGAAAATATTGGCATCTATGTGAGAAATCAAAATATATATTTTGGGACCTCTGCCACAATTTTACCTTTTTACTGTATTGGCTAGAATTAGGTCAAATGGCCACAGGTCTGCAGTATAAAGAAATAAAATGAATGTGTGAAGAATGACTAAAGAAAAAAAGGAATGAATGAATGACACAGAGACCTACTTTTAGACTGACACAGCTCACCTGTCAGTGTTTCTAACTCCCTATCCAGGTGTCACACATTCCCATCCCCTTGCTAGCCCTCCAAATCATCCCATGACACCACTTTTCCTCTTATATTTAGCTTGCTACTCAACTTGTCTAGTTTATTGACTACTGCTTAGCCCCGTTAGTGGCAAAGTGGGTGTGTTATTAACCGCAATTTCAGTGCCTGACATACGCTGGCTAATCTGTAAATAATTGGTGGTATTTTGTTGAATATACTCTCAAGAAAAATTTTAGCACACTCATATTTGCAAAACCTTTCAAATATTTCTACTGGGTTGGTCTATTAAAAAATAAGTCTTGGCTGGTTGCCTCTTTGGTAGACAGTTGGCCCAGAATGTGGAAGTCCCAGGTTCGATTCCTGGTCAGGGCACATAGGAGAAGCGCCCATCTGCTTTTCCACCCTTCCCCCTCTCACTTCTCTCTCTCTCTCTCTCTCTCTCTCTCTCTTTCTCTCTCTCTCTTTCTCTCTTATCCTCTCCTCCTGCAGCAATGGCTTGATTACAGTGAGTTGGCCCTGAGCACTGGGGATGGATCCATGGTCTCTGCCTCAGGCACTAAAAAATGGCTCCGGTTGCAGCTGAACAAGGGCCCCAGATGGGAAGAACATTGCCCCCTAGTAGGCTTGCCAGGTGGATCCTGGTTGGGGTGCATGCTGGAGTCTGTCTCTGACTCCCCTCCTCTCACTAAAAAATTAAAAAATAATAAAAAAAATATAACCAAGTTGTTTAGGTGACAAGGTCAATTAAACATGAGAGTATATAGGCCCTGGCCGGTTGGCTCAGTGGTAGAGCGTTGGCCTGGTGTGCAAGGGGTCCCGGGTTCGATTCTTGGCCGGGGCACACAGGAGAAGCGCCCATCTGCTTTTCCACCCCTCCCCCTCTCCCTCCTCTCTGTCTCTCTCTTCCCCTCCCTCAGCAAGGCTCCATTGGAGCAAAGATGGCCCGGGCGCTGGGGATGGCTCCTTGGCCTCTGCCCCAGGTGCTAGAGTGGCTCTGGTCGCAGCAGAGCAATGCCCCGGAGGGGCAGAGCATCGCCCCCTGGTGGGCAGAGTGTCACCCCCTGGTGGGCGTGCCGGGTGGATCCCGGTCAGGCGCATGCGGGAGTCTGTCTGACTGTCTCTCTCCGTTTCCAGCTTCGGAAAAATACAAAAAAATAAAAATAAATAAATAAACATGAGAGTATAATTGTGTTAATTCCCTTATAAATCAAATAATTCATGGAAATTATTCTTATCCTATTAGTCTAAAATACTACATATTAAATCTCTTCCTCCTTTCGAAGACTTTGACCTAAACAAGAATAATATATTAAAACCAGAGAAATGTTAAAAACAAAACATTCATAAGAAGAACACTGTGGGCAGGATGTTAAAGATAGTAGGATAGCCAGTGCCTAAACTGGCTATTGAGTGACCTCCCTGCTTTGAGACCATCTCTGATGCCTTCTCCTCTATTTCACACTGTCTCTACCCATCATCCCCTACTTTAGTAAATGTCTTCATTGTGTTGGATTTGGGGAGATAAGCAGGTTTTGGATATGCACACGTGGTAGGAACAGCATGGGAAAGCATAGGATCAGAGTGTTTATCTGGGATTAGAGTACATGGGATTCGATGGAGTGCTGAAGGAGGAGGTAATGATGGGGAACTGGGTAGGGGTCATATCATAATTAACTAAGGCCTTAAATTTGCAGCTAGAGTTCAGATCTAATAAGAACCCGATTATATGTGTGTGTGCGTGTGTGTGTGTGTGTGTGTGTGTGTGTGTGTGTGTGTGTGTAGAATCACATAAACCAGGCTTTAATTTTCTAAATTTTCATCTAGTAATAGTATGTGTCTGAAATGGAGAGCTGAAGAGATCAAAGCTTGGGACATCAGTTAAAAGCTTATTGCAATAACTGAGGCCAAAGAGGAAGGAGATCTGACCTAAGGTAGTGGTAGCATGAGTGTGCCTGGAAGGTGTATCATGAGGTTAAACTGAAATATGTGCCTGGTCACTCCACCAGGCATGTAAATCAGACCAGACGAAGTGCTGGCCAAGGAGAGGACAATACAGAAAGAATGATTAAAGAGAGATATGACAAATCTCAACTTTGAAGATTTATGATCACTTACCATCTTGAAGAAGATCTGACTGATTGAACTTTTATCTCCCCTTATAAAAAAAATGTGAGGACATCATGTTCCTACAAAGATTATTCCTTGTTGCAACATGGGAAGCAGATATAATAAGGAGAATGAACAGTATGCAGGGGGTGCATAAGACATGTCTAAACCAGTCTGCCCCTTGTACCAGGGCAGATCCTCTTGGACTCATATGTTTCTTGTTTCAGTTCTGTGTACATTCTGGTGAACTGTGTAGGTACAAACTGACGGTCTTGTTCACACTGAACACTGCCCATCTACCTTGGGCTTTCTTATTAGCATTGTTGCAGGACCAGGTCAGTATATTGAAATACGCATGCACAAACTAGAAGTGTAGGGGATTTAACACCCCATGGAATAAACTTTTAACCAAGATAAAACATAAGCCAGGAGACAAACTCCTTCTTTTTGCTCCCCTGACGAATGGATTGTCTTTAGATGCAGTTTCTAAAGCTGCTTAGAAATATGGTCCCACTTATCAAGTAATCAGTATCACTTAGTAATGACCAACTCAATAACCATTTTTATATTGCCTGGAATGTTAACATGATGGTTGGAACTCTAGCCATTATCTTGGACTATGAGTATAAGATCCAAGCTCCAGGGACAGTAGAGAGCAAAACCGAAGATGAAGGGCACCACAGCTTCAAAAGCAAGGCTCCTGTCCAGTGGAAGCAGCCTTCCTTCCAACTGACATGCTTCTAGTTGCCTCACTACAGGAGCTGGGTTTAAGTTTCACAGCTCTATGCAGAGGCTGTGTATCAGCATAGACTGTCGACCTGCGCCCAACTGTAAGTCTTTCTGAATGTGTCTTCCCTTAGCGCCATGAATGCAACATAGTCCTTCTTTTACATAATATAATCTTTAAAGAGAGCCCATATCTCCTAATGAGAAGACAGGATAGAGGTTCCTCACGTGTCCTTCTGATAGGCTGTGTTTCTGTTTCTGTTAGAGCGCTTCTCTAGCAACCTTCATTGGAGGAGCAATGGGGGGGGGGGTGTGTGTCAATCTCCCTGGCCCGATGCCACAGAAGAATCATTTCTCCAGGACGGACACTGGTGTGCTGAGGAGGAAACTCCTGCTTCTGCCTCTGCATCATATCCTCATGAAGAAGGGATGGTTTTGTTGTTAATTGGACATGACCTACACATTTTCACTGGCTAGAGTCTAAGCCACAGTTTTAAAAACTAGGTATTTCCTCTGCCTGTCAATGACTCAAAAGAGAAAGGTCCAGGATGCCCAATAATTCATGGAGTGGCCAGTGCACCCAGAGCAGATAATCACAATTTCTCTTGGCATGCTCTGATCTGCCTTTTAATCCAGTGTCCTTGCCTGCTGTAGGAAGGGAGGTGAGTTTCAGATCAATGCACCAATAGCCAAGCAACCACTAATTAAGTGTTCTTTCAGCAGTAAAAAGTACAAAGAAGAATACCACAATTACACAATTATATTTTGTTCAATAAAGTGGGTCAATTCTCACTCACTTTCTTTGAGGAAAATCAGTAACAATGATTTTACCCAAGCCAGTTTCTTTCAGACCCCCAGCTGGGTTTTACGCTGGGTTTCTGCAGATGTTTATACATGTGGATTTGGGATTATCCACTATTGGTTGTTACTTATTATAGCATTGCCACCCTTCCTCTACCCTTTGTCTGTGTACATAGAATGGTAAAGTCACTACAATGCTGTTTCTACCTCTCTTTCCTGCTCGGCCCTAGTGTCTGCTTCAGGCTGCCACTATGAACCAGACTGATGCCAGAACCGGGGAGGAGAGCCTCAAGCTCTCTGTGATGCTAATAAGGACAAAGCACTTCCTACTCCCACTGTAAGGTAGGTCACCTGCCTGTCACCTTCTCTGCTTTCCGCTCCGTCTCAGTGCAGCAGGAAAGAGGGAGGTTGTGGCCCTGCTCGGCTAGAGTTAGCTGAAGAGATCAGAACTGCCTTTGCGAGCTTAGGGGAGGTGAAAGAAAGGCCAGCGCCCTTCTTTGGAAAGATCCTAATAGGAAATGAGGTTTGACATGGGAGTGTGGAGTAGCAATAAGAAGAGATAAAAGGTCAGATGGATCTGTCAGCTCTTCATCTTTAGACCCCATTTCGCTCCAGTGGCAACTTAGCAGCTGTCTTTTTTTTTTTTTTTTCCTCCCCTTCATTTCTCTTTCTTCTTTTCTTGAAACGCTTCTTAGAAAGAGAAAGCCTTTCTAATGAGGCAAGACAAGCAAGACATTAGCCCCTAGCACCAATTCTAGCACAAGCAGTTGAAAGCATCCTGATTCGTCAGTGAACACTACCTGCGGGGCCCATCTGCTCGCTTTTTGAAATGTTTGGTCTTTACTTTGAAACTTTTTTTTTTTTTTTATAACCAAGCGTTCCCTTTATCAAAAGCACACTCTCTGGCAGAGGCGAGAGGTGGGGCTTTTTAAATGTTCCTTGGCTCTGGGCAAAAAAAGCAAAGAATGTTTCCTAATTTATAGCAGGCAACCCTCTGCCGCATCTCATTGTCTGTCTTTCCCTTCCTGAGTGCCAGACACATCCAAGGTGCTTGGAGGGTAGTCGTGCAGGGAGGAGGGAGACACAGTGCAGGACTGTAAGGGTTTATTCTGGGAGAGGGTGGGGCAGAGAAAGGCACACACTCAAATAGCCTGACACAAGACAGAAGGTAAATATTCTAGCCCTCCTCGGGGGTAGGGGCAAAAGACAGGGGATAAGAAGTCATTCCTTTTAGAATCATTTTAGGAGCTTTTTCCAAATATGTTGACCTCTTCCCCACTTGTACTTCCTATTCAAAATGATTTGGGTTAATCTCTTGCTGGGAATAATTATACCTCCTTTGTCTACATCCACAGAGTGCCTTATGCTTCAGAAGGAATGCAGACAAGAGGTGATGAGCCTCTGTCTGGACAAAGACAGGGTCAACCCAGATAGACAGCAAGAAGCTGTAAAGGCAGCTGAGTGGGAAGGAATGCTGGGAGTTTGTGTGAGGCCAAGATGAGAGTGTTGGGAGACAAGCACGTGACTCACTGAGCATCACGTGTGTTTTTACTGTGCACCAAAGGCAGATCCTTAAAAACCTGTTTTAGAGAAAGAAAAAGAGACTGCCACAATTGTGCCAGGGTCGGCTAGTGGCCTCCCAGCATCCAGTGTCTTTTAGTTAGTAACTGCCCTGGTTTCTGATTGGGCACAAAATCAGTCAACTGAATTTTCCAACCCTCCTGCAGCTTGTGGGGCCCCTAGGACTAAGGCCTAGTCCCTGAGCCGTGAGCAGATGTATGTGCGACTCTCAGAAACTCTCCTGCCAGGGAATACTTCTCCTCTTTCCAACCAGTCTCCTCCTCAGCCTGCAGAGGTAGCCGTGGAAGCCTGCAGCAGCCTCTCTGTCCTGCAGTGGCAGCTGCACAGGACAGCAACAAGGGAGAGGAGCCTGTTTGTGACGCCTGGGACTCGAACTCCCAACCTTGGGCTGCCTATCTCAGATGCTTTTCTGTTGCCTGTATTAGTTTCTAACTGTGGCTTTAACAAATTACCATAAACTCAATGGCTTATAATAACACTTTTTTTTTTTTTAAATCTTACAGTGCTACAGATAGAATTCTGACAGGAATCTTACTGGTCTAAGATCAAAGTGTCAGCAGGATAGATTCCTTTCTGGAAGCTTGTGGGGGAGGGGGGAATAGGTTTCCTTGTCTTTTCAGGCTTCTGGAGCTGCCCACATGCCTTGGATCATGGCCCTGCTCTATCATCACAGCCAGTGATCCTTCGCATGCTGCCGGCACCCTGGTTCTCTCTTCCGATCCCCTGTTCCACTTTTAAGGATTCTTGAGATTACACTGGGCCCACCTAGATAACTCAGGATTATCTCAATATTTTAAGGTCAGTTTATTAGCAAGCTTTAAATCTACCTGCCTCTTTAATTCCCCTTTTCCATGCAACCTAAAATATTAACAGGTTCAGGACTGATTAGGACACAGACATCTTTGTGAGGCCATTCTTCTGCTTCACCACAGTGGTAGAGAAATAAACTTCTCTCCTGCCTGAATCATTGTTGTACAGGTCTCTGTTGCCCACAGCGAAGCCTAATGCATTCCTGTAACAGACACTTGCTGAATACCTATTCCATATGTGGGATTGCTATGCCTGGCAGTGCTGGAAGTGCTCTGACAATACTGAATGATGTTGAAACTCATGATCCTCCAGAGGCTGTGAGTTCCACCTTGCAACAGCACCTGGCCCCAGAAGCATCTATATGTCCACATGTCCCTCACTGCCATGGAAGTGGAAAATGGGTGTTCACCTATGAACTGGCCACAAGCCCTGCTGCCCACCACCTGTATGCAGCCTTGCCTCAATGCAGAGGAAGGAACTGAAGCCTGTAGCCAGGAAGGGACTTGCCCAAACTCCCATGGCAAGATTCACAGCATTGCCAAGACTAGAATCCAAGTCTCAGAATACTACTTCTGCATCACATCTTTTCCTTAAGATGCTCTGGGTTTTACAAGGAAGGGTATGCATTACATGGTCCCAGGCACCCAGCTCACAAACCTTGGCAAGGCCAAAGACCATGATTTTTTTTTTTTTTTTAATAAAGAAGCCAGAGGTTTTCGCATGGTTTTATTGACTACTTCTTTTTTTTTTTTTTTTTTTTTTTTGTATTTTTCTGAAGCTGGAAACGGGGAGAGACAGTCAGACAGACTCCCGCATGCGCCCCACCGGGATCCACCCGGCACGCCCACCAGGGGCGACGCTCTGCCCACCAGGGGGCGATGCTCTGCCCCTCCAGGGCGTCGCTCTGCCGTGACGAGAGCCACTCTAGCGCCTGAGGCAGAGGCCAAGGAGCCATCCCCAGCGCCCGGGCCATCTTTGCTCCAATGGAGCCTTTGCTGCGGGAGGGGAAGAGAGAGACAGAGAGGAAGGAGGGGGGTGGAGGTGGAGAAGCAAATGGGTGCTTCTCCTATGTGCCCTGGCCGGGAATCAAACCCGGGTCCCCCACACGCCAGGCCGACCAGGGCCCAAAGACCATGATTTTAATGATGCCAAATGTTTACAGCATTTGGCTGACCTGTCTGTATTTTCCTACTATCTCTGGGATATGCCCAGGGAAGTTCTCTGACATGCTGATTAGCCATTGCCTGCTGTTCATACCCTCATGCCCCATTTCTCATGTTTGTTAAAGGGAGAAGTATTAGGACCTACTGGAACTTAATAGGTAATATGGATATAAGACCATTCTTGGAGGATATATTTCAGTACCATCTCTGACTTTGTGTTCATCTCTCTGGGTATCAGCATTTCTATCTTAAAAAATGGGGAAACAGCTAATGTGTTTGACAATAATTGCAAGAAGCAGCTAATAAAACTCACTGTAAAGCACATTAGCACTGCACACAATGTCATCTAACTGCTAATAATAAGACATTGAGCAACTAGGAATCTAGTGCACCCCTTTGGCTATGAGTCACACTCTCTAGTAACATTGAGTGAAAATGAGGGGAACTGGAACCAGCCCAGGAAACAGAGCTGAGAGGGTTCTGACAACTCACCTTGTACATAAGTGTGCCTGAGAGCCAATGGGCGGAAGGACCTTCATAAAACCATGTGCTGAAACCCTTTGCTCGGCTGTTTCTAAGGATCTGATTTCCCAAGCTCTCTTTGGTAACTGTTTCTGGGTTTCACACCCGAGGTAGTTGGAAAGACCTCCCTTGTGCAATTTAAGTGCATGTGCTTTGGGTCTGTCTTTAATGGAAATGGAAAACGGCTGTTCACACACATGCACCCACACCCCACCTTAGAGTAATATCCTTTCTGATGCCTGGTGACCCATATTGAGATAGTTCTTCTGTAGCATTTCCCAATGCTCATTGCACATACATGCAGTGGGGTTTTGGTTGTTGTTGTTGTTTTAATCCAAGAGTCTATATATAGAGTTAAAAGTGCTAGAGTTCAATGGGACTTTGGAGCTGGATGGGATCTTAAAGATAACTTCTTCCACACATCTAGATTTTGCATACTAGAAGATTTAGGTTCTGATGTATATCGTCTTGCTTAAGGCCACAGTTATAGTGCTAAGACAAAGAATTGTAAATAAGGCCTAAGGAATTCTGATCATAATGTATTACTGAATAATATTAAACTTATGCTAATTTCTAATTTTTGTATTCTTCACATGCTACCTTTTGATATTTGTACATATTCTGATGTTTATTTTGAGCCTAAGCAGTCATCCCTCCATCTTGTATACAGTTTACTCTTCTTCCATCAGAGAATTCATTTACCCCAATTAATCATCATCCTTCACATTTATGTCAACTTCTCTAAGAGGGTCATACTGACTTTCAATTCTACTTTACTTGACTTCATCTAACACTTATGGAATAGTTTCTGTAAGCTAGGAACTATCACATAATACCTTATCTGATCTTGAAAACAGGACTATCTGGAGGATAATACATATTATCCATATCTTAGAGTTGAAATAAAACAAAGCACAGGAAAGTTAAGCAGCAGACCCAAGATATCCATCTGCTGATAGCTACCATAGATGTGGGGGTATAAGAAAGTTTATCCATAGAGAATTTCATATATACCTCAAGTTGAAGGTGAATGATAAATTCAGCACTATATTTCTCTAAAATGTAGGTCAATGAGATCAGAGTATGGTATTTCCTTCCAATATAGAGTAAGAGAAATATAGCCAAGACAGAAAGGAAAGATGGTAGCAGTAGAGCAAGACAGGAGCCTGAATGAAGGAATGACTGTTTCTAAGGTTACAGGGGAGGAGATTCAGGGAAAGCATCTTAGAGAAAGGGTCCAGGCTTCCATGAATGAGAAGACTAAAATAGAAAGATGTTAGAGGGGAGGCAGTTGAATCAGAAGGTAAGAGAGGGGTCCCAACACAAAGAAGGATTTGGGACACAAAGAAGGATAATTAGCTTAAAAAAAAAAAAAAAAAAAAGCAGCCCTGGCCAGTTGGCTCAGCGGTAGAGCGTCGGCCTAGCATGCGGAGGACCCGGGTTTGATTCCCGGCCAGGGCACACAGGAGAAGCGCCTATTTGCTTCTCCACCCCTCCGCCGCGCTTTCCTCTCTGTCTCTCTCTTCCCCTCCTGCAGCCAAGGCTCCATTGGAGCAAAGATGGCCCGGGCGCTGGGGATGGCTCTGTGGCCTCTGCCTCAGGCGCTAGAGTGGCTCTGGTCGCAACATGGCGACACCCAGGATGGGCAGAGCGTCGCCCCTGGTGGGCGTGCTGGGTGGATCCCGGTTGGGCGCATGCGGGAGTCTGTCTGACTGTCTCTCCCTGTTTCCAGCTTCAGAAAAAAATGGAAAAAAAAAAAAAGCAGATAGTTGGGGGGTTCTATGTGTCTGAAGGATAAACAAACCAAAGGAAAGTAAGACTTGTTTTGTAATGCTAAGATTCCAAAAATCAATTAATTGGGCTTCAGGCCACAGACTCAATAATGCTCTTACAGAACCAGGACCATCTCCAAGAAAGAGTCACATCTTCTTTAACAATTAGACCTGCTCACTGGTGGGACGGGTTCCTCTTAGAGTGCTGAGAAACTGATCAGGGAAAGGAATCTGGTAGAGGTCAGGGGACCCCTAGTCCAAGGAGCTGGGTCGTAGAAGGGATTTCTGCATTGTATGGGGTGAACTTAGGTGAACTCCAAGGGTGCTTCTATTTCTGAATTTCTAAGATTTCACAAGAAAGAACCTTTTAAACCTCAGAGCTGCCCAATGGGAGAGTGGATTTCCTGGGAGGACTGCCTGCCCTGTACCAAAGATGCTCAGCCTTTGTGTGAGAAGGACCATTTCCAAGGCATCATCCAACCCAGGTCTTAAACTCAATCTGAACAAGTGCTTTTGCATCTTAAATTCTTCAAGAAAAGTTTTGTATTCCAATCTCTTATCCTAAATTTTTCTGATTGTTGTACTCATAATTAAATTTTGTACTAAAGATATGTGATTTGACTTGGATGTAATAAACTTGGATTTTGATTGAAGATATTTTATGTGTATACTTGTTAACTAATTTTAAAATATTGCATATACTCACATTTTTTGTAGTCTTGCTATAGTTTTTTGTTGTATATTTATGACCTCATTTAATGTCCATGCAAGGCTGTACCACAGACAGTTCTATTACTGCTCTTAGAATGAGGAGAGCAGGTCTACATGCCGGTCTGCGCAAGCCTGAGGTCTTCCTGACTTACCCTAAGTGCCTCCCTGAAGCCCCATCTCCTGACTCCTGTTCCACTGCTCCTCCCACCCCCACCCTGAGACTCCCACGGTGACTCAGGGCACTGTAACACTACCACACTTTTCTGAGGAAGAAACTGAGACAAGAAAGGTCAGTTGATAGAGCCTAAGGTCACAGAGTTTGTTTGTGACAGGGCCAGATCAGCTTTGAATATGTGGCCACAAAGTCTTTATTTAAAAAAATCACTCCAGGTTATTCATCTAGAGAGACCCAAGAATGTAATTTGACTTCTCCAAATGCCCAAACCGCAATCACTGAGTCCCTACTCCGTCACTCTGAGCACAAGAGACTTCTTACAATTAATGACAAGCTGGAGAATGAAAACTAAGATCCACTTCTTAAGAATATCAGTAATTCCCATGTGCCTCTGAACTCCAAACATGCAGATCACACATTGGCTAGATTATTAAATATTGACATTATCTTCCCAAACATCTATTAATGGTTCTTTGTCCCTCAAAGGAGTATTGAGTAAAATTCTCTAATAAGAACCAATAAGAAAGTCAGTTACAATGAAAACAATACAAAAAAGGAACAAATTCTTCCTGGTCCCTTCTCTCAGTTCTCCCAGGCTTCTCTGTTTCCACAATATGGCCTACCTCTGTGCCTTGAAGAAACCCAGACTTTCCCATTTGTAATCCTTTATTAATGTCATTATCTCAGCCTGCAATGCCCCCTTTTCCTCATTCTCAACCTATCAAAACCTTATTCATCACTTTGCATGGAGTATAGGGAGACACAATGCAGTGTGTAAAAGGTGTTATATTGAGCGGGACACTTGAAACCACGTCAATACAATAAATTAAAAACAAACAAAAACTTATTCATTGTATATGGGCTAGTTTAACATCACCTGGTATGAAGTTTTTTCTAATACCCTCAGTTGGGATAAATTTTTTTTCTTCAGCTTTTATTTCACTAAGTCTATAGAGTGGATTTTTTTTTAATTACACGTCTGTCTCCTTTTCTAAATTGTGACTTTTCAGGGCCCAAGTGGGATTCACGTGGGCTGGGTGCACAGGCTCACAGTGTGCACTTGACATATGTTTACTGAGTGAATAAAATTAACATCAAATGCCATTTCCCCCTTTCCCTTTTCTTATCAGACATTCAAAGATATTCAACATCTTGAGTGTCTTCCTGCTTACAATCTGTACCTCCTTTTCTACAAATATTTCATAGGGGGTAAGCAAGCTGCTACTGTTATAAAACATTTGCCAGGAATTGCTAGAAATAATGCACAGTTCATTAATTCTGTTAAATCTTAAAGCTTTCTTTCTTTCTTTCTTTCTTTCTTTCTTTCTTTCTTTCTTTCTTTCTTTCTTTCTTTATAATTTAGCATAATTCTTTTCTCTTCTTGTTAAGCATTAAGGAGAATGCTCAAAATCAGAAATCACTGAATATCAGAGCCAGAGATGTCCTAGCAATCCAGTCCCTCTACTTTTATTGAGCAACAGGGAAATTAAGCCTTATAAAATCTAAGTTACCTGCCCACGGTTTAATAAGCTCCTGGTATGCTGGGACAAGGTAGAGATCGTCTATGTTCTAAGCTAATGTTCTTTCTAATTCTGGAAATTTGTTTTATAGTTGAATTTATAAAATTTTAATTGATCCCACTCCCTACTCTCAGTTGTAAATTCCATTTCTTCATTTAAGAGGACAGAGTCCAGAGTTCTGATGAAGCTTCAGTGAAGCTTGGTGTTCCCAAGTGGAGCGGGCCAGGCCTGACCTCCTGCTCCACAACTGCTCTCTGCTATAGCCTTGCCCGGACCAGGTGTCCTCTCTGGCCTATCACCCACACACACACACCACACTCCAGTCTCCAGGCATCTGGTTTGTGCTTCTGTTACCAGCAAAACCCTCTTACCATGCTTTAGATCCAGCAACTCAACAGACTAAGCCACATCTCTGTGAATTACAGAGAGGTTAAGTCATGTACTCAAGGCCACGCAGTTTTTCAATGGGAAACCTGGCAATCTGGATTATAAAGAGGGAAGACAGAAGATGAGCCCGGGTCTCCCATCCCAAGGAAACCCCTGTTCTTTCACATTCATTCCATTCTCTCAGGAGATGACATGACTGGCTTACTCTTCTTTCTTGGGTACCATTGGGGAAAACTGTTTTTACCCTAGAGAATCACTTCCTAGGGCAATTAGATGTGGGAGAATTGGATCCTCTGGTTTGGGACTTTTTTTTCCTGCTAAAAATGGCAAATATAGTCATGATTAAGAAGGGAAAAATAAAACCTGTAAATGGAATATTCACATTTTCTCACTAGGAAAATTCACCTTTAGATAGAGTTCTCAATGGAAAATTCCAGTGAAGAAAGGAAAATTTCTCAAAGAGCAGAGAACAATTGCAAAGAGGAATTTTGAAACAGACAGAGTGGGCATGTGGTAACCTCTGGTATTTGTTACTACAGATGCTAGGCCTTGCAGGAATAATAACTTCAGAACAGATGATTGTGTTAGTCAGACTTTAGAGGGATTTTGCCCTGGCCTTGGGTATAGACTTTCATAAAGAAAAGTGTCTGAGTTGTATTCTCTAGAGCTGTGCTCTTGGGTGGGCAAAGAGACTGAAAGGCAGACTAGAGCGTCCTTACATTGGAGAGATACACCCGAGCTCTTAGAATGAGGACACTCATTGTTCAACTGATAACTGCAACAGGAGTTGGAAAATACAGGAGTAAAGAAAGGGGAAAAACAAAGAAATGGAGGGAAGAAGAAAAGGAAGGAGGTAGGAGGGAGGGAGGAGAAAATTGCCAAATGCTCTTTCTCTACTAGTTCCATTAAAAAATTCTCAACTATTATAAGAATAAATTCTATTCTGTTCTAAATTCCATTTCCCACTCATAATACTAACCCTGGTCTCTAACACTCCAACACACATAAAACTAAATAAGGAAAAAATTAATATGTAGAATTACTCAAAAATGTTTAGTCTGTTTATTTGAAAACTTCAGTGATGTGGCAGCTTCCAAAACACTTGTATTTTTCTGCATACTTAGAGAACTCCGCCTGGAACCATGGTAGTGTTGCACACCCCCAAGGCCCAACGTGGAGTGAAGGTGGCACTGTGCATGCCAGGGCTGGCCCTCTGGGAGCTCAGCCCCATTCTCCATCCCATGGCAGAAGGCACCAACTCTAGTGGGACAGATAGAAAGATCAGATCCTCCATGAAAAACAGGAGGTAAGATGAGTAACCAACAAGAGCATCATGTTAAGAGATCAGAAACTGCCACAACTATGTCTTAACTCACTTTGTGATCATAGGCAGATCTCAGGAAAATAAAAGAGTATGACCAGAGGGTTCTTAAGATTCTCTCCCAGCCCTAATATTTAATGGTGTTTGTGATGCAAGGCAGATATTTTACTTCCTGTTTCTACACTTGTATATAAGGTGATCAGGTTGGACCACATGGCCTCTACGTGCCCTCTGGCTCTGAGAATTTGTGGTTCTATGACTAAGTCAGGGTCACTAAGCAGATTTAAAAAGAAAGAGATTGTGGTTGCTTAAAGCATAAGGAAAATCAGGCTGCTCCCAGCTCAGCCTAAGGCATGAGGTTCTCCAATACAGATAAGAGGGCAAAGCGGAGGTTCTTGGCCAGTCGTGCAGAGTGGGAACTTCCATGTCTGGTGATTCTCCCTCATAATCCTTGCCTCCAGATCAGCTGTTCTTGTAACCCTGACCTTCAGCAGACTGGGTGGTCCTGGGTTTCACAACAACCTCCAGTCTTTTCTAGGACCTTCAAAGTCATCAAGTCCAAACTTTTTGTTTGTTTCTTTGTTTGTTTTGTTTTTGTTTTTGTTTTGTTTTTCATTTTTCTGAAGCTGGAAACGGGGAGGCAGTCAGACAGACTTCCGCATGCGCCCGACCGGGATCCACCCGGCATGCCCACCAGGGGGCGATGCTTTGCCCCTCTGGGGCGTCGCTCTGTTGCGTCCAGAGCCATTCTAGTGCCTGAGGCAGAGGCCACAGAGCCATCCCCAGCGCCCGGGCCATCTTTTGCTCCAATGGAGCCTTGGCTGCGGGAGGGGAAGAGAGAGATAGAGAGGAAGGAGAGGGGGAGGGATGGAGAAGCAAATGGGCGCCTCTCCTGTGTGCCCTGGCTGGGAATCGAACCTGGGACTCCTGCACACCAGGCCGATGCTCTACCGCTGAGCCAACCGGCCAGGGCAAGTCTAAACTTTTTGGTCCAAACTATGATAAATCGTTTTCTAGCCTCTGCTTGAAGACAGTCTGTTGCATCTTAGAAAGCTTTGACTATAAGAAATATCTTGGGTCAAGGTCTGTTTCCCTATAACTTCTACCACTGGTGAGGTCTGTCCTCTGAGACCTCTCATGGTAAGTCTGTCCTCTCTTTCCCTATGGAAATCAACCTCACTTTGGAGACAACAGGACAGGCCTGAAGTTTTCCCAGGATAAGGGACTCTGTTTCTTCCAATGAGAATGGTTCTCAGCTATCTCACTCCCCTGGTCTGTAGATTCTCAAACTGTCAAGTGTGACATGGGACTTGAGAGATAAGGACTTAGCTTTGAATTGTACATCCACCAATGGGCCATATTCCATCAGTGCAGCTGCGCTGAAGTTTTTATTTAGAGTAAATAAAATGTCGAACATGGAAAGCTTGTAAATGATGAAGTGCTGCACAAAACAGTATTGCTGCTACTAGATATTACTACTAAAAATAACAAGTGCTACTAGTAAATCAAGAATATAATCCAGTTGTCTCCTGAGAGTCTAAACCATGGAGGGGAAAACTCCACCCCTGCTCCGGATCTTGCATTTGCATGCATTCAGCCTAACGCCACTGTAAGATCTCCAGTAGGCTATGTCTCAGCGTTAGTTCATCCTGAGCTTACAGACACATAAATACTGCGGATTTATCATACATGCTGTTGTCAGCTTCGGTTTTTCCAGTTCTTGTTGTTGTAAAGTTGAGGAATTTACATTTGTGTCTGAAATCTTATCTTGTTTGTTCACCTTTTACAGAGAATTTTGGACTATGATTCAGCCATCAAAAATAGTGCTTTCCAATCCTGGCTTCATGTCAGAGTCATTGTGGAAATTTTGTAGCATAAGATCCCTTCTGAATCAAGATTTTGACTCATTTGTTCTAGGATAAGACCTAGGAAGCTATATCCAAAACAAGCATCTTAGAGGGTTGTCAGGATTCACCAGGCTGCGTTTGGAAGACCAGGCTATCCCACAATCCCCTTGACCTAGTTCATTTGCATACTTGATACATATGATTTGCTGAGGTAACTGCTTGGAGAGTAAGAAGTTATCTACATAGAAGGGCAGGCAATGACTTTCCCATACCTTTTGCATTCTGTAAATGTTGTTCTTTTACAAATCACTTACCTCCTCATTCTGTAAAAAAACAACAACAATGCAGATATAGCAACCTAGAAGTGAGCAGAGCATATAAGTTATCAGATGCACAGAAGCTTCAAAATGTCCTGTTTCCTTTCCATCATGCAACAGCCTGCCCACCCATGAGAGTGATGTGCAATCGCTATAAAGAGAGAATGCAATTTAAGAGCCCAGAGATGTTGACCATCTCCTTGGTTCATCTCTCCTTGGGTATTTTCCCACCCAAACCCTCAGTTTGAATAACGGGTAAAAGGTCCTAGATGCATATATCTTGTTGCTGAGAGATAATACTTGCAACCACTTGTTACTCCAATGCCCATGACAGGCATGGCTAATCAATCACAGGCCTTTTCTTGGCAAAGCTCAGATATGGCCTCCCAGTTCTTCTCAAATTAGAGCTCAGTTCAGCCGCTACTAAGCTTAGTAGGCACATAAAGTGAAACCTATTTATCACCTTCAATCTAGCCAACACTTTTCCCCTTCATTTTATAGGAAAGCCCCCAAGAGATGAATTTACTTGCCAAGTTCATGAAGCTTGTCTAAAGTAATCTGGAAGAATTTTTCCTGAAGCCCTATGTCTTCTTTATTCTGTTTCATTATTCATTCATTCAGCACACACATACTGAGAATCCTCTGTGTGCTAGGCAAGCATTGTTGGGGAAGGAAAACAAATGAATGGATATAGCTCTTTTCTCATGCCTAAAGTCCCATAAGATAAGACATACCCACAAATCATGACCCAAGGTGGGTGGGAATAAATGCCGAAGAAGTTCAAGAAAAAAGAATTACATAATCATCATTCTAAGAAAAAGCATTCTTCTCATTCTTTAGTTAAAATAAACACACTAGGCCCTGGCCGGTGGCACCATAGATAGAATGTCTTCTTGGAACACTGAGGTCACCGGTTCAAGCCCTGGTCAGGGCACATATGAGAAGCAATAAGTGGCTGCACAACTAAGTGGAATAATGAGTTGATGTTTCTCTCTCTCTCTCTCCCTTCTTCCTTCTCTCCCCTTTCTTCTCTTTCAAAATAAATGAATGAATAATAAAAGTAAAAATAAAATAAACACACTAATTTACCATAATAAGATAACATGCTACATAAAATTCATGCCTGTGTCTATGTCATCCCTTTAAATCTGCAAGGTAGGGACCCTATCATTTTTTATCATCTCAATAACACTTAGCATAATACCATGTACACCCAGAATTTCACCTCTAGTCTCAGTCTAAATCTTATTATACTTAGGTTCTGGGCATATAAGAGCACAATTGTGTTTCTTAAGACCTTTTAAAATGTCTTAGCTCACCTGTCCTGTGGTGGTGCAGTGGATAAAGCGTCAACCTGGAAATGCTGAGGTCGCTGGTTCGAAACCCTGGGCTTGCCTGGTCAAGGCACATATGGGAGTTGATGCTTCCGGCTCCTACCCCCCTTCTCTCTCTCTCTCTCTCTCCTCTCTCTTGGTCTCTCTCTCTCCTCTCTAAAAATGAATAAATAAAATGAAAAAAAATTGTTTTAAAAAAATAAATAAATAAATAAAAATAAATAAAATGTCTTAGCTCTAAGACTCCTGGATTTCTTCATACTTTTCTATGTTACAAGGCATTTCCCCACATTACCAAGACTGTGATCTATAATACTTCTTATGTGCCTCTAAGACAACAGCCACCTGTTACATAAATCAAGGTATCATTTCTTTAGTTTGTCCAGGCCCTCAGAGCCCTCTTCTCAGCCCCTGATTCATTGTTCTCAGAAACGGGCATTTCTGAAAACAAGGTGCCATTTTGTTTCTGAGGCCAGAGCTCAAATCTTTTTTATTGCTTCGGGTGAGATGATATTCTATTCTCTTTCCTCTGGTTAAGTATAAAACATGCCCTAAAGTATGTGCTAATTAATACATCTGTTTGTCTTACAGAGCAGTTGAAAAGCATCTATTTAAACTGTGATTTACATTTTCCCTTTTGGCCTGTCTGCAGATTTTTGTACATGAATCAAATAAGGAGCCTGATTGCATTACTATTTTAAAGAGCCAATTTAAAAGTTCATTAAGTGAAACTGGTATGGTTTAGTGCAGGTAATAGAAAGGTGAAGTTATATGTAGCATTAATAAGCTGAAAGGTGCAACTGCATTTGATGGCAAAATGCATTTCTTCACCTTTCCAAAATGGTCTTCTGGAGAAGAACTATGTGTCTCCATGGAGACAGGTGGTGGACACGTCATCTGTGCAAAGCACAGTTAGGGTACAAAAAAGTAAGCCATAAAAACATATATGTGCTCAGAGAGTTCAATGACAAAGGCTTTATAGTCACCCTTTAGAGGAAGGGCCAACTTGTAAATCCACTGAGACTGAACCCCATGACTTGAAGTCAGCCAATCACCTACTTCCATGTAGGACTTTTGATCTTTAGTGAATGAGGAGCAGGTGGAGGAAACAGGCAGGTTAGGCAGATGAGAGCACATACGCATGGACCAGACTCTTCTGACGTATGTGTGACCTTGACTGTACTTCCTGCCTATTGCCCAAGCTCATTCTTGCCTCTCACTTATTTTGTGATTTCCTGAATATCACTTCAAAATAGTACTTTTTCACACAAAATAACCAGAGTCTGTTTCTGTTACTTGCGGCCAACAATCTTAATTAGTTCTGAAGTGCTTAATTAATTCCTTCCTTAGGAAGCTTGATATAGTGCATGATATAGAATGACACCCTTTACTCAGTTACTGAGAGACTGCTACCATGGCAAAACTTTAAATTGCTGTACAAGAATGGGACTGACTGTCACATTTAAAGCAGTGCATTTCAGTGGGGGCAGGGTGAAGAGACTGAGCAAAAAAGGACCCTTGGGGTGGTGAGCACACAATACCGTGTACAGAGATGTGTTGTAGAATTGGACACCTGAAACCTGTATAATTATGATAAGCAGTGTCACCCCCATACGTTAAATTAAAAAATAAATTTAGGCAGTGCATTTCCAGTTGCTGGAAAAGTTGAAGCAAAAAGGAAACAACCATTTGTTTTCCAAGTGCTAGAGACAGATCCAGCTGTGCCTCTCAGCTGGCTGTGACCCAGCAAGGGCTGTCAGGTTCAGCTCTTGGGCTCGGCACTGGCGGGGAGGTTGAGGTAGCAGCTTTTTCTGGTCTCCTTAAGACTCAGTTAAATCTAGATCCATCTAGATTGTGAGTCCCATTCTCGGTGATGAATGAGTAATTTCCCCAGAGCCATTTTTTGTCTAATCCTAGGTCCTTTCCAGTTGGTTCTTTGCACATTCTCAATCATGCTTTCTTGCTCTATACAGAACAAAATCTGATTCTGTTCCTGGGGTTTAAATCTTGAATCAGATAATCCACAAGGTAGCTAACTTGTAGGTGGACTAGTCTAGCTCAAGCTGATCTATGAAACCGAAAGAGGGCCCAAAAGGCATCTTCCAAACCCAACTTTAAAAGACTGAAGTTTAGAGCCAGTGAATGAAGTTGTATGATCATGAACAGACCATCTTATTAGGTTCCTTAACCACCTGTTAGCCCGAGAACCTCCTTTCAGACCTCAGAAACTGGAGACCTGAAAGAACCGTGTCTTGCCCGACATTGCACTTTGAGTTGAGTCCACGAGAGAACAGCATCTTGTGACATCTAATATTGTGCTCTTCCCAGCTGTCTTCCACCACATTCCCTGTCACCTCCAGTTATGCCTGGCAGGCTGCTCTCTTCTCAACGAAGGCTGAGTGGGGCTCTAATCACGGCCCTCAGAGGTGTCTGTGAGGCTCCTGGGTGGAGGATGCTCTCACTGCAGGTCCTGCTTATGCCCAAAACACCCAGGGAATAAATAAAGGTCCCGTTTTAACATCATTCACTGATACCAAGTAGGCATGTGAAAAAGAATAGTTTAAAATTAAAACTGACAGAGATAGGGATTCTCTGCTGTCGAAAGAAATTCCTTAACACGTGTTACTCAGGTAATACATTCTTTGATTTAATGGAATTTTTTTAGAGCTAGAAATAGGACCTAAGAAAGCGAACAGTCCAAATCCCTTTATGTAAACTCAAACTCAGGGTGGGCAAGCTCAGGGCGGAGTAGGGTGTTTCATCAGCCCAGCCCAGCGGGCTTTCCGCTGAATTACAGGTGGTGAGGTTAGTGTGTATGATACAGATCAAGTGGCTGAAGATTACTAATGCATCATTCTTTTGAGCGCCCATAAAGAACTTGACTTACTATCACCAAAGCCTTCCTGATGGTGCTGCTGGGGTATAAGGTGTGGGCTGTAGAGCCAGCTTATCCCTTTGAACACCATGACCTTGAACAAGTTAACCTTTAGGGGCTTCAGTGTACCCGTCTGCAAAACAGAATATAACTCGCTACCTCTACGATTATCTGGAAGATTGAAGAAGATAACTTTTATAAAGCCCTTAGCCCAGTGCCCCGTATACCATCAAGGATCGGTACAAGTGTCCTTCCTTTTCTGCCCTGTCCTCTGCTCACCCTCCCTATGCTGGCATGTGAGAGGAGTGAAATAGAGCCACGAGGAGACTTTTCCCCACTACCATAGAAGTCTGTCTCTCCACTACCCAAGACATTTGGCCAGGGATATTCAAGACCCCTGCAGACCTGGCCGTAAATATTTTGGGGAAAGCAGTGTGCCCATCTGAAGGGCTAGTGAATTTCAGGTGCCAGGCAAACTGGTCAGAACAAGTGTTCTTTATGTTCTAAAAATTCCTGATGAAAAGATTCTTCAATATTTGGGGAAACAGATGCAACAGGCCTCTATTTGAGGATGAGATTTTTTTCAAGGAGTCAATAAAAGTGGTAATCCTCATTACTGAAAACCAAGAACTGGAGCTTTTATTCACTTCTTTATAGGGATCTTTGATGTCAAATTGTCCAGCCTCCTAACTAGCCCTGGAGGCCCATCTGCACCATTTTAGATACCTCGGGGACAGAAGCTACGAATTTTATCACAGGGATTAGATTTTTTTTGTTATTGTTTGTTTGTTTTCTTGTGACAGAGACAGAAAGAGGGACAGATAGGGACAGACAGACAGAAAGGTAGAGAGATGAGAAGCATCAGTTCTTCGTTGTAGCTCCTTAGTCTCTTTAGTTGTCCACTGATTGCTTTCTCATATGTGCCTTGACCTGGGGGTCACTGCAGCAGAGCAAGTGACCCCTTACTCAAGCCAGCAACCATGGGGTCATGTCTATGATTCCACGCTCAAGCCAGCAACCCTGTGCTCAAGCTGGTGAGCCCATAGTCAAGCTGGATGAGCCTGCACTCAAGCTGGCAACTTCAGGGTTTTGAACCTGGGTCCTCCGCGTCCCAGTTTGATGCTCTATCTACTGCACCACCACCTGGTTAGGCTAGGTTGTTTGTTGTTGTTTTTTTTTGTTGTTAAAAAGTCTTTTTGGAAAAAAGTAAACTACAATCTACCTCCTGATACTTCAAACTTTGGATTCTATTTTATGCTTTGGGGTCACAAGGGCAAGTTTGTTCCTCTTCTGTGGGCGGCTGGAGGAAGAAAGCCATTTTTTCTAACATTAGGGCAAAGGGTTTCTACAAGAATGGTAAAATATAGGCTATGTCACTCTCTAAAATTTAATCATGAATCTTGGTTTATGGTGACCATGCCAAGTGGGCAATTATATACGCTACATAGTGGATCATTTTCCTGTGGCTGAGCTTTAGCTCAACAGAGTTATCAGTTCTCAAACACCACTGGCAAGGGCGAAAGGGCTGGGTTTAGAATCAGTCAGGTTGGATTAGAACCTTGCCTAATCTGAGTGATTTCAAGTAAGTCTCTGAGCCCAGGTCCCTCATCTGTGGAGAAAGGAGATTGAGGTACAGTCTGTGGTCAAGAAGTCTGGAAATCTGGCCTGACCTGTGGTGGCGCAGTGGATAAAGTGTCGACCTGGAAATGCTGAGGTTGCTGGTTTGAAACCCTGGGCTTGCCTGGTCAAGGCACATACAGGAGTTGATGCTTCCAGCTCCTCTCCCTTCTCTCTCTCTGTCTCTCCTCTCTGTCTGTCTGTCTGTCTGTCTCTCTCTCTCTCTCTCTCTCTGTCTCTCCCTCTCCTCTCTAAAATGAACAAATAAAAAAAAAAAAGAAGTCTGGAAATCTGAGTTCATGTGTATGTGAGGATGAGGGGATGGACTGTAGGTTCTTTCTGTGACTGAGCTGTTTGAGTATGTGAGTGTGATTTGTCTCATTGTAGCCCCTGAACCTTCTCTTCAAGTGAAATCTTAATTGGGTCATCAATATTTGAAAACTAATCAAAGGGAAGGTTGGGGTGACTGCCCCCCAGGTGACTTCTAACGCTGTGATGCCAAGTGTTAAAAGCCCTGAATTTATGGCCCTGGTCAGCTCTAACAATTTTTTTACTCTAAATCATTAGAAATATTATAGTTGCAAATATTTAGTAACTTATAAACTGGACTCAAAATGTAAAGATTATTATAACTCATTTTGGAAAGCCAATTCTTTGTAAATCCTGAGTATGTACTTAACTCATCTCCACAATAAAACAGAACCTCTGCAGTGAAAATTCTGTCCCTTGGAACCACCCATTACATATTTTTTCTCTGTGGTGAGCTTGTGCCTACCCTCTTATAATGGCTACTTTCACTTCAGACCCCCTTTTAAAAGTCCCAGGAGGCTTGTCAAAAGTCCAAATACTGTATCTTCATTGAACTAAAGGGCAGATTTTTCTTTCAGTGACATGTGCTAAAATATATCAATTAGTCCTTGGTGTGTAACTAACCAGTTCAAAATTTAGTTGCTTTAAAGAGTCACTTATTAGTTCACATTCTTGTGGTCAGTAATTTGGGCTGAGCTCAGCTGGGTGGTTATTCTGATGAACTTGTCTGAGTACACTCATGCAGCTCCAGTCAATTGGCAGGTCTGCTGGGAGCTGATTGGTGCTGGCTTTCAGCTGGGCTGTATGTTTCCAGCATCTAGCATGCTAGGTCAGGATTTTTCATATGCAGTTGAGTCGTAAACTCAGAAAGAGAGGGAGAGTAAGAGCTGACACTGCACATTTTCTTTAAGCCTAGGCTCAGAAATTGCAAAACATTATTTCTGCTGTATTCTCCTATCAGTCAAATTTACAAGGCTAGATTCAAAGGATGGATAAGCAGACTCCACTGCTCCATGGGAAAAATAGTCAAGTCACATTGCAAAGGCATGTGTGTATAGAGATAGGTGAG
Organism: Saccopteryx leptura; assembly: GCF_036850995.1. Lineage (NCBI taxonomy): Eukaryota > Metazoa > Chordata > Mammalia > Chiroptera > Emballonuridae > Saccopteryx > Saccopteryx leptura. The sequence goes on along the minus strand of NC_089510.1, from coordinate 65,209,299 downwards.
GTTACTGTGCCCACCCTTGCAAACATACTACTGTGCTAGGCAATGCTAGTTTTTACTTAAAGGCATTACATTTAGATTTCTTACTCCTTGATATTTAAACAAGGCATGGTGCATGAAAAATGCATTTTGGGAACCAAAGTATATGTAAGTTGTAGAAAAAGTGAAAATTAATCTGAGCCTTTCATTTGTCTGTACTACTGTAAAGGCTAACAACTTCCTGCCCATAGCTTCCTCATGTCTGGCCTGTGCACTCACTGGCCTCACTCGTTGGAACATCATTCGGTTTCCAGTTTGCCTCATGTCACTGGGAAATGACCTGTGAAAGTTCCCCTGCTGGGGGACACTCAACTCATGGCATGGCTGAGCCAGTGAGGCCTTCAGAAACGCCCTGTGCTTGTTGTCTGCTGACAGCAATGACATGGTCTACGAATGACTTTGTCACAGAGAGGAGAAAGTAGCCAATTGCTATAAGAACATACAAATGAAATAATCCATGTACTAGTTAGTATATATGATTTTTAAAGATCACAGAGGGCTCTGATTTATTAAGTTCAATCACTAAATTCCCCTAAGTCCCCGAAAAATATGTGATGGAATATGCGTGTGGTTGTGCTTCACATCGATAGAATTTTGTGTCTGTGGTGTTGTGTATTCAGTCACAAAGCCACTCCTGGGCACAGGTTACTGCAGAAGAAAGTAACAGCTGACACTACAGTACATGCTATGTGCCAGGCACTCTTACACTTACACATGCTGACTCATTTCAGCTCACAATGAGCCTAGGAGACAGATACTATGATAGCCCTATTTACACATTAGGTTCACACTGGTTAAGTGACTTGTTGAAGGCCTAACTTGTAGGAGGCAGAGCTGGAATGTAAGCCTGGGCAGTCTGACATGCCAGAGCCTGCGCTATTACCCAGTATGTTCTACTGGGTCTCAAGGGACATATAGGACTTATGCACATAGTCCCTGCCCTTAACACAGATGTCTGGCTCCACATAAGAGCCATGAGGCTTTTTCTAATTACATATTCAATGGGTCTAGGATAGGTATTCTTACAGGAGTATAGAATATAAAATATAAATGGAAAGAAACAAATATAATAAACATTTAAAAATATGTAATAAAAATAAAAATATAATAGATGATGTATAGGAAATGGGTATCCAGAAAGAGGAAGATATTTCTGGCTGGAGAGGCAGAGATCTAGAAAGTCTTTATAGAGAAAAACATTTGATTAGAACTTGGGTGATTGAGAAGCTGTGTGGATACACTGAGTGATCACCTGTGATTGAATAGCAAAACAGAGTGTCTCCATCTCTATCTACGCAGCATGCAGACTATCAGACTGCTTTGTGTTGGCCACAACAAAGCAGGCCTGTCTTGATACTTCTTAACTACAACACATTTGAAAGTCAATTAAGCAATCACTGTTATGAACTCTAGACTAGAGGATAATGCGTTATACATACATGTGGAAATCACACATAAACTTAAAATTGGAAATAAATGTCAGTTGTCTGGGTTTTGGTAAATTATTTGTTATGTATTATCCACAGTTTACAAGGTATTACAGTACACATAATAGATTATCAATAACATTTCCATTGAATATATTAAAATTTGGTTATTTAATTGGAGCTGGAGATGAATATACACTGTGAAGGAAATGGTACTCTCCTAATTTAGAACTAGCGTGCAAGAACATTGAATTGTTGATTTTTATGATGACAGGCTCCTTCGGAGGCCGGGATTGCTGAGTCATGGGCCACAGGCACTGGCAGCTAGGAGAAAGGTTAATTGGGGACAGCTTGCAAAGGGCGTGCCTCTGCTTGAGAAAGCAAACCATCAGGGAGGAAGCCTTTGGCTTCAGGCTGTCCTAGAAAGAAAAAAACAATACTATAGCTGAGACTAGGTGACGTGAAAACCAAGAAAGCATCAGAGTGAACATTCAGTAAATACTAAGCATTAGTAATAATTATGGTACTTTGATATTATAATATTTTAGAGAACAGCAACTGAAGTCCCCAAAAACCAATCATTTTAGGATTATAGAAGGCCAGATTTGGAAGGGTCCTTAGAAAGCTCTTAATCCAAATTTGTTTCTTCTAATTTTAGAGCAAATAGTTCCTCTTGGAGCCCAGGAAGCAAATTGCCCAAGTAAGATAGTAAGTTGTTCTAAATAAAGATGCATGTTCTTTTGGTGTTTTTCTAAAAGAAACATTTAAGTATTTTTCTTGGGATTTCTATTTGTCAAGCCTACAAAGCTACTGATACTTAAACAGGGTTTCTCTATTAACCAAAGTCAGAGCAATGCTGCACAGCTGGTAACACTGCAGAGAAGAAACTGCATGTGTGTTTCTATAATCTTTCGCATCTGTTTCAACTCTTAGGACAAATTATTAATCATCACTTAACAATTACCTATCCATGCTTACTCTAATCAAGGTCTTCTTAAAATTCCAGAAGGCTAGGAAGAGTTCACAGTACAGCAAAGTTATTAGAATATTACTGTTACTACTATCGCTACTACTAATGTAACAATCTGAGATATAAAGTGTTAAAGACCTGAAGAGATAGCCTGGGAGTTGAAGGTTGTATCAGGGAAGTCTTCTTGGAGAAGGTATCTCCTGAATTGGTTTTGAAGGACTATTAAATTTATCCCTACGGATATTTTGGTAGTCTGGGAGAGTGGGTATCTTAGTAAAAGCAAGAACACTGAGGTAGAAAAGCAGGAGGCAGGCTTGTTAGAACATAGTATGGAGAAAGGGGAACTGTGAGACAGAATCCTTAAGGCAGGGGTCCCCAAACTACGGCCCGCGGGCCACATGCGGCCCCCTGAGGCCATTTATCTGGCCCGCCACACTTCCGGAAAGGGCACCTCTTTCATTGGTGGTCAATGAGAGGAGCATAGTTCCCATTGAAATACTGGTCAGTTTGTTGATTTAAATTTACTTGTTCTTTATTTTAAATATTGTACTTGTTCCCATTTTGGTTTTTTACTTTAAAATAAGATATGTGCAGTGTGCATAATGAGTTATTCATAGTTTTTTTTTTAGTCCGGCCCTCCAATGGTCTGAGGGACAGTGAACTGGCCTCCTGTGTAAAAAGTTTGGGGATCCCTGCCTTAAAGCTTAGGGAAAATATCATGTATCAATTATGATTTGCTTTCCTGTTTGGGTACCCTCATGATGATCGAAAACATTTTATTAAAGTTTATTTTTATAAGTCTATGCTTGCCAACTCATTCAAGAAAATAAACAATATAAAGATTGAAAAATAATTCTTATGTAATAATATGTTCTTCCAATATTTTTTTTAGCAGACATAGCTGTTTTGATTAAAAAATAAAAACCAACATTGTTCTAATCATTCTTAATTGGCTGTCTCAATAATGTTAAGCCTCATATGAGGAATCAATCCTCAAGAGAAACTTCCAAGTACAGTATTAGTCTTGTAAGAGAAAAAGCCACAATGAAAGGGATAAAAAGGGCTCTTTGATCCAATGCTGCTGTGAAGGCACCAACCTCCGTGTTCTTGCAGAGGCATGTCACACCTGTTGGATCAAGGTGATCTTAACCATGCTCCCTAGGGGCCTTCCAAGGAGGTGGGAGCTTTGTTGACAGTTCACGAAGCAGTTTGTCAATATTTTACACCAGCATTTCACTTTCCTGAGTGCTTACATTGGTTCTGTTTTTGGTCTGTACACTGTGTTCAATCAGTGTTTTTCAGATAGTAACATGCATAGGAATTACCTGGGAATTTGGTTCAAGTACAGATTCTCATTAGTGGGTCTGGGTTGGGCTGGAGAGTCTGTATTTTATAACAAACCCTTAGATGAAGCCCATGCTGCTGTTCCACAGAATGCACTTGAAGAAGCAAAGTCTTAATATTTTCTTTTTCATGCCTCAGATGTCTTCTTGTTGCTTTTACACAAGTAAAATAAATTTCCTTGGTCAAAGCCTTTCTCCCACATGTCTATGTAAATATTGTTTTATTTACTTTTGACATTTTATTGTGGCCAAAAAAGCTAAGGACAGTGCAATTTTTATTCCTTTCTAGGTAAACTTTTTTTTTTTTTCATCTGTATGTGTCAAGTATTTGTTGCTACATTTCACTCCTGAGCTTAAAAAATTTCTCCCTGATTTGTCTAAGTGTGAATGTCTCGTCTCTGACTTTGTCTTAAATGCATTAGACATTTTGGTTGGAATGCTCAGATAAACTCTTTGTAGCTCGGAAAAGTTTCGTCTAATTATGCCTTCAATCATTGTCTCTGACCAATGATAGTTTCTGCCCAAAGTCTTACTTTTTCCCTAAGGACCTTCAATAATTCTCAGGTTGGATCTCTGACTCCTGTCTTACACAGATATATTTCTCTTTTATTTTAATCTCTTTAGGTTTTCCTCTGTGGTCTAGAAGAGATTCAAGTTTATCCTCTGTGTCATAGACTAGATTTTTCCAGGTTATTTCTCAGCTCTTACTTCTTGCCCCCATTGTGGATGTTAATTCTGCTACTGTACTTTTTAATTTGCCTAAAATATTTTTCCATTTTGCCCATTTTCCATGTTAGTTATTCTGTTGTCTTTGCATATTGGACTCTCTCTTTAATATTTTATGCGCTTGTTTCAGAAAAGCATTGCCTTTAAGCCATTAGAGAATGCCAAAAGCTTCTTCATCGTTTTCTTCTGGTTCCTCAGGTGCGTCATATCCAGAATTGTGTTCTTCCTTTGTAGTTCCAGGACAATGTTCTCATTTCCCTGGCTCTGTAATTCAATGAACTTTGTCATTCTTTTTGCATCTCAGTATCTGAATCTCCTCTTTTCCTATGTTTGGAGAATCTCCCATTTTATGAGTGAAGCTTGTCTTCCATATAAAACTGACAATGATTGAAACTCAATTTCTCAGTCTCCCTTACCATTCAGATACACGGTGTAGACTCTGCCAGTTCGATGCATTTGTGCCAGGCATTGACTACACACGTGGTTCAAGGCAGCAGAACAGACTGACCCACTCCAGTGCCAAAGCCAGCACCTGGTGTTGGGAGTGCCAGCAGCAGACCAGTTGTGGCATTGGCAGTATCACTGTAGGACAGATAAAATAGATTCATTCCTGGTTGTATGATTTTTGAAACTGTTCTTTAGTCTCCAAGTAGACTTTAGAAGCTCCTCAACATTTTTTAAATAAATTTAATTTTTGGTTTGTGCTGTCAGAGTCTAATTCGCTTCTGACAACTAAGAATGCTGTATGGTGCAACTGAGATCTTTTAAATAGCTCTCTGGTGGTCTTATTGTCTGCATACCATTGTTCAAATGAGTGGTCATCTGCTATCCTTCTATGGCAGACCCCCAGTTCTACTCTATCTACCTGGGTCCTGGTCAAACCAAACCCATTCCCAGAGGAGAGCTGAATGTCATATTCCATTTCTGCCCTAATTCCTGGTGTCCTCACGCTTTTATTCTGTGCAGGTCTGTTGGTTGGGCTGGGATTTCTAGCTTGGAGAAAGTAGAAATAGAGGTCTGATGGGAAAAGGGATAGCTACGCCGAATGCTATAGGACAGTGGTCCCCAACCTCTTTTGGGCCACTGACCGGTTTAATGTCAGAAAATATTTTCATGGACTGGCATTTAGGGTAGGACGGAAAAATGTATCACGTGACCGAGACAAGCGTCAAGAGTGAGTCTTAGATGGATGTAACAGAGGGAATCTGATCATTTTTTAAAAATAAAATATTGTTCAGAATTAAATATAAATAAAATGGAAATAATGTAAGTTATTTATTCTTTCTCTGCAGACCGGTACCAAATGGCCCAGGGGCCGGTACTGGTCCGTGACCCGGGGGTTGGGGACCACTGCTATAGGATACAGATTTTGCCCAGAGGCTCAGTTTTCTTACATATTAACTTGGAGGATGAGATTCAGTGATTTCTAAAGGCACATATTTGCATATGTGTGCAGGTTGATAGGAAGTGAACTCTCCACTCCCAGTTCCAATGCTTAGAGCAATTACCCATGAGCACAGCTCTGGGAAGCCTATCCTTCGCTCAAAATTTCTATGTGGACTATGGATAAAGTCTTTTATATCTAGGATTGATTGCCTGCTGCTCTGCTACTCTCTAATGATTTCCCCTATTCCTTTTTCTGAACTATGTTTACTCTCTACCTTGGTCCACATTTTGCTAGCGCCATTGCCTCCTCCCTCATAAGCTCATCTATTTTTATTCTCCCCACATTCTGTCCTCAAGCCAATTAATTTTCTGATCCTTCCATGATCTCACAATTCTCAATCTTTGCTTGTGCTGGATCGTTTCCCTGGAGCACTCCTCCTTGCCCTACATTTCTCCACCTAACTAAAGCCTGCTTTTTCCTTGGCTCTCATCTTCCCTATTGTTTCTTTCAGCATAGCTTCCTCTGCCCTTCTAACTCCCCAACACCTATGTGCCCCTCCTAAGAGCTCCCTTGGTTATAACCTCAACTAGCCTAGCAACTCCCTTGACTATGTCTTATTTCCTGTTGTATCCCTAATATTTAGCCAAGTGCCTGCTTTGTAGTAGGCACTTGAAAATATTTATGAAAGAATACTAAAATAATTAGAAGTAATTTCTTCTTAATCCTGAGCATGCATAGCATCTTAAAATACAGGACCATTCAACTTTGTGTAAAGTATTTATATACAATTTTATTGGACTTTGTTTAGAATAGAATCCATGACTCGTTCAAGTAAATATCATGTCCAGGGGTTTCCACATTAATAAACACTTAAGAAATATTTACTTGAAGATATCCTGTGCTGTACGGTACAAAAAATAGTCAGTTGTCCAAACTGGGTTACTTTTGAGAGTGCAAGGTAGTGCTATTAATAATTATCCTCAGACAGTAGGCATAATTTAAGGTTGTCCAGGGCAAGTGGGACATACAAACACCCTATTTACTAGCAACACTCCTTTGCCAGATCATTACTAGCTTTTTTTGTAGATTTTGATTTAAGATAGTAGGTGGTGGGTCAGAGAGAGCTTCTGGTATTACACCCACTCCTAAAAGACAAACTGAATATGAAAGATTATCATTTCACAGTCAAACAAAAGGTAGTACATTAATACATTAATGACAAGGACAGATAAACTGCCCAGGCATTTTGATCCTCCTTATTCTTTACCCCAATAAATGCTACTTGCCTTTTGATTAAGTGAGGCACATGCAATGGGAGACATTGCAATTAAGATGATTTTTTTGTACTGTAATAATTAGTCATCATAAAAAAGAAGGAAACAAAATCAAATCCACTTCTTCTCCCTACCTCTGCCACAGTGATCAAGCATTTTCATTTAATTGTAATCAGAGGTAGGTAGGAATAAAATATCAAAATCATGTGCTTTAAAGAATTTAATTGGAGATTCAGCCATCATGTCAATGCAGCAACCACGTTGTTTTTCTTTAAAGAAAAGTACTTAAAGCATTTAGACAATAGTTAAGTAATCTTCTATTTAAGAACATGATCCTGAAAAGTCTCTCTATTTGGGGAAATCAAGGTTCAATATATATTACATTTGAGTCAGTTTGTGGTTGAGTAAGTATATCCACTGTTATCAATATTGACAAATTAAGGGCCAAATAGACCGTGAGAGAACACTGGAGGCTAACTTTGAAAGTGGTATTGAAAAAAGGAGATAGGAAAAGCAGTGTTAGAATTATGAACTCCAATAACAATAGTTCCATAGTGTTTATAGTTTGCAATGTGCTTTTACATTTATTATTTTATTGAATCCATACCATAAAGGTACAGAGGATTGTGGGTCAGTAAATCCCCATCAGAAGAAAGACTGAATGACTAAATGACTAAGGTCTTGACAGAGGAAATTACTAGCTCAAGGTCATACTTTTATTAGAAGAGTTGGTGCAAGAACATAAGTCTCTTGACTCCTAGCCTGAGCATCCTCCCCAGTGCTTCATCTGTGATGGTATTAGGGACCTGAAGAAATGTGACCTGCTCTACCTGGAATTTGAAAATGCCACCAAAGCTGTTCACACTGCTTTCTTCTTGCTCAGGAGATCCTGACTGGTACTGGTTCTTTCCCTGCCTGTCTAGTATGTCATGTGTTGTAGGTGCAGAGAAAGCTTATAAGAAACTAGCCTGCTAAAAGGAAACTGAATATTAAGCCACAGCCTTTTCTGTGCCCTGCAGGTGTCTGAGCCTCAAGTTACACAGCTGCAGCCACACGGGGATCTGGAACTAGAGGGGATCAGGATTTTAGAGGAGATATTAAAGTTGTATGCTACTCCATACGTAAACCTGACAGATGACCTAATACCATGTTCCTGACTGGAACTCTGTAAGGTTCAAATAGAAGGCGAAAACACCAATCTTTTTGGTTTAAAAAAATCATTTCAGAAATGCAATCATGGCCTGACCAGCGGTGGTGCAGTGAGTGCATAAACTATTGACCTGGACTGTTGAGGTTGCTGGTTCAGAACTCCAGGCTTGCCTGATCAAGGCACATATGACATATGAGAAGCAACGATGAATTGATATTTCCTGCTCCTCCCCTGTAAAAATCAATAAATAAAATTAAAGAAGGGATGCAGGCACGCACTCCTGACATATTGTTCTCTACGTGCATCTATTTAAGGTGGGTTTGTAGAATAGTGTTAATATTGTGTATTCAAAATGCATTTCAATTTCCCTGGTGACCAAGGTGCCTCATCTAATGTTAGTGTTAGTGATTGAAATGAAAGCATCTAGTAGACATTTTTGCTTGACATTATCTTGGAAAAATACTTAGTAAGGTGTCATGTTGGAGCCCAGCATAGCCCATTTTCCGCCAGGTTGGGACTAATCGATGTTTATTACTTAAGCACCAGAAGAAGAAGCTGGTTGTCAACTGGGGACCATGTCAAATTAAAAAATGGGTATTTTTAAATGGCCATATCAGTGAGGTGACAGAGCACAGTCACAGAGGATGAGAGACCCACTGTGGGGTGGTGGGTTCACATCTGTCCTGCTCACAAGAGCCCTGGTGGAGAGGAACACTGGCGGCATTTACATTGTCACCTCTCTCTTCTCTCTGCACTCATGCTGAATTTGTGTATGTTAAATGCATAAAATGATGGGACCGCACTTCATGAGATCCTAACCTCAGAAAAGGGGACAATTGGAGAGAACTTTTTAGGGCAATATCGGCCAGCCTGGACAACTGATTGAAAAGAGGAGTTGGGGAGAGAGAGAAGTCAAGAATGACTCTGGGTTGTGACCAGGAAGTTGGGAGAAACAGGAAAAGGGGATGAAGCGAGGCCTGAGGCATGTTCAATTTAGAGTCATACTAAGTATAAGTGTGCTCAAATAAAGTCTGGGTAACCTATAGAGGATACTAATTTTAGTCCGCAACTCAAAAGCAAGAAATAAAAATGTGAAAATTGTCTATAATTGGAAATAAATTTCCAATTAATATTAAATGTATTCTGAAAAATAGGAGAAATCTAATCTTATTGAACTTGACATCTATCCCATCCTTTCTCTGGAAATGCACTAACACAGAATGTCTTAAGCTAATAATATGAGTAAAGGGCACAGACAGGTCTGAAATATGGGTAAATATGTCATTACATATATCACAATATATCCTACCACAAACCATCTAGCTCTGGAGTAGAAACACCCTGAATAGTCAATAACTAATGAATGGATAAACAGAAAGCAGTATATCCATATAATGGAATATTATCTGGACATAAAAAAAAACCCAAAATATTAATACATACTACAGCATGGATGAACCTTTAACATATTATGTGAAGTGGAAGAAGCCAGACTCAAAAGTTTACACATAGTAGGATTCCATTTATATGAAATGTCCAGAATATGCCAATCTACAGAGAGAAAGTAGATAGTGGTTGCCTGGGGCTGAAGATAGAGAAATGACTACAAGATTTCTTTTTGGGATGAGGGAACTTTTTTAATATTAGAATGCAGTGGTGTCTATACAATTCCATAAATTTATTAAAAGCCACATAAATGGTTTCAATGAATAAATTTTATGGCACATAAATTATATTTCAATTAATATTCAAAATTTGTCAAAACATATATCATGGATCTCTTTTCATTCACCTAAAACTGTAGCTGGAAATGCAGAGTGGATCCAAAGTAGTTTTACGGTTATTTGTATGAAAAATAATGCAATAATTTATAAACAATAATACAAAAATAAACTAATTCTGTTTCTCTTACTCACAGCTGTAAACCTATTTTTGCCCCACCCTATATAAATCTAATCAAATGCCTATTGTCAGGCAGAGATGCTCTCTCCTGCCCTGAAATCTGCTGTAATTCTACAGGAGCAGGTGAGGCTACGCATTGCAACTGAAAATGAGGCAAAGCTTATCCTAAAGCTTATCCTCAAATGCTTAGATCAATAAGAACTAGCAGACCTTCTGCAGCAGTCACACAACTCTGTGCAGCTTCCTAAGGGAGCCAGTGAGGCCACTATGACTAAGGCAGACATCGATCCCCTGCACATCATCCTTTACTGCCAGCTGCTGTTGTGTGCGGATGAAAACTCGGGGTTCTGTGCTTGTGTTCCTCCGTCAGGCCCTGGGGTGTGTCTCCAGGCTCACAGTTGCCTGCTGCATCACTGTCAAAGGACACTGCAGCTGAAGTAGCTGGTCTCGTCCAGTGTTTTTCAACTATCAGTCCGCCAGAAATTTTGTGCCAGTCTGCAAAAGAGTTAACCACCCTTATGTGTGAAGATTATAGACCCAATCATCTTAGTCAAATTCATTTATGTTGTGGGTGATTGCCACTTAGCCTGTATCATGGATGAAAATACTACTGAGGTTGTCTTGGATATTTTTGTTACTTGTAGGCTCATTCAAACCTTTTGCACCATGCAGAGCACTTACAAATCATGCACACATACAAAAGGCATTTGGACAAAGTTACATAGTATTCAATGCACCACACAGATTGACTTCAGAAATCAAGTACCAGCTTGTACTGTGTTGCACTGTTATGCGCAGTAAGATAAAACTTTATCCATTGCATGTTTTCGTTTTTGGCTGGCTAGGTCATCAATCCCCAAGTGTAAAAAGGTTGAAAACTACTGGTCTAGTTCATACAGTGGTCTTTCAGAGGCCCCAAGCTATCTCACCAACACTTCACCTTGAAAGAGCTTGACATTGTTAAAGAACAAAAATTTAAGCAAATATTTTGAAAATCTAACAGACTTTATTAAATGATTCATGAATCAGGCAGTATATCCCACCTAATGAACGAGTAGAAGAGAGTTCCATGGTGTTATCCAAAATGGAAGGTTATTATAGGCAGAAGGAAGCTGGGCCAAGGAGATTAAAAGAGTGGATTGCTTGAAACAAGGTTAATTTCCTTTAGAGCAGTGTTTTTTTACCCGTTGGTATGCGGACTGCTGTTGGTCCACCAGAAATTTCACGCCGGTCCTCAAAAGAGTTAACCACGCTGATGTTGTATGAAGATCATCAGGGTGGTTAACTCCTTTGCAGACCTGCATGAAATTTTTGGCAGACCTGCAGTTAGTTGAAATAACTGAATCAGGAAAAGCTAAGAACTATATGATTTCACACACAGGTAGAATATAAAACTGAGACTCATAAGTATTAATAAAAGTGAAGTGGTTACCAGGGGGAGGGGGCAGAAAGAGGGGAGTAAAAGGGGACAAATATTCAGCGGTGGCAAAATGATTTGACTTTGGGTGATGGGCACACAATGCAGTCAACAGTTCAAATGTAATAGAGATGTTTACCTGAAACCTATGTACTCTTATTAATGAATGTCTCCCCATTAAATTTAATTTCAAAACAAGCAAACAAAAACACTGCATTAGAGGACGACAGGAGGTCTTATCAGGCAGATTACCTCACCAATGTTGAGCAGGAAATTCCAGACTGACTGGTTTAAAATTCCACTACCAGGAAAGACAGAAACTGCAATTAAGTTAGGTATTAAGTCTTGGTGAGGCTTACCACAAGTGACTCCATTTTTTTTTTTTGTTTGTTTGTTTTTAACAATATACAATTGACTCTTGAACAACATGGGTTTGAACTGTGTGGGTCCACTTATACATGGGTTGTTTTCAGTAAGTAGGTACAAGCCCTGGCTGGTTGGCTTAGTGGTAGAGCATTGGCTGTTACGGGTTAGATTTCTGGTCAGGGCACACAGGAGAAGCGTCCATCTGCTTCTCCTCCCCTTCCCCTTTTGCTTCTCTCTCTCTCTCTCTCTCTCTCTCTCTCTCTTCCCCTCCTGCAGCCATGGCTCAATTGGAGCGAGTTGGTCCCAGGCACTGAGGATGGCTCCATGGCCTCTGCCTCAGGTGATAAGAATAGTTTGGCTGCTGAGAAATGGAGCAATGCCCCAGATGGGCAGAGCTTTGCCCCTAGTGGGCTTTCTGCGTGGATCCTAGTCAGAGCACATGTGGGAGTCTGTCTCTGTCTCTCCACCTCTCAGTGAATTAAAAAAAAAAGTAGGTATAGTACCATAAAAGAATTTTCTCTTCCTTATAATTTTCTTAATAACACTTTCCTTGTAGCTTACTTTTTGCAAGAATACAGTATACAATATATAACACATACAAAATACATTAATCAGTTGCTTATTTTATCAGTAATGCTTCTGGTCAACAAAAGGCTATTAGTAGTTAAGGTTTGGGGGGAGTCAAAAGTCATACATGGGTTTTCTACTGTGCAAAGATCAGCAACCCTAATCCCTGTGTTTTTCAAGGGTCAAGTGTACTAAGTTTCTGTTAATGTATAGGATAGGCACTATGTCTACTTTTCTCAACGTTGTATTTCTAGGCCTAATACAGTTAGTAGGTACCTCATAGATACTTGTTAGAATAAAAAGGTGATATAAACTGTCTCTCTTTGTGTTTGAGCAACTTTCAAACTTTTCATTGGTAGTGGACTGAAGTGGGGTTAAAGCTCCATTCATCAACATTCTTTTTTTTTTTTTTTTGCATTTTTCTGAAGTTGGAAACAGGGAGGCAGTCAGACAGACTCCTGCATGTGTCCAACTGGGATCCACCTGGCACACCCACCAGGAGGCAATGCTCTGCCCATCCGGGGCATCGCTCTGTCGCGACCAGAGCCACTCTAGTGCCTGAGGCAGAGGCCATGTAGCCATCCTCAGTGCCCGGGCCATCTTTTGCTCCAATGGAGCCTTGGCTGCGGGAGGGGAAGAGAGAGACAGAGAGGAAGGAGAAGGGGAGGGGTGGAGAAGCAGATGGGCGCCTCTCCTGTGTGCCCTGGCCGGGAATCGAACCCGGGACTTCCGCACGCCAGGCCGACGCTCCACCACTGAGCCAACCGGCCAGGGCCCACCAACATTCTTGATACCAAAACTGGCCTCCATTTAGACTGGACTGCCTGACCTGTGAGGATTCACTGGCTTCCGGGCACAGTCACAGCTCTTCTATGTCCTGGGCTTCCCTGAAGGTAAAAGTCAGCAGACTTGTACAGGTGACTAAGTTGGGTTAGACCAAAATACATTCAGATCATCTGATTCTGTGATGTGGCAAAATGTAAACAGAGATTACTTTATAGCCACTGGCTAAAAACTGGGTAAACTGTACAGAAACTCAGAGGCAGATACAAGTTATCCTTTGTCCACATTGGTTTCATTACTCTAAACCAATATAGAAAGTAGCTTGGGACATCATTTTCCCCTCAAGAAAAGACTCAGTGCACACAAAAGGGAAAAAAATGTTCATTTGGAACATGTGATGATGTATTCTTTTATTACACTGAGATCATTTTTTTTTCCCATGGTGCAATGAGGTGCGCAAAGCGGACAGTAAACAAACCTTTTGTAAACTGCTTCATTATCTTTAATGCTGCATTTACTAAAAGTCTACCACTGTTTGCCATATCAATTTTTCATCTCTTTACAAAAGGCTGACGCTTATTTGGCCAGGCCAAAGGTCATGTTTGCAGCACATGCTAGTTCAACAGTCTTGGGAAGAGAAATAAGCTCAACTATAGAGCAGGGTATATCAAATATTAAAACTGTCACTTGCACTTAGTTCTTCCTGGAAAAGATGACCCGAGGTAGTTTTTAAAATAATTTATTTAATATAAGGCTGCAAAATAACCATTTCTTTAATTCTGTGTCTACTTGTATAGCAGAATTATATCCTTAGATAATTTATAAAATTTATGAATGTGAGAAGGCTTAGAACAGAGCATAATGTGGCATGTTATCTTTTGGGAAGACAAATTTGGTCAACAGGTTGGAAGTAGTATCAAATCGAAGAGCTGGGAGTGTTGAACATCAAACCTATGAACATAATTGTATGGATAAAGAAACTGAGGCCCTGGCTGGTTGGCTCAGCGGTAGAGTGTCGATCTGGCATGCAGGAGTCCTGGGTTCGATTCCCGGCCAGGGCACACAGGAGAGGCGCCCATCTGCTTCTCCACCCCTCTCCTTCCTCTCTGTCTCTGTCTTCTCCTCCCACAGCCAAGGCTCCATTGGAGCAAAGATGGCCTGGGCTCTGGGGATGGCTCTGTGGCCACTGCCTCAGGCGCTAGAATGGCTCTGGATGCAACAGAGCCAGGCCCCATTAGGGTGGAGCATCGCCCCCTTGGTGGGCATGCCAGGTGGATCCCGGTGGGGCGCATGCGGGAGTCTGTCTGACTGCCTCCCCGTTTCCAGCTTTGGAAAAATAAAAAAAAAAGAAAAAGAAAAAAGAAACTGAGACCAGGCCCTGGCCAGTTGGCTCAGTGGTTGAGTGTTGGCCTGGCATGTAGATGTCTTGGGTTTGATTCCTGGTCAGGGCACACAGGAGAAGTGTCCATTTGCTTCTCCATCCTTACCCTTCTCACCTCTCTATCTCTCTCTCTTCCCCTCCTGCAGCCATGGCTCAACTGGAGAGAGTTGGCCCTGGGCATTGAGGATGGTTTCATGGCTTCTGCTTCAGGTGCTAAGAAGAGCTTAGTCACTGAGCCATGGAGCAACGCCCCAGATAGGCAGAACATCACCCCCTAGTGAGCTTGCCAGGTGGGTCCTGATCAGGGCATATGCCAGAGTCTGTCTCTGCCTCTCCTCCCCTCAGTGAATAAAAAAAGAAAGGAAGGAAGGAAGGAAGGAAGGAAGGAAGGAAGGAAGGAAGGAAGGAAGGAAGAAAGGAAGAAAGAAAGAAACTGACACCAGATAGGAGGAGGTGATTAGCCATGAGGTTACGTTGAAGCAAGGAAAGGAGTACAAACTTTCCTCTTCTTTGCCTCCTCATGCCAATCCTGGTTCCAGTTCCAAATTGTTGAACTCCTCTGACTCTTCTTTTCACTTCCCACTGATCTTATATCCAGGCCTCATCTACTGAGGACATGATGTGACTTTATTTAAATGCTCAGGCCCTATTCCTTCTGCATCTTCCTCTGCCTTTGACAGGGAGGAGGAAGAGAAGGGAAAGGAGGAGGAGAAGTAGAATTGAAGAAGAGGGAGGGGGAGGAGGAAGAGAGGAAGGAATAGAAGAAAAAGAATGAGGAAGTGGATGAGGAAGAGAAGGAGGAGAAGGAGGGGAAAGGAGAAGAAGAATGAGGAAAGGAAGGAGGAGGAGAAAAGAAAAAGGAGGAGAAACAGTTGAAAGGCTACAGTCATCAAGGCAAGCACTGCGTTAAGGACCAGAGATGATTTGACTCTCAAGTCTAGTAGCAGAAAAAGACAAGGTAACCAAGGACACTGTTCAGAGTCATATGGATTGAGATAAGTGGAGTAATGGGAGCACTCTGTAGGGGTAATGTGTCCACTGCAGGTGGGGGAAGGGGCTAGAAGGCCTCCCAAAGGAGGCGTTATTTAAGGGAAATGTGAAGAGGTTAGGTAAGGGTTGCCAGGTGGAGGGAGAAAGAAGAACCTGTGTAAAGGCAGATAAGCACGAACAGGTAAATGTGTTTGGGAAACCACGAGAATGTCATTGGCCAGAGAGTGAGTGCATGTGAAGGACTGGTAGAAATGTCTGATGGGCTGTGCAAACCACATACAAGTTTTGCCTGATGGGTGTGAAGCTGTAGAGAAAAAACATCAAGTTGGCGATTGTCTTTTGTGCCCCTCTTGTCCTTATTATTTCTCTGGTAGCCTTCTCATAGCTTTTTCTCTTGATCAGCTGTTGGAGATTATGAGTTCTGCACCCTGAAGTGTCCCAATTGAGACCAGATGATCATTCAGCAGTGAGTGAGCAAAGCACCCAGCTTCCTGGGCTCAGGGGGAATCAGCTTATCTATATACTATCTCTACCTTAAGAACAAGCTACTTAACCTCTCTGAGCTTTACCTTCCTCATGGACAAAACAGAGGAAATGACAATGCCAACTTCAGAAGGGCTTTGTGAGAGTTAAATGAAAAGTGTATGAAGGATCCTTAGAATGTTGCCTGGCATATTATAAGCACAAAGAGAAGACTGACTTGAGCTATACAAAGGCCTTTGGGT
The DNA here is from genome assembly GCF_036850995.1 of Saccopteryx leptura. NCBI lineage: Eukaryota > Metazoa > Chordata > Mammalia > Chiroptera > Emballonuridae > Saccopteryx > Saccopteryx leptura. The sequence goes on along the minus strand of NC_089510.1, from coordinate 65,192,855 downwards.
AAGGGACTATAGTGGATGCTAGTGAACAGTGGGACCACAGCCAGGCCTTTCTTAAAGTTTTGTGTGCCATCACTGGACCAACCAGAATGCTTCTTTAGGCCTTCAGGCCAGCAGTGTGCAATCCGCGGATCACATGACCTCTGCCCCACCTGAAATTCTGTGTTCTGTTAGTCTCTAAATTTGCAAATCTGTATTACTGTAGCATTGAGTCTGCAAATTTACACACCTTTCCCTTCTTCCCCAAGCCCCAGTACACAGCAGGGTTTCATAGGTATGTTGAGAAAAGCGAGATTACAAAAGAAACCGGATTGGCAGATGACAATGAGGCTTTTGATTTCAGTTTGCGCCGATGACACTGTATGTGGTTTGCCAAGCATCCAATTTATGACTTTACCTCTCACGCTCCTGGTGAGTGCCTCATGAGTTGAAATCATCTTTTGTGATAAACTTTATATAATGCTTATGCTAACACCATGCCCACCTGAGCAATTCAAAAATATTTTAGGAGGAGAAAACACAGTGATCTTCCCCAACACAGTTATTTAAGTTTCAACATAATTAGTAGTATTTCTGGATCCAACACAGCACTCTTATAATGTGTGATGGAGGAAATGAATGACTCTAATTACACCTTATTAAACCTTATTAATCCTCATTAGAACCCTATTATTCTTTATAAGTGGGATAATGGAGGAAAGAAAAAGAAGTGCTGGTCAAGTCCCGTTATATCTGATGAGGATTGGATGAATCCATTCTTATTTTGCATGATACCAGGCGCTTTTCATATTAAACAGTAGCCCTCAGAACATGGGTTTGCTGAAATGTTGAAGGTAGAGTAAATGAATTGTATTAGAATAGAATCTGATCTTTTTAAAGTCTTACAACAGTCTCATTTAAGTGTTCATTTTTCCTATTTCAAACCATGTTAGTTGCCAAGAGAAAGAAATTTCATTATTGAATGGAATAGCTACTCTTGATCTTATCTTTGCTACTGTCTTCATATTTTTGCCTGGGTAGATGAGAATTTGAGAGAAAGAGAAATGAGCAATTGAATCCAGGAATTCAAAGACCTTGCAAAAGGAAGGTGTTAAATGTTAAGTGCAATAATATGCTTCTACATTCATTTGTTAAAAAAAATCCCACTAAAGCCCAGAAGAATCAAGTGTTGGAAGCTTCATGAATAGCCAGCTCAGCGTGTACTCTCAACATTTATGAATGGGAATTAAGACTTGCTGGAGGTAAGGGCCTCCTGGGGGGATGGCAACATCACGGGGGATTAGTCAGGTGACCTGGATGGGTGGAGGTGAGTTCAGGTGCTTTTGTGTTGGGTAAGTCACTTGACCTTTTTTCCTCAAATGTAAAAGGGGGACGACACTAACTAAATCTAACATGGAGATTTAATAAACTGCTGAGGAAGTGCTTTAATGATGTGCTGAAGTGAGGAGTTATTGTAGATATCAATGGGATAGAAATACAAGGAGACCAAGTCCCCAGCTCTGTAACACCTTCCCGGCAATGGCTGCTGCACAGTACAACCCCTCAGCATAGTAAATGGTGGTTTCTGTGATGGCTCACATTTACAAATGTCAGAGGGAAAAAATTCCAATTCTAACTTTCCAAGAACAGGCTTGTCTTTATTCAAACCAGTTCACCCAGTTCGCTGATTTCTTTTTGGAGCTAAGCACAGAATAAATTTCTTGGCTTCATGACTAGGCTATGAAATAAATGTAAACTCCAGGGGTTCATTTATTTGAGCACAGGCCAGAGGAAGTAGCCCTAAAGTAACTGACATCTTTGCTATTCAGTGTTGTCAATCAGACCTTCCAGGAACTGACTCCGGACCAAAGGATGTTCGAAATCTCTTCACTGGGTGGTCTGCGTGGCCTGCTGACATCTAACCTGGTTCATGGCTCCGTGGAAAGTTGAGAGTCAGGATCCGTCTGGCGGCGGGAAATCGGCTCAGGAGTCTGAGCACCCAGATCCTACGCCTGGGTGGGTGGCATGTATGAGCCCATCCAAGTCATTTCTCTTCTGAGAGCTCCACTTTTCTCATGTGTGAAGTGGTCGGGTCGGACGTTGGTCTGTGCCAGTTCCGACATCCAGTACGTTTAGAGTCCGGCTGGGAATCCAGGTTGGGGCTCAGGAGCGAGATCTCCAAAGGGGTTTCCAGGGCAGGATCTCTGCTGCTCAGACTCAGCGCAGTAACTTGGCGCCTTTAAGAGCAGATGCGGGTTCCCCCATTTCTTAATCTGCCCCCTCGACTCGGCCGCTTCCTCCTTCTACGTCGCCTTCCTTTTCCTCTAGGGCAGGCAAAGCCTCCACACCTCCTTCTTTCTCTTCCTCCTTTGCAAGTTCCCTGCATCCCGGCGTCCCTTCCTCTTCTTCCCAGGAAATAAAATGTCCGCTGTGCGCCCACCTTTTGGCAAAGCCACTGCCCGGCGCGGGCGCCCCACCCCCCAAGGCGAGGCCGCGCGGCGGCTCGCCGGGCACCCGCCTTCCCATACCTTACATGGACAAATGCGTGCAGGCAAAGTCAGGAATTCAGGCCCCTGACGTCAGCCTCCAGCTCTCAGGGCACCGCACCGGAGACCAGGGGAGGGGGTGGGACGGTGGGGAGGAAGGAGGGGGAAAGGCACCAACCAGCAGCAGCTCCAGCCCTGCCGAAGTTTCACTTTTTGTCTGTGGGTTCGCTCCCAGGCCCCGCGCGAGCTTTCCAGGGATAAGTAGCTTTAGCGAGCAGGGGGACAGCCGGGCGCAGCAAGGTAAGGGCTGGTTGCACGGCCCGGGGCGCGGGGCACGGTGCGGGGCGCGGGGCCGGGCCTGTCCGGGGCTGGGGACAATGGGAGGGGGAGTGCCCGGGCACCTCCTCCTACGCCTTTGCCTCCGCCTCCAGCCGCCGCCGCCGCCGCTGCTGCCCCGGCTGCCTCCTCCCAGAGGTATTGTTGCAAATCCTCCTTCCTTCCCCCCACCCTCCGCCCGCGGGTGCCTCGGGAACCCCCAGCCTCCTCGGGCGCGAGCGCTTCTGGGGTGGCAGGAGCGCGGGCGCAGGGTGTGGAGCGCGCGCTCTGCCCGGGCCCAAGGGCCCGCGCTGCGGAAGTGCCGGCCGCGGCACCGTCACGGGGTGCACGCCGTGGAAGGGAGACCCCGACTTTTTCGGGAAGCTCAGGCCGCTGGCTGGGCGGGGTTGGAGCCCTTTCCTGAGTGCCCCCTGCATGGGCTTTTCTGGGCGCCCAGGGGGCGGGGCCACACCCTGATGCTTAGAGCTTTCGCGGAATCCCAGTTATCACTGTGGAAGGGGCCTACGACCCCAGTGATCCAAGCGCCCCACTTTACAGGTGGAGCAACTGAGGTCCAAAGAGAAAGAGAGCCTACCCCGAACTCAGTCACTAAAGTCTGGGCTGGAAATAAAGTAAATGGCTCCCGATTCCTGATTTCCTTTTTCCAAGCATTTCCCCAGCGTCCACTGTGTGCCAAACACTGTGCTGGCAGGTTGGGTCAGAGAGGCAGATAAAGCCAGTTCCTGCCCTCAGGGAGCGCTCGGACCACCGAGGAGCCAAACTTGACCCAAGATAGAAAGTGCTGAGTGCTGGGGGAAAGGCATGGATAACCTTTTAATGTGCTCAGGAAAAGAATTTTGATTTCCTGGCCCCTGGGGAGTGAACAGAGCTGGCCCTTTGGAGGGGGCCCCAGCTTGATCAGAGCTTTTTTGAAGGATGAGAGTTTTCTGAAGCCAGACAGCAACAAGGAGGGAAGCTATTTGCCCGAGGTTGGGGTGAGGGCAGTTGGGGGTGGAGGTGGGGGCTGTAGACCAGAAAATACTAAATAAAATGTGGAGAGTGGAGGTGAATCTGTAAACGTTACTGTGTTGGGGACATGGGGTTGAAGAGAGGGGTACATGAGATGAGATAATCAGTGGAATTGTGTCTAAGTGCTCTGACAGAACAGTGTCTTGGGACTTCAAGGTGCTAGGGGACCAGAACTCTCTGGCTTCTGTTCCCTTCTCAAGGATCCATTGCTTTCCAGCCCTCCACACATAATGCAAAATTTTAAGGTCATCTTTGAGGGCTACACTTGGAGTACCAGACTCACTTAACTTTGTTTCCAATCTTCCTTCTCTTTCCACCTCCTCCCCCTTTTCTAGCTTGCCTCCCAGTAAAACTCATTCTCACTAAGGTGTTAGTGACTTAATGGTTTACCTCTTTCAGAACTTGTGCTTTAAAGAAAGCTTTTAAATGAAGGGAAGGGAAGCAACTCCCTGAATAATGGTGGATGGCAGGGGGACAGAATTTCTAATAGGGCTCACTCGACCCCATACCCGATGACCATCATTTCTTCCTCCAGGGCTTTTGCCAGCACTGGGGACTGTTCAAAGGAAGAATGTGTGTCTTGCATTTAATCTTTGCAAAACAGTCCTTCAATTCCATTGCCCAGGCCTTTACAGTCTGGAAGAGAGTTGAGTAGTTGAGGTTAGCTGTCTAAATGATGGGGTACAGGTCTGGGGCCTTTGGCTTAGGCAGGCCCCCATGGCCATGCACCTTGGCTGGCCTAGAGTTGGCGTTGGGGCTGGGTAGATGAGGAGAAGCTGGACTGCTGAACTGGTTACTATGGCTGGGACTGATTAAGGACTCTTGCTTGGGGTGACATATTCTGGAGAGGTCATTGCTCTGGGGGAGGTGACAGTTCCAGCCAGTGGTTGGTGGAAAAGGTGGCTTCCTTATGAAGGGCCATACAAATGCCAGGCTCAGGAGTTTGGATATAACTTGAAGACATCATTTGAGGGTTTTGAGCAAGCTGAGACACGATTGAGAGGGGAGATACTCGGAGTGGGTGGCTTCCTGCTGCCCATTTCTAGAGAGAGAGAGGCAATAATTTGGCCTATGAATATTATGCTGACTCAGTGGTAGAGCGTTGGCCTAGTGTTTGGAAGTCATGGGTTCAATTTCTGGTTAGGGAACACAGGAGAAGCGACCATTTGCTTCTCTACCCCTCCCCCCATCTGTCTCTCTTCCCCTTCCTTAGTGATGGCTCAAATGGTTCTAGCAAAGTTGGCTGGGGCACTGAGGATGGCTCCATGACCTCGCCTCAGGTGCTAAAATTGCTTGGTTGCCGAGCAACAGAGCAGTGTCCCTGATGGGTAGAGCATTGCCTGGTAGGACTCAGGTCGGGGAGCATGTGGGTGTCTGTCTTTGCCTCCCTGCCTCTCACTTAATAAAAAAAATATATATATATTATTATTGGGTGTTCACTCATTTACTTGACATATATTACTGGGTACCTATTATGAGCCAATGGCAAATATGAAGGTTTTATAGCATTCTCCTTTATTTTAGAGAAAATAAATAGTATTTCATCAATGCTAAGACATACTTTTTCAAATTTTAATATCACTGAAATTGGGCTGTCTTATTATCACAGATGTGTCATAGTTGAGCAATTTTTTCATTTTAAGTTGATGGTACATCTTGCAGTCAGTGGTTTAGATTGGATAACATTTGTTAATCATACCCTGTATGAAAGTGCATTACACTTGATAAAACATTTTCCCATCAGATACTCCATATGACTTTCAAAAATCCCCTGAGAATTGGGCCTGGTGACACTGGTCTCCATTGTAACTCTTGCCCAAAGTTACACAGCTAATTAGAAGTATGCTCAAAATTACAACCCAGAACTTTGACTCTTGATGTTAATATGTGACTTTACCCTGCTGTGGAACTGTCATGGGTTAGTGAGGAACCGGGTAAAAGTCAGATTGGATTTGATTTCAGAACTATGGTTTAAGATGATGGGCTTTTGGCCAAGGGCAGAGTGTAACTCACAGGGACTGGGAAGCCCCCTTAGACCAGAAATGTGCTGCATTTAGTGGAAAATTGGACAGAGCGGTAGAAGATGCCGGGTAACATGGTAAAAGCACAGGGTGGAGCACACAGCTACCTTTGCACAGAAAGGAGAAGAACAGTGCAGGGAGCACACAAGTTCTGGAGCCTGCCTGCTGTGAACCAGGAACTGGTTGGCCCTGGGAGGATAATGAAGAGGAGAGGAGAGGGTCCCTTTCCTTGAGCGTGGGCACGCCGTTCTTGTGGTATGTTTTGGATGCTCTGCACTAAGGAGGGCCCATTTCAGGAAAACCAGCACAGAGGCACTGGTGTCTGAAGAGAATCTTTGGGGCTAAGCAGGAGTTGCCCAGGTGGAAAAAGGTTGAGTCGATCTGTGAGGCTAATGGAGATATAGGGAACATTTATTCTTGAGGCTGTATTTTGAATGGCTAGCGTGAAGGGGGCTGTGGGAATTGGGGAAGGAGAAGACTTATTTTTTGCTATGTACACTTGAATTTATCTGGTTGGTTATAGGGACCATTAAACAGTTCTCTAGAAATTCACATGAGAACAAGTCTGGGCAGGAACTCTGAAACCACCTCTGGGAATAGGTATTTGGATGGTAATGCAGGAAGCGTAGTAACACATTTCAGTAACTGGTTGAGTGAACCTGAGACTTTGACCTTATTCAGTAATTAGGAGTCATAACCCTATGTGTGCATTGGTGGGTGGGGACTTTTCTTGGAACTTGGCTTGGAAGGCTGTGTCTTGCTGGAAGAAACTTAGGTGAGGAAGGGGAGGTAGAGTGGTGCTGTATGCAGGAAGCCTCTGTCTGGGTGGAATCCAGGGCTTGACTGTGTGTATGAGACAGAGAACCTGGGGTGAGAGGAAGAGAGGAAGGAGTTGGGAGTGTGTGGTCTCCAGGTCGCCTGGAGGCATGGAAGACATGGCCAGTGCCTTCCTACTACAGCTCACATAAGTGAGGAAGGACGCTGCTGTTTCCCTGAGGCCTTCATCTGTCTGACTTTCCACGAGTAGGGTGAGTGGGTAGCCAAAGGGTTAATGGAATTCATGCTTGGAAGCAGCTAAAGCACTGAATTGAGGGTAGAAATTATTAGTCTTTCTATTGTTACTTTCTTTTTTTTTTTTTTTTTGTATTTTTCCAAAGCTGGAAACGGGGATAGACAGTCAGACAGACTCCCGCATGCGCCCGACCGGGATCCACCCGGCACGCCCACCAGGGGGCGACGCTCTGCCCATCAGGGGGCGATGCCCTGCCCCTCCGGGGCATCGCTCTGTTGTGACCAGAGCCACTCTAGTGCCTGGGGCAGAGGCCAAGGAGCCATCCCCAGCGCCCGGGCCATCCTTGCTCCAATGGAGCCTCGCTGCGGGAGGGGAAGAGAGAGACCGAGAGGAAGGAGAGGGGGAGGGGTGGAGAAGCAGATGGGCGCTTCTCCTGTGTGCCCTGGCCGGGAATTGAACCCGGGACTTCTGCACGCCAGGCCGACGCTCTACCACTGAGCCAACCAGCCAGGGCCCTATTGTTACTTTCTAATCATAGTAGTAATAATAATATAACTTAGAAGAATTTTTGAGTGCTTGACATGTGCTTATGTAATTCTCCTACTGATTTATTCAAGTCAGTTTGATGATTATTGGTTTCATTTCGCAGATAAGATGATGAATTTGGTTAAATAAGGTTACACCACTATTAAGTGACATGCCCAGTTTCCAATCTTTCCTTGATCTATAGCTTTGCCACTGCTCTTTTATGTGTCCACAGAATGAAAATTTTAAATCAGCCCTGGCCAGTTGCTCAGTAGATAGAGCATCGGCCTGGTGTGTGGACCTCCTGGGTTTGTGCCCTGTCAGAGCACACATGAGATGTGACCATCTGCTTCTCTTCCCCTCCCTCTCCCTCTCCTCTCTCTCTTCCTCTCTCACAGCCAGTGTCTCGATTGGTTTGAGTGTTGGCCATAGGTGCTGATGATAGCTTGGTTTATTTGAGCATCGGCCCCAGATGGGCTTGCTGGGTAGATCCCGGTTGGGGCATGCTGGAGTCTATCTCTTTATCTCCCTTCCTCTCACTCACTCACTCAAAAAAAAAAAAAAAAGTTAAGATCAATGTTGATTTTCAATGTTCTTCTTCCTTAGTATTTAATTCAGTATACATTTATTGGGCTGTGGCAGGATCATAATCAGGGTTTAAGAGGGGTGAGAACAATCCTCTCAATTCCACACTGGTGCTCCCCCATTTCCTCTCTTACCATCCCTCTACCCTTTGGGCGTTTTTTCTCACCAGACCTAACTGGGGAAGTTAGTCTTTCTAGCAAACCATCTGCACTGCCTCCTTCAGTATTTCCTTCTTTAGTCCTCTGCAGTGATAAGGCTTTTCCTCCGGTTTTATTGAGATACACTGCTCATAAAAATTAGGGGATATTTCAAAATGAATATGAAGCTATAAATATCCCCTGATTTTTGTGAGCAGTGTATAATTGACATGTATCACTGTATAAGTTTCGGGTGTACAGCATAATGGGCCCCAGGAATGGCATTCAGCACAGTAAATAGGACCTTGTTTTTTTCATCTTTAGATCCTGATCATCTCTAGGGCCCTGAAGATATTCAGTAACTTTTTGTAAAATGAATGAATTGAAACAATATAAGCATGAATCAGTACTTGACCTTATATCTTTGCTTGTCTTTGCTGGAAGAATCAGCCCTGAGTAGAACATGGTATGACTTTATTAGAGTGATGAACAGAGGGTTCCACTCTACTTTAAAATAAGCTTCATGAGTATTGCCAGGATGCCCGTGTTAATGGTCATGTCCCCAATGCCCAGAGGAGTGCCTGGCACATGGTAGGCCCTCTGCACATATTTGTTTGATGAAGAAAGGGATTAATGAAGTTTGTGGCAACCACAGATGGCAATGTTGAAAGAAGGGACTGTTTTTAGTGACCAAGAAGCTTGGGCCTGTGGGCACAGGACTCCACTGAGAATCACCTATGCTGTACCTGCCACAGATGGCCCTGGGCAGTCCCACTGTCGGGATCAAGATTAGAAGTACAGAGTTGAGTCTGTAAACTAGGTCTCCTAAGAGTAACTGCAATTGTAACTTCATTCACTTTTCTCTCACACAGACAGGAGATTCTGTTGAATTTGAACATTTGCTGTTTTTTCCTCCATACCTTTCCCTTGCCCTTGCCTTTGCTTAGGCTGTTTACACTACCTGAAGTTCTTGGCCTGTCCACTATCTCTGTCTGGTGTAAACCTATGGATCCTTTAAGTTCAAAGCCAAAACCCGCTTTGTGCCAGGAAGCCATTCCGCACTCCTTGACCCCTCTGTCCCACGTGTATGTGTGATCACATCTGGCTCAACCTCTTGTATTCAGTTCACCACATATGGATTAAGTGATTACCACATGTTAGACAGAAATGCTGGATACTGGCTTACAGAGCCAAGGGCCTGTTTTCAAGGATTTTCATTCTAGCATAAGAGAGAGATTATCATAGAACATGGTATGGCCTTATTAGAGTGATGAACAGAGGGCTACTGGAAGCTCTAAGAATGGACTGACCAAGCACCTGGAAGAACAGATGGATGCTCATGGGAAAGTTTGTCTTGGGTTTTGAAGTGAGGGTAGGAGTTCATATGCTGGGCAAGGTAGAAGAGCTTTCCAGGCATAGAGACCTCGCTCTATAAGCATAAACCTGAGGCCTAAGGGTGCTTGCAAAATAGAAGGCTGTATGTACTTGGAGATCACTGCGAAAGATGGTCCAGGTTTAGATGGCAGAGGATGATAGGATAGCTAAGAATGATGGCAGCGGTTTGAGGAGGGCGGGAGGATTATTGTAATTTTCCAGCATGGAGGGCCGTGTTGTATCTGTGCTTCGGAGAGCTGGGGGTGTTGGGGAGGGACAGAATAACAGCAGGTCTAAAGCCCAGGCAGGTACCTACTTTAGGAGGCTGCTGAAATGTTCCAGGACAGCAGACACTGCTTGTACCAGGTCAGCGGAGCGGAGAGGCAGCAACGAATTTTGGAAGCTGTTTGCTATTAGAGTAGTATTAGGCAGCTTAGTTCTTACTCTTATCCTTCTAATTATTTGCTAGTTTATCAGCCTTGGCTGGAAAAACTGTTTATGTGACCAAAGCTTGTAGGCGGTAGGAGAACCAGCAAGCTGGCAGTCAATTCCTGCCTTACAAGTGTGGACTGGGGCCTTGGTGGCCAGATCGACCTGCTTCCTTATTGTATGGGAGAGGAAACTGAGGCCCTAGGGAGAGGGGCAGACTTGTTCTGTCACACCCTTGTCAGCTGAGCTGCAACTGGGCTGTGGCCAGCTCTCTTTCAAAGGTGTTTTTGATTCTGTTTGTGCTGAGCCTGGCCTGACACATTCCTTCTCCACCCTCCCCCTCCCCCAGGGGCTTTGCTTAGGAGAATTTGGGAGCCCATATAACTTAGAGATCATTGTTACTAGGCTTGAACCTTATGCTTTGCACTTTGAAAAGAAAGTGATTAAGGCGATTCAGTTTGAATTTGTGAATTTATTTCTTTTACTGCTATTTATGCCTGTGTCTTGTTTGTAAGGAGCAAGCTTCTTCTTACTTGCTCTCTCCCAGGTTTCTTGCTTATGATAGCCTCTCCCCCACCCTTTTATTTTTAGTTATTTTTGCTTGCCTAAAGGTTTTCAGGCTGCCAGTATTCGATCTGATCCTCCTGTTTTTTTCCCTTCCCTCTTAAATCTTCCCATTACAACCCATCTCACAGAACCCATTAGTATTTCATAGCCTTCGCGGCACTCTTTATGTGGCAAGTACATTTTACAGTCATTACTGTTCAGTTCCCAACTGCAATCCAAGAGACTGGTCAGCAAGGTCCATCTTGTCTCTCAGAGTGCGGGCAGGGATTCCGGGGTGAAGAAACCTCCCCATGGGGTGCTTGGTCCTAAGTGGCCAAGTGAGAGCCCGGCTCCCTTCTCAAAAGCTCCTGTCCTGCTCCTTAACTTCTTCTGTAAGTGAGCATGAGGAATTGATGTGAAAGTCCTTAGCAAGCCCTGTACATAGGCAAGAAACCATTATTATTGTTTCAATGTGTGATAATTAGTCATATTAGCTGCCAGTGTTTTTGATTTTGGAAGACAACTGAGAATCAGTTGGGAGACTCCAGCGTCCTGAGGGTGTGGGCTTTACTGTGCTGTCCTCTCAGCTGTCCCATCACCAGTGGCTATTAGGGACAAACCAAGGCTTGTGTCTGAGCCACTACTAGCCTTGTGATCTTAAGCCAATTCCAGAATATCCCTGAGCCTCAGTTGCCTTCAGACAGAGATCACATGATACATCACAGTGCATTTGTGAAAACCAGAGAAATATGCACGACAGTCCATTATAAAAGGTAACGTGGTGTGTAATGTGGCAGTTCCTGGTGCCTAGTGTGGTGCCTATCACACAGGGATGGCGCCTTCCCCTCCGGTGGATGTCATGGGATTTCCACCGGGCCAGATCCAGGCTTCAATCCTAGCTGTGCCGCCTGGGGTAGTCACAGGTAGTCAGCACGATTTGGTTTACTGATTTACTAATTTTTAGGCTTCTTACGAATGAGGCACTGCCATTGAGAAAGGCGCCTCTGCCAAGGGAGGTGAGCACCACAGATGTGCCCGGCGTTTCTCGGCTGGGCAGCCGTGTCGTCACCGCTGAGTGGCTGTGCAGTGCTCCTCCTCACTGTGACCGTCCCACTGTCTCGGGCTTTGTTTGTGCTGTGTTTCAGTCCTGCAGGGTTTGCTTCTAGCGTAGCGATTGCGGTGTGCTAGTCTCACGTCGAAGGCCCATGTAGTTCAAGTGGAAAACTGGTGCTGAGGGGTGGTATCAGGCCTTCTCCAGGAGCTTGTGCGGAACCTTTCATCGGGCACCTAAACAAAGGCTCAGGACGGGGCAGGGCTAGTTTACTGACCTTCAGGAAATGTACTTTGGCTTCCTTGCGCCTCCTCTATGGGCACCTTTTCTATTCGAGCCATTGTCATTGTTCCTTAGTCACGCAGGCCACCAACCAGCAGCTGAGCCTCCACGTCGCAGTGGGCTTCAGGAGGCAGAGGACCTTCCCTGTGAGGAGAAGATAGCAATGTCATGTGAGTTCCCTTGGCATTGTGAGGAGACCACATTTTAGATGTTAAGGGATTCCTGTCCTTAATCTTAGCCTCCGTCTCCTTGTCTGTAAAAATGGCTGTAGCAACAGTACTTGCCTCAGAGGTAGAGGGACTGTTCTTTCTGGTTTGCCCAGAACAGCCCTGGTTTATGCCTGTGACCTGGTGTGGTATTAATAGTGTCCCCTTGTGTTCTCAGAGGTGTTCTGATTTGCAGGATAAATGATACGATCACCCTACTGGTAGGTAAGTGTGGAGTGAGGCAGTGTAAGTAATATACATAAGAGAAGGCCTAAGGTAAGGACCGAACACACATATACTGTTTATGTTAGAGGGGATGGTAGGTGCTTAAGAAATGTTTGTTCAGTGAACTACACTGAGAAAGGTAAACTCTGAGAATGTTTGAAGGGGGTGTCTAGATCGTAGGCATTTGGAGTTTATTAGATTTGATAAAAATATGATAATACCTGTTTAAAATATGAGAAAGTGTCTCAAGAGTGGTGTAAATGAAGGGCTTATGGAGTGGGCGAGTCCGCTGGACCACGTGCAGAAGCTTGTCAAAAGAGCTGGGCCTTGGGTTGGACTCGGAAGGACAGGAAGGCTTAGTGCACGATGGGATGGGGCAGCTGAAATTGCTGTGGCCACTAGGAGTTGAAGAGTAAGACCGAGTCTCTGCCTGTGTGTGTACTTCAGCTGGGTTTCTGAATCTATTTTTTTTCCATCCAGTGCCTATCCTGATGAAGAGCTCTAAGTATTACTGTGGAAGCACAATGTGGCACTGAATTCTGTGGCAACAGCTCACAGAATAGTCTGTACTGACTCTTCCTCATGAATTTCCACGGAATGTGGTTCTTGTTTAGTGCCAGGGAAGAAAAAAAACGTACACGCCACCTGGAGCTTCTGTCCTGTTTGGTATGAAAAGGAATCATTTTGAGGAACCGCAGTAGGGAGTTGCCACCCCGAGGGTGGGGTGCCGCCTGACTCATGGGAAAGGCAAACTCTGCAGTGACCCAGAGGTTAAGCAGCACTGTTTCTTAGAACGAGGTGAAAGTTAGGTCAGCTTTCCAGTAGCCTGATCGTTTCCAACCCGGAAATCTTTCTTCTTGGCCTAGCAACTTTACTTGCAGAATAAGGTTCCAGTAATGGCAGCTGGACAGAACACTAAAGATATATTTGTCCATCTATTTGACACAATCCTGTGTTTATTCATGCAATACCACGTGCTGTGAGTACTTGTGAATGACTGAGTGGAAATCTAGACTTGGTTTGGGGGAATGTGATCCCTACATCCAGACAGTCATTTAGATCAATACAGTATGTAAAAGTATGTGCAAAAAGAATCTGGTGGCCCTAATTGAATGGTGACTAACTCTAGGGACTTGGGAAACATCACAGAGGAAAACACTGTCATTTGATTGGGCCTTGAAGGATGAGTAGGAATTTGTTTGGTGGGCCAGAGGAGAAGGTAGTTAAGTAAGGGAAATACCATGGACAGAGACACAGAGGTGAGAAAGTGCTTGTTGCTTTGGAGAGTGGGAGTCAATGGGGATGACTGCCTAGTAGAGAGGGCTTGGGAATGAGGCTGGGACTTAGGTTGATTAAGGTCTTGATTGATGCCTTGAGGAGTTGGGACTGAACTATGAAAGATGCATCAAGTAGGGACATGGGGTGATTGGGTCTGTGCTTTAGGAAAATAATGGGTTATAGTGTGCTGGATGGATTAGAAGGGAGGGTACTGCATATGGTGAGATGTATTGTAGCTCAGGCAAGAGATAAAGGGAAACTGAAGAAGGTTAATCAGTGGATATAAGTGACTTCTGAGGTATACTAGAGGTCACTCATCCTCATTTAAACAAGAGTAACACAGACTCTGAGCAGGTGACACATACAAAATCCATAGCCTTGATCCCAGCATGACCCCGAGGTGCTCCCATCCTCTGTCCAGTGTCTTTAGAAGAGTGACCAAATGCATGGCTGTTTAGTTAGTTCTCTATCAAGGAGAAGCTTTCTATCCGGTTTTGTCTTTCAAGAATTTCGTGAAATCTCTTGATTCTTTTTTTTTTTTTTTTTTTTTTTGACAGAGATAGTGAGAGAGTCAGAGAAAAGGACAGATCGGGATAGACAGACAGGAAGGGAGAGAGAAGAGAAGCATCAATTCTTCATTGCGATACCTTAGTTGTTCATTGATTGCTTTCTCATGTGCCTTGACTGAGAGGCTACAGCAGAGTGAGTGACCCCTTGCTCAAGCCAGCGACCTTGGGCTCTAGTCAGTGACCTTGGGCTTCAAGCCAGTGGCATTTGGGCTCAAGCCAGCAACCATGGGGTCATGTCTATGATCCCATGCTTCAGCCAGCCAACCTGCGCTCAAGTGGATGACCTTGGGGTTTCAAACCTGAGTCCTCCATGTTTCAATCCTATGCTCTATCCACTGCACCACTGCCTGGTCAGGCATCTCTTGATTCTTAATGGAGTTAGCTCTTTTAAGAGTTATTGAATCTTGCCTGACCAGTGGTGGCACAGTGGATAAAGCATTGACCTGGAACCTGAGGTCACTGGTTCAAAACCCTGGGCTTGCCTGGTCAAGGCACATATGAGAGTTGATGATTCCTGCTCCTCCCCCCTTCTCTCTCTCCCTTTCTCTGTGTCTCTCCTTTTTTAAATGAATTAAAAAAAATAGTTACTGAATCTCGAATCACTGGTGATCTCCAAGCAGTATCTAATTGAAATGTTACAGTGAAAACTCAAGCATTGGTTGAAGACTTGATCTAGAATGTCTTTGAGGTCTATCAGTTCTGATTTCCCCACAGCCTCCATTTCATACCCCCCTCCTTTCTTCCCTCCCTCCTTTCTTCCCTGCCCCCTCCTTCCCTCCCTCCCTCCCTCCCTCCCTCCCTCCCTCCCTCCCTCCCTCCCTCCTCCCTTTCTCCCTCCTTCCCTTCCTCCCTTGTTTCCTCCCTTCCTTTCTATAAGAGACACTTATAACAATCTTACCTGGAGGTCCTCTACCCATTTGGGTCCTTAGGATTATTTTAGCAAAACTGGACAGAAAGCAGAGTGTTCAAAAAGGATGACCGGGGTCCCCAAACTTTTTACACAGGGGGTCAGTTCACTGTCGCTCAGACCGTTGGAGGGCCGGACTATAAAAAAAACTATGAACAAATCCCTATGCACACTGCACATATCTTATTTTAAAGTAAAAAAACAAAACGGGAACAAATACAGTATTTAAAATAAAGAACAAGTAAATTTAAATCAACAAACTGACCAGTATTTCAATGGGAACTATGCTCCTCTCACTGACCACCAATGAAAGAGGTGCCCCTTCCGGGAAGTGCGGCGGGGGCTGGATAAATGGCCTCAGGGGGCCGCATGCGGCCCACGGGCCGTAGTTTGGGGATCCCTGCACTAGAATGATGGGCTGCAGTTCATCTGGAATAGTGAGAAACCACCATTTTGTGCCAGGGAGTTAACACGCACTTACCAGGGAGATCACGTGGCCTAGGCCAGCCTGCATGGACCTGCTCAAAGGCAAATCCACCAGTATAGGTATGACACTTTCTGCCAGTTGCTGTTTTTATAACGCTTTACCATTAATCATGTGTTTTCCTGCAAACTACAGGTAAATCCTCACAGTAGTCCTGTGAATACTTATCATTATTTTCCAAGTTTTACTGATCAGGAATGTGAGTCTGAGAAAGATTAAGTGACTTGCTCAGGGCTCAAGCTAATTAGATATCGACTCAGGATTTCCACTTGAGTTTTCTATTAGCACAATTTCAGATTCCTCCTGTCCCCAGCCTGCAAAGAGCCCCAAGACAGGTTCTGGTTTTTGTTCATATTCATATCTGTAGCATTTGCAGTGTTATTACAACATATCAGAATCCACTTTTGATAAATGTTAAGTTCATATATTGAATTAAGACATGAATGAATAATATAAGTGAAGTAATAAATGACAACTTGAGTTTTAAGAATAACTTTAGTAATGAAAACACCTAATTGAACTTCTCTAAACATTAGTCAGTCTGTTATCAAAAGACAATGGAAAAGAACTTATTTAGAATACATTTACTCAACTTCATTAAACAAACAAACAAACAAATAAATAAAACCCATCAAAACTCTTTTAGCGCCTGACCAGGCGGTGGCGCAGTGGATAGAGCATCGGACTGGGATGCGGAGGACCCAGGTTCGAGACCCCAAGCTCACCAGCTTGAGCACAGGCTCATTTGGTTTGAGCAAAGCTCACCAGCTTGGACCCAAGGTCGCTGACTCAAGCAAGGGGTTACTCAGTCTGCTATAGCCCCACGGTCAAGGCACATATGAGAAAGCAATCAATGAACAACTAAGGTGTCACAACGAAAAACTAATGATTTATGCTTCTCATCTCTCTCCGTTCCTGTCTGTCCCTATCTCTCTCTCTGTAAAAAACAAACAAAACTCTTGTAGCCAAATACTTTGCTGATCTCTTACCATGCCATAACCCTAATCTCAACCTCCCAGAAGTGCCTGTCCACTTTTCTGTATACATATGATGTTTCTTTCCACTTAATATTATTACAAAAAATCCACCGGGGTCCCTGGCCGGTTGGCTCAGTGGTAGAGCGTCAGCCTGGCGTGCAGAAGTCCTGGGTTCGATTCCCGGCCAGGGCACACAGGAGAAGCGCCCATCTGCTTCTCCATCCCTCCCCCTCTCCTTCCTTTCTGTCTTTCTCTTCCTCTCCCGCAGCCGAGGCTTCATTGGAGCAAAGATGGCCCAGGCGCTAGAGTGGCTCTGGTCGTGGCAGAGCGACGCCCCGGAGGGGCGGAGCATCGCCCTCTGGTGGGCAGAGCCTCGCCCCCTGGTGGGCGTGCTGGGTGGATCCCGTGCGGGGTGGATCCCGGTTGGGCACATGCGGGAGTCTGTCTGACTGTCTCTCCTGGTTTCTAGCTTCGGAAAAATACAAAAAAAAAAAAAAAAAAAATCCACCGGGGCTTTATATATCCATTTTTTACATAACTAAATATTTTTTTAACTTTTTTTTTTTTTTTTTTTTTTTACAAAGAGAGTTAGAGAAGGGATAGATAGGGACAGAGAGAGATGAGAAGTATCAATCATTAGTTATTTGTTGTGACACCTTAGTTGTTCATTGATTGCTTTCTCATAGGTGCCTTGACCGTGGGGCTACAGCAGGCTGAGTAACCCCTTGCTCAAGCCAGCGACCTTGGGTCCAAGCTGGCGAGCTTTGCTCAAACCAGATGAGCCTGGGCTCAAGCTGGCGACCTCGGGGTCTCGAACCTGGATTCTCTGCATCCCAGTCTGACGCTCTATCCACTGCGCCACCACTTGGTCAGGCTAAATTTTTTTTTTTTTTTGAAATTGATAGACCCTGCTTTAAACTTTACCCATGTGGACACTAGGATAGTTAATATTTTGTAAAACAATTAAAATCAATTCAACATGTTAAAAATGCAATGATGAAACGAGTGGACAAATAACATTTTCTTCTAAATTATTTCCTAAAGGCAATTATTTCTTTGCCACTTCCACTTTCCCTTACAGTGGTGATCATTTTATTCCTTTCATTTATTATGTGATTATCTGAATATATATCTCATTTCCTCAGAGATGTGGTAGAAAATGCATCATGGTTTGGAGGGATGAACAGGTTTGGGTTCAAGTCATGGCTCTGCCACTTGTTAGCCATATAACCTTATCTAGGTATATAGGTACTTAGCCTCTCTGAGCCTCCATTTCATCGTCTGTAAAAGGGGATAATAGTGTCTTCCACAGAAGAGACTGTGAAGGGTATTTTTGGTCAGTGTAGCAGAGCACCAAAGCCTGCCATGTGTTGCTGCTAAAAAACATGTTATCTCTCTCCTCTTTCCTCTTTGTCCGTCCACCGGATGACACTTCACATCATTTCCCTTGTTTTTATTTTTCATAGACTATGACAAATGGTAGACCTTAAATAAATATATATTGGGTGACTAAATAAGCTTTTAAGTTCTTTCAAAGGAGAATTATAGGCAGAAAAATACCAAATATTTCTATTATTTTTCATACCAGTTGCCATACTTTCTCCAGAAAGCTGTGCTAATTAGCAGTGTGTGAATCTGCTTTTTCTCTCTATCTTCACCAGGACTTAATTATAGCTTGCAGTTGCCTTTGCTAAATTAATCTATAAGAAATGATATTTCATTATTGTTTTAATTTGCATTCTTTTAATTACTGAAAAAAATTCTCAAGAGGTAGTTTAGGTTTGTTTCCTCTTGTGTGAATTGTTAGGAGGCAATATTTATTTATTTATTTATTTATTTATTTATTTATTTATTTGGGTATTTTTCCGAAGCTGGAAATGGGGAGGCAGTCAGACAGACTCCGCATGCGCCCCACCGGGATCCACCTGGCACGCCCACCAGGGGATGATGCTCTGCCCATCTGGGGCATCACTCTGTTGCAACCAGAGCCATTCTAGCACCTGAAGCAGAGGCCACAGAGCCATCCTCAGTGCCAGACCAACTTTGCTCCAATGGAGCCTTGGCTGCGGGAGGGGAAGAGAGAGACAGAGAGGAAGGAGAGGGGGAGGGGTGGAGAAGCAGATGGGCGCCTCTTCCGTGTGCCCTGGCCGGGAATCGAACCCAGGACTCCTGCACGCCAGGCCGATGCTCTACCACTGAGCCAACCGGCCAGGGCCAGGAAGCAATATTTAAAAAAGGTCTGGGCTGGAGAAGCTTGCTATGAAAGGGCTAAAAATATGTAATGGTTTGAGTTGCCTAAACTTTACTTATATATTAATTCATTGGTTTAGTCAATGTTTACTGAGCACCTATTATGTGTGCCAGGCTTTATGATAGGGGCTATATGTACTACAAAGAAGAAGAAACAACACATGAATAAAATCAATTATCTCCAGTTTAATTTCCTCATTTAACATGGGTGGTAGCTGAGACCTGTAAGAGTGAAGCTAATTACATAAGGTAATACAGCTTATTTTGTAGCAGAGCCAACTATTTATTTGAATAGTAATTGTGATTTAAATTCTTTAGTATCAGTAGCCTTTTACACCATGGAAACATCCTGGAAAATTAAGAATAGTGATGTCTAAACATCTCCAAACCATATCTATATTGAGAAAGCAGCGTCCTGATGTTTGGTTTAGAAAATATGATTACCTGGTTCTTCAGTTTCATATAGAAGTCCTTACTAGACTTCTCTGTCTCTTAAATTTATTAATTTTTAATGAATAAACTTATTTTTCAAACAGGACTAGAAAACAAAATAATTCTGGTCCAAGGAGTTTAGACCAACTGTGAACCTTCTTGGACACGTTTTTGGTAAATGAGAAGAGTATATGACACATTTCTCTATCAAATAAAATAGTAGATTTATATTTAATAAGGCAGTTATCTTCAGGTCATAAAAATTTAACTAACTTGCCATAACTATCTTGTTTAATGTCAATTAGGAGCCTCATATTTCTCACTGGTTGGATAGAATTTAATAGAACTTCAGTCAAGCATTTATTGCTTATTTAATTCAAAATTAAGTTAATCACCTCTGTTGGTAGCAACCAATTACCTTTTCCTTATTGCTATTTATTTATTTACTTATTTACTATTGAGTATTAATATTCAGCAAACTATCTTATTAAGTCTAAATAAAATACAAACAGTTCTTGTTTATTCTCATTAGTTTGGAAGCACCTCATCTTCCACCCCAAACGGCCTTTGGTTTTCCCTTGGCTTTCTTTTTGTGATTGGACATCTTTATTTTCTTCTGGTTGACACCCAGCTTGGTTGAAGGGGTTCAAGAGGCAGGAGTGCATAGAATTATGGGACCTTCTGGCTTTGGGCATAGCCAAGAAACTTCTATTCCATTCCATTCCATTCCATTCTTCAAGAATTACTGAGCACATTCTTTGTGTAAGATGTTCTTTTAAACAATTAGGAATATGTAGAGAAGGTCATGCTGACATATTTACCAGGGGTCCCCAAACTTTTTACACAGGGGGCCAGTTCACTGTCCCTCAGACTGTTGGAGGGCCCAACTATAAAAAACTATGAACAAATCCTTATGCACACTGCACATATCTTATTTTAAAGTAAAAAAATAAAACGGGAACAAATACAATATTTAAAATAAAGAACAAGTAAATTTAAATCAACAAACTGACCAGTATTTCAATGGGAACTATGCTCCTCTCACTGACCACCAATGAAAGAGGTGCCCCTTCCAGAAGTGCGGCAGGGGCCGGATAAATGGCCTCAGGGGGCTGCATGCGGCCCGCGGGCCGTAGTTTGGGGACCCCTGCATATTTACCTTCATTTTCTCATCCTGATATGAGAGGATTGGACTTTTTTGCTGGGTTTCAGGGATACCATCATGATTTGGACAAGGTCCTTGCTCTGATGGAAGACAGTTTAGTGTGAGAGGTGCAATAGTAGAAATACTGGCTAAGGTATTGCTGTAGGAGCACTGAAGTTTCTTAAATGCGGTGATTCTTAAGATACTGTTTCCCAAAGTATTAAGAGTGTTCTATGGCAAAAAGTTTCTATGGCCAAGTAACTTTGGAAAAGTCCAAGTTAAACAAAATTAAATGGGTCTTTTTACTATTGGACTTTTCTGAGCTTTTAGTAAACTAATGTACATTATTACCTTCTAAGAGGTTTATTTCCCAAAGTTATTTGATCATAGACTTCCTTTCTTCCCCCACGGTATTTATTGGGCTTCGTGTTCCAGTGTACCTTGGGAAAGCTTCTGTGAGTCATAGTCTATCTCCTGGCATCTTTGCCCAGGCGGGTACTCAGGCAGGCACCTTAGTGCCTGTTACAGAGTTGGAAGTTCTAATTTGTAGGAAAGGTGTGCAGATGAAGTGAGTAATTGCTGACATAGGGACTTCTGGCTGGGTTTGCGGATGTGAAATCAGTGCTTTTCTTATGGAAGAGAGCTGGACTCCTAAGAGAGTTTGTATAGGAAGAGAGGCCTGGGGGGTTGCCAAAGAGTCACTGGGAGCAGAACTACCGGGAAATTCTGACATGACTGATATGGTTGAGACACCCTAACACTGGATACAACTTAGACAAATTTTTCTTTTTTTTACAGAGACAGAGTCAGAGAGAGGGAGAGATAGGGACAGAAAGACAGGAACGGAGAGAGATGAGAAGCATCAATCATCAGTTTTTCATTGTGACACTTTAGTTGTCCATTGATTGCTTTCTCATATATGCCTTGTCCGTGGGCCTTTAGCAGACCGAGTAACCCCTTGCTCAAGCCAGCAACCTTGGGTCCAAGCTGGTGAGCCTTGCTCAAACCAGATGAGCCCACACTCAAGCTGGAGACCTTGGGGTCTTGAACCTGGGTCCTCCGCATCCCAGTCCAATGCTCTATCCACTGCGCCACTGCCTGGTCAGGCTAACCCAATTTTTCTTATAGCTGAAATCTGGAGTGGTAAAGGGCAGCAGACTTCTTGGTGCAGAACCCTGCTTTAGGCCTTGCTCCAATTGAGTGACTGACCATCTGCAGAAGCGATCACTTCTGTAAGGCATTTCGATACTTTGTCTTGGGCAGAGCCTCTGCCTTGTGAATCACAATGTCTTTTAAGAGTGGGTCTTGGCTCCTTGGTGAACAGCTTGATTTTAGCAAGTCTAGTTTCCATTTATTCCATAACATACTGTTTTCTCCACCTTTCCATCCTCCCTGGCTTCCCATCTTCTGATACATCATTCTCCTACATCTAAGCCAAGCTACCCTTTTCCATTCTTCCTGAAAAGTCACGTACTTTATATAATATAGTGCTGGTAATTTTCTCCTTTTCAGCAGAATCAGCAGATGGAACATCCTGGGTGAAATAGAGGCTACACATCTGGTCCACTACACATAGGAGGTTTGACCTTGGGCTGTGTTCTCTCAATACCCACTTTGTCATCCATATCTGTGCAGGAAGAGCACAGGCCAGGAATGGGGAGATCTGGGTTCTTTTTCTGGATATGGGTGTTCCCCTGTCTGAGTCTCAGTCTATCTATGAAATGTTAGGTACAGGCTAGGTGTACACTCGTTTAAAAATGTTGAATGTTAACATTTGCTAAGCCAATGTAAGTTGGAGTCAGTCTGGGTTGTTTGATCAGTCACATATTTTTGAGCCTGGCAGTATAAGGAAGTATGCAATGAACAAAGCTCTGTGTCCATGCGTAGTGGGCACTCAGTGAAAACTGGTTCTTCTACTTCCAGCCTATTTTGGACTTTATATTGTCTGTTATTTTTAATCGTATCTTCATCTCCTCTGCCACACAAGCTTATCTGTCTGCCTGCATTCTTCCTGCTGTAAATGTTCCTCTTCCATCCCTCAGCTGGATAGTTCCCTCTCTCCTTATCTCTTGAAGATTCCTTTTTCCCTTCTGGCTCTGCCTATGGAGGGTGTCTACTCCGGAACCTTCTCAAGACAAATGGTGGTAATAATGGGGCAGATCAGGGAGGGGCAGTCCTGGCGAGTTGCAAATCTTTCCAGAGACTGTCTGTTCTTGCGGTCAAGGACCCCACATCGGAGGGGGGAAGCTTTCTGACTTTTGCTTGACACTGATGGAAACCTCAGTCAGTGAGGAATGGTATACATCAGAGAGAAGGATTCTCTGCTCTCTAGAATTGAGCAATGTATGGCCAGCTTCTCTGCATGGATTCTTGACCATCTAGGAAAACTAGTCACCTAAGCTTAAGCTTGTTTTGAAGACCTTGGAAAGGCAACCTTTCACCGTATACCTGGTCAGACAGTTCAGGGATGAATATGTCAGCTGGCAGCCTGGCAGGTCGTAGACCACGGGGCCTAACGTGGGCTGGGGGGACAGATCTCCAGTGAGCACAGGACACCGCCCAACCCAGCTCAGAGATGCTGTTCACATGCGGAGAGGCCATTGGTAATGGCAGGGAGGTTTGGTTCTTCCCCAGTAAAGATTTTTAAAAATGAGAAATTTACCTTGAAAGTCCTTTTGCTTCTTCTCGTTTGTATTAAACATAATACCCACCTTTCTGCCTTTGTGATTAATCCTTTGGATTTTCCCAGTTACATAGGCTTACCTGAAAAATCCAGAAATATATTGAAAGCTTTGGTCTAAACATAGAGTTCTTAAGAACCTGGGCTCTGAAGCTATATTGCACCGTGGCTCTACCATTTAATGCCTCAATTTGTTAATCTTTTTAGGTCCCTGTTGTCTCATCCATAAAATACAAATAAAAAAATTACCTATCTTTTTGTTGTGAGGATCAAAGGAGTTAATACATCTCAAGCCCTTAGAACCAAGCCCGACACATGATAAGCCCCATTAAATATTAGCTACTATTATTATGTGCTGTCCTTGTCAAGTCAGAAAATTGTGATTTGAAACAGATATTAGAAGTGAGTATGTTCTTTCTGGTCATTTTTTTTGAAGAAACTTTTAATTTTGGAAAAATTTTAGGTTTACAGAAAAGTTGTATACTTGTACAGAGAATTTTCATACACCTCTCACCCAGTTACCCTTATTTTTGACATCTTCTATTACCATGGTGCATTTGTGAGAACTAAGCGACTGGCATTGGTACGTTACTGTCAGCTAACTTCTTGACTCTGTTTGGGTTTCATCAGTTTTTCCACTGACGTCCTGTTTCTTTTCCAGGATCCTGTCCAGGGTTCCACTTCGGTCCCTCTGACTGATTGGTTTCTATTCAGCCTTAAAACTTGGCAGCCTGTTCCCCTCCACCCCGGATCCCTGCCCCAAAGCTAGTTTGTTTCTTCTCTGCTCTGTCTCTTCAGTACTCTACATTTTCCTAGCTCTTCCAACATGGTAATTCGGCAGTCTGTCTCCCTCGTAGGAATAGGAGCTCCCTGAATTCAGGGATCTTGCATGGCTTGTTCGCATTGTGTCCTCGTCCCCCAGCACAGCACTTGGTATGGGGTGGGTGCTCTAGAAATATTTATTGAATGAAAGTAAAATGTAGTTGTCATATCCCTGTGGGTTTAAACTTTTATTTTTATCTTTTAATAGCTGAGGAAGGATGTTGCACCTGTAATGCTTTTTTAAAGATATTTTATTCATTTTAGAGTGGGGGGGGAGAGGGAGAGAGCGAGAGCGAGAGCGAGAGCGAGAGAGAGAGAGAGAGAGAGAGAGAGAGAAGGGGGGAGCAGAAAGCATCAATTCATAGTTGCTTCCTGTATGTGCCTTGACCGGGCAAGCCCGGGGCCTCCACCCAGCGACCTGAGCATTCCAGGTCGACGCTTTATCCATTGCGCCACCACAGGTCAGGCTACACCTATAATGTTGAATGAATAAACTGAAGTGGCTGCGGAGGAAGTGGGACAAGATAGGATCCATCTCTCTTGCTCTCTCCTGCTTTTTTTTTTTTTTTTTCTTTTGGAAGGGGCTTAGGCAAAGCAGGGCTTAAAAATCACCACAATTCAGCCTCTTTGTTTTCTGGGAAGGAGACTGAGGCTCTCAAATAGAAAGTGACAATGCCAGGAAAAGCTGGAAGCCCAGAGAAGGAAAAAAAAAAGGATGATCCCATCCTTGTTGTTGAATAGACACACGAGCAACAAGAGGAACTCAGAGAGAGCAGCCTCCCTTGCTATACTCCTGATCAGTTGTCCTTCTCTAGAAAGTGGGTTCAGTGGTCAGTGATACCTCGCAGTACCGCGTGCTTACACAGCACCACAGCTGGACTCTGTGAAAGTCGTGAAACACGGCGCTCAGTCTTAGCATAGCAAAGGTTCTCAGTAAACGTTCGGAAAAAAAGAAAGCAGAAGCCTTGAATATGGGAAAGCTTTATCCTCAGAACTTATTTCAAGAAGACTGGGATAAATGGATGCAAAACCAAGAACAATCATTCTTCAGGAAATCTGTGACACCCAGGAAGGGAAACAAGGCTTGTGTTTTCGAATAAGCAGGATGCACTGTCTGTTCTTATTCTTGGAGGCTTTTATCATACAATACCACATTATGCTGCAGTCTGACGTTCACACAGATTGGATCCCAAAATTTCTTACAGGAATTAAAAATACAAACTTGTGGGCAGTATGTGTTTTATAAATTACTGAAAACAGTGGCATAAAGACGTAGCATAGGAAATACAGTGAAGCCTGTGGTGGGCACCGAGACCAGGAGGGAGACGTGGAGGAGGCAGCCGGGGAGGCACGGGAGCTGGGAAGCGGGCTGAGGCGAGCAGGTGCACAGCCTGGGGTCCGGTGCCAGTGGAGGTGGAGGGAGGCCATCTCCACAGCCATCTCCATAGCCATCTCCACAGCCATCTCCACAGCCATCTCCATAGCCATCCCCACAGCCATCTCCATAGCCATCCCCACAGCCATCCCCACAGCCATCTCCATAGCCATCTCCATAGCCATCCCCACAGCCATCTCCATAGCCATCTCCACAGCCATCTCCATAGCCATCTCCATAGCCATCTCCACAGCCATCTCCATAGCCATCCCCACAGCCATCTCCATAGCCATCTCCATAGCCATCTCCATAGCCATCCCCACAGCCATCTCCATAGCCATCCCCACAGCCATCTCCACAGCCATCTCCATAGCCATCTCCACAGCCATCCCCATAGCCATCCCCATAGCCATCTCCACAGCCATCTCCATAGCTGACTGAGGGCAGTGAAGGCAGGGGCAGAACCCCGGAGAAGTACACCCTCTGTATAGTCTTTAAGAAAATGTTTTTAAGACTTTATTTCTTAAGGCCAGTTTTAGGTTCACGGCATAATTGAGAGGCAGGTACAGAGGTCTCTCCTGTCCCTTGTGCCCCACACATGCATAGTCTCCTCCGCTATGAACATATCCCAATAAAGGGGTACATTTCTCACAAGTGATTATTATCATCCAAAGTCCGTACTTTCGGTTGGGGTTCACTTTCAGTGTTGAACAGTCTGTGGGTTGGATGAATGTATAATGACATGCATTTATCATTATATTATACAGAGTACTTCCACTGCCCTAAAAATCTTCTGTTATATTGTTCATCCCTCCCTCCTTTACCCCAGCCCTGGCAACCACTGATCTATTTACTGTCTCTGCATATATCCTTTTCATCCTGTCGTTCCTGGGACCAACTGACTTTTGGAAGCTCATCGTCATTGTTTTCTCCATTTCTCGCCTTTGTCACATTTCCTCACTCACTTGCTGTCTTCTGCCACCATCACCTGTTTGAATCTGAATTGTTCTTCAGGGTCCAGCACCTCCTTCATGAAGCTGACCTTAATTTCCACACTTTGCCCCCAAACAGGAAATAATTACTTCATCTTCTGGTAGTCCATGGCCCTTGATCTGTAGTACTGGCTAAGACTCATAACTGCCTGGAATCTGGCAGAGGCACAGCAAACTTTTGTTAGATGAATGGACAGTGGCATGGATGCATGGATGGGTGCACAGCTTTGACATTGCCCATTGCCCACCCTACACGCCAACTGAGTTCCTTTAGAATGGGATTTTAACTTGCTCTGCACTCCATAGCACCAGCCCTGAGAAGTGGCCTTCTCATTCATTCATTCACTCACTCATTTACTCATTCACTCATTCACATTCCGTGGTAGACATTCAGCTGCTCTTTCAGGGCTGCAGCAATGGACAGTCTATTTGTTGATAGTCTGCACAGAGAAAATAGTATTCTTTGTGATGTGTTTTTACACTTGTAATGTTTATCCAGAATTTTTTTTTCTTGTGACATGTAAGGACTAAGGATGAAATGGCTTGTTTTAGCTGTATATGACATTGGGGTACAAAGCAAATGCTCTCTGGTTCCTTCAGCTGTTTGTACTAAGGACATCGATTGGCTTAGAAAAGCACCATCTCAGATTATACAACAGTTCCTTACTGACTTGCCTCCAGGATAAACCCCCCTTTTAATTTTTTTAAAAGACAGTGCCAGGATGCCACAGTGTTCATGATGTGGCTCTTTGCTAATGTCTTAGCTTTTATTTTTTAGTAGAGTGACAGAATGACTACCGCTGAGGTAGTAAATGGGAAAAAGAAGTGCCGTGGAGTGAACTGTTTCCGGGGAGGAAGTGTCATACGTGGCCAGATGAGAGCCGGCTGAGGATTTCACGCTGGATCAAAATCAGAGGGGTAGAGTTTGGAGGAGTTTGATGATGCTCCGTTGAGAAAACCTAAGGTTCTCAGAGAGGTAGAGCTAGAAGGATCATAGAGATCATCTGGCCTAGTGGTTCTCAACTTGGAGGAGTATCAGAGTCATCCTGGAGGCTTTTCTGGGCCCCATCCCAGAGCTTCTGATACAGCGGATCATGAACTTGACTTTCTGACAAGCTCGTAGATGGTGCCAATGCTAATGAGAACAACTGACCTACTTCAACTGCTGGTTTGCTGGTTTGTTATAGACCGGGAAGTAAGATCAGACATAGGTGGGAAGGACTTGCCCAGAATCAAACAGCTGTCAGGAGCTAAGCTAGAGTCAGGTCAGGGCAAGTCATGTGAACTGTAATTTGAAGCAGGTCAACTTCGTCTAGTAATAGACCATTACGAATCAATGGAAGGATGGAAGTTGGGAAAAGGGGAAAACCTGTTTACCAGGTGCAAGTTTAGGGTTGATGGGGAATGGATCTGAAGAGGAGGCCAGTAGGAGGAGCTGGGTGGCCCATGCTTGGTGTTTGAAGGGGCAGCAGGCCTGGGGGCAGCCTAGCGACAGTTGACTGGTCGGCCAGCCCAGAGAGGGCTTTCTTGCAGTGCAGGAGAGATCTTTTCATTCCCATGGCAGGGGCCACACAAGTGGAGAGCTTCCAGGACTGGGAGGCAGGTCTGGTTGAAGTGAAGTGGGTGCTAGCATTGGAGCATGGCTGGGAAGTCAATGGCAGATGCCAGGGTGGTGGCATCTGCTTTGGACTGGGGGCTTGGGGCACATTTATGCTTCTGCACCCTGGACCAGCACAGGAGGGTGAAAGACAGTGATGTGATGAAAACCCAGATTGCCCTTGGCACAGCACCATGGTTACTGGGTTTATTCAGCAGCAAAGAAATTAGATTAAGAAAGACAGGATATGATTGCTGTATCTTTCTTGATTGGTCTAGGAGCTAGAAGAGGCCTGGCTAGACAGAAGTTGGAGTGGTTCTGGGGAAGATGGAGATAAGGTCTTCTAAAAGCTTCAGTTAATTCATCTATAAAATGGGAATGCTGATGTTATCTATTAAGGCTTAAAGGACCAGTACACCTTGCTGGTTGCTGGGAAGGCACTTCATCTTACGGAATACTGGAGAAGTGCCTGGTGTTCATATTACAGGGAAGCATCAGAGAGCTGGAGAAGAACAAGGGACAGGTGGGGACCCACAGGAGTCAGGGAAGTCATCTCAGGGAGGCCTGTGATGGCTGCTGCCCGAGAAGGGTCAGGGATGCTAGGAGGATGGGACTGTGTGACAAGCGCGTAGGGTTTAAGAGTCCATGAAAATGTTGCTCAGCTGTGGTCAATTCAGCGCGCACTCTTTTCCTTTCATGACCTTTTGGCACGGGTGGCCAGCCCTGTGGGCTCTGACAGGGCAGACACGACAGCACCCTCAGTTCACAAGTGCGAGAAGGGGAGGCTTTTGTGCACAGGGGTGTCAGGCTGGTGGGCGGAGCTCCCAGGGTGTCCAGGCTCTCTCCTCGCTTCCTAGCCAGTGTGTGCTTGCAGAGACTCAGGGGTTCGGCTCATTTCACAGATGGGTAGAACGAGGCACATTAGCAAGTCTGTCCCCGCTGAGAGCTCCACAGCCCCTCCCTTCAGCTCCTCCGGCCCTCTCTCCAGCCTCCTAGCTCCTCTGCCCACACGGTACCCCAGTTTGGATGACCACTCATGTGTTGCCTTTCCCACACACCTTGCTTGGTCTCTTTTCTCTGTTGCCCACGGTCTACTCTGAGCACTTGGCGGGTTGTTGGCTACTGCTTGCTTTTCTGAGGTCCCAGAATCTCCCTTTCTTCAGATCGTGGCTCAAGACAATACAGCATCATTCTTCCCATGTTTGTCTTCTGCCTCCTGCATCCAACTGCTCTTCTGTGGCTGGAATGAAATCTCTCGTCAGCACTTACCTCTGTGGTTCCATTAACTGTGGGTCACACTGTTGGTCAGTTAGTGAGAGTTTATTAGATGGTTTGCCTTTTGCAAAAAGAGAGTTGTATCTGACATATGCAGCATGAAGGGCATTTGTTGTCTCCACGTTTATTGCTTGTCATTCCAGGAACTAGGGACTCAGGTGAATAAGGTATCGTGCTGGTGTTAAGGAGGTTGTGGTCTTCACAGGAAATAGTCATGCAAACCAAGTTGGGCCCACGGGTGAAGTATCATCATAAGGGTGTGTGTGCAGGGCACACAGAGGACATGTCCCACCTGCAGGGCTCGGTGGCTCTGTGCACGTACAGACATGTTTGGCCACCAGGAAAGAAAAGGAGAGGGACATTTTGAAAGCCTTGATGTGAGCTGAGCCCTCTAGCTTCAGTTCTCCCCTCCCTGTCAACCTTGGGGGTGGCTGATTCCCATGCCCCCGACTGCCACCCCTGCAGCCGGTGCTGACTCTCCCTCGGCTGCCTCCTTTCAGAGCATCTGCCCTCAGAGGGGAAGGAACTTCCCTCTCGGGCTTGTGCGTGTACTCTGACAAGAGTTCTTCCCGTAGCCCTGTGACCTCCTCCCGGGCTCCTGTCCTGCCTCGGCTCCCAGCTCACTCCCTGTTTTGGCCCCAGTCTCACTGGGGGCTTGGAGGACCATTCAGGCTGCTCTCTCTCTCCCTCGGGTTCTCCTGTGAGCCCAGAGCCCCTGCCCCTCGGTAGAGCCTGTATCTGGGACACACTTGTTTGCCCAGCGCATTGTTCGGCACTTACAGGTTCCTCCCCAGCTCTCCTAGTTCCAGTTAAAGCCCTCTCGAGCAGGGCTGAGTGTCTGCTGCCCGTGGCATGCCTCCTGATTTACGGGAACCTCGTTTCTCACTATGCCGGGAACCCAGTCTGAAGGGGACGTCGGCCCAGCCTCTCTGCAGCCTCTCCCCTCCCCCAGGATCATGACCTCGGCCCTGCCTCACCTCACCCCGGCCCCCCACACGTGAGGCTTCTTCCTCCTCCAGGATCATGACCTCGGCCCTGCCTCACCTCACCCCGGCCCCCCACACGTGAGGCTTCTTCCTCCTTCCCTCATGCTCAGCCCCATCCTGTCTTGGGTCCGCTGCGCAGATGATGGCACGTTCAGGCCTGGCGCTCCTCTGCCTGGCACCTGTGCCTGAGGATCAGAAGTAACTTGTGAAGCCACATACAGCAGTGGTCCCCAACCCCCGGGCTGTGGACCGGTACCGGTCCGTGGGCCATTTGGTACCGTTCCGCAGAGAAAGAATAAATAACTTACATTATTTCCGTTTTATTTATATTTAAGTCTGAACGATGTTTTATT
Source organism: Saccopteryx leptura (assembly GCF_036850995.1). NCBI lineage: Eukaryota > Metazoa > Chordata > Mammalia > Chiroptera > Emballonuridae > Saccopteryx > Saccopteryx leptura. The sequence continues at coordinate 65,162,535 of NC_089510.1, read as the reverse complement.
TTTTTAAAAATGACCAGATTCCCTCCGTTACATCCATCTAACACTTACTCTTGACGCTTGTCTTGGTCGCATGATACATTTATCTGTCCAACCCTAAAAGCCGGTCCGTGAAAATATTTTCTGACATTAAACCGGTCCTTGGCCCAAAAAAGGTTGGGGGCCACTGACTGAGAGGGTTGACTGGGTCTAGTTTTAGAAGGAGGTCAGAATAGCCCTCTAGCAACGCCTGGGACAAGAAGAACGTGTTGGTTTGATTTCTCAAATAATTTTATTTCTGGGCACAAATTATGTACAACCCTCTTAAGAAAAATGAAAGAGAAGCGTTTTGTGCATGGAACTGAGTGGGATACATTTACCTATCCGTTCTCCTGTTGGGCACGGGCTTCTGTGAGGATCCGACTCCTCCAGCTTCCCCGTGGGCCGCCTGCCTTCTCACTCCCCATCTCTATGGCCAGTGGAAACCCTTTCCTGGGCACAGCTTTACCCCGCCACCCCCTGACCTTGCCTCGGTGTGGGGATCGTCTCCCGCCATCCCCTGACCTTGCCTCGGTGTGGGGATCCTCTCCCGCCATCCCCTGACCTTGCCTCGGTGTCGGGATCGTCTCCCGCCATCCCCTGACCTTGCCTCAGTGTCGGGATTCTCTCCCGCCATCCCCTGACCTTGCCTCAGTGTCGGGATCGTCTCCCGCCATCCCCTGCCCTTGCCTCGGTGTCAAGATCGTCTCCTGCCATCCCCTGACCTTGCTTCGGTGTCAAGATCGTCTCCCGCCATCCCCTGACCTTGCCTCAGTGTCAGGATCCTCTCCCGCCATCCCCTGACCTTGCCTCGGTGTCGGGATCGTCTCCCGCCATCCCCTGACCTTGCCTCGGTGTTGGGATCGTCTCCCGCCATCCCCTGACCTTGCCTCGGTGTCAGGATCCTCTCCCGCCATCCCCTGACCTTGCCTCGGTGTCGGGATCCTCTCCCGCCATCCCCTGACCTTGCCTCGGTGTCGGGATCGTCTCCCGCCATCCCCTGACCTTGCCTCGGTGTCAGGATCGTCTCCGCCATCCCCTGACCTTGCCTCGGTGTCGGGATCGTCTCCCGCCATCCCCTGATCTTGCCTCAGTGTCAGGATCATCTCCTGCCATCCCTGCCAGGCTCTCTCTATGCTTTAGGCACCCTGAGTGTGTTACCAGTCACACTGTCTTGCACGCCTGTGTGTCTTGGCATGTGCTGTCATACAGCGGAGACGACTTCTTCTCTTCAACATCCTCTCAATCCCTCAGGGAGAATGGGAGGTAAAAACAAACCCTGATTTTATTACTGTATGTATGGTATTGTTCTATGAGTGGTATGTGCTCACAATAAAATATTTCAAATATACATAACCAAATGAAGAAGGAAATGAGAATCGCTCATAGATCCACTATTTAGATACAAACATTGTTTATGGTTTTAATATTCTTGAGTAGTTCTTTTCTTTATGTTTTGGTGCCTTTGCATTTTGCTGACTTGATGTCTAACTGGATACACAGGTTTTTTTGTAATTTCACCACACAGTAGAGTGCAGGCACCTGCTCATGGCATTAGGATTTCTTCATACATGTAGTTTTTGATGAGTGTATATAATTTCATCTTAAGAATATATCGTAATTGTTTAATCACCTATTTTTGGTAGCTGACATTTGAGTTTCTAGCTTTTCATCATTGTAAATCACACGGTGATGCACATCCTTTTTACCAAATTCTTTATCTGCATCTCTGATTATTTCTCAAGATAGATTGTTTGGATATGAAATGCCTTGCTCAAAGGGCAATAACTTTTTTGCAACCTTAATTTGTAAATAACTCATAGTCACTGAAGAAAATTAGGAACCTGGAGAAACACACAGAGAAGAAAATGAAAACCACTTGTTGCCACTTGCAATAACCAACAGGAAATTTGGTGTATAACTGTATCTGTGTATCTCTCCATCTTTCTAGCTCAGGGATCAGCAAACATGTTTTGTAAAGGGTCAGATAGTAAATATTTTGGGCTTTGCAGTCTCATAAAATTTCTATTGCATATTCTTTTTTTAAAAAATATAAAAACCATCCTGGCTAGTGGGTCATACAACAGTTTGCTGACCTGATTATAGGCCCATGCTACACATACTATTCAGTATGTATCACTTGCTGTACATACTATTCTGTAATTTTTCTCTTCCACAAGGTAGATGACTCCTCAGTGTTACTTGTGGTTTTCTGTTTCATGCTGTCCAAACATGATAAATGACTTTTTGTTGTAATGAGCATGGAACCTTGGCTATGCCTCTGATAATAGAATTTAAAACATGTTTTATTGTGATTATATGCCAATATGCCTCTTTTTCTTGTCTTATTCATCTCTGTCTTCCCAGCCCCAGCATAGTGCCTGAGTGGCATGCAGTAGATACCCAGCATTTCTGTACAAATTTACCCCTTCATAATGACTGTGCTTAGAACCTTCCTGTGTAGGGTTTGTTTCTAGGGCCAGTAGCATCAGTATCACATAGGAGAGTTTATTAAAAATGGCGACTGTGGCCCTGGCTGGTTGGCTCAGTGGATAGAGCATCAGCCCAGTGTAAGGACATCCCGGGTTTGATCCCGGGTCAGGGCACACATGAGAAGCGACCACCTGCTTCTCTTCCCATCCCTCTCCCCCTTTTCTCTCTTCCCCTCTTGTAGCCAGTGGCTTGATTGGTTTGCATGTGGGCCTGGGCGCCGAGGATAGCTTTGTTGTTCCAAGCATCAGCCTCAGGCACTGAGGATAGTTTGACTGATTTGAGCATCAGCCCCAGACAGGGGTTGATGGGTGGATTTTGGTTGGGGCACATGTGGGTGTCTGTCTCTCTTATCTCCCTCTCACTTAAAAAAAAATGGAGACTCTTAGCTCCACCACAGAATCTATGTTAAACAAGCCACTCAGGTGATGTGCATGCATAGTACAGTTTGGGAAGCACTGTTCTAGAGCTCAGCTCTGCCCTTTTGGGCGTACATTTATTCACAGGCATCCCCTCCCCATTCTTTCCATTGGCAAGGCCCTCTTGGTAATGGACCATGGGTATTTTTAAATTCAGCAATGGGTTTGGTGGGCCAACACAGTACGTTTCCACTGTGGCACCAGCTGCCTTCTTGCCCAGTGGAGCCAAAATGGCTCTCATGGCATTTGGCAGGGGGTGAATGTGATGGTGGAAAGAGCAAACATTTATGTAGTACCTGTCGTGTGCCAGGCTCTAAGATGAGGCATGATGGTCTCAGCTGAAGGGGGTGTAGGGATCTTTAAGGCTGATGAATCAGCCTTCGGAAACAGCCAGAGAATTTGCAAAATATACACATGCCTCCCCTTCCGCCGTTCTGACTCAGAATCTCTGCGAGATAGGCTTGGTCACGGGTACTTAGAAAACAATTGCCTGTTTCTGTCAGGCATCCCTGGTTAAAGACCCAGAAGTCTAGGCTGGTATCCTGTAGCAGACAAAGAAAGTGAGGCTCAGAGAAGTCACTCAGTCCCCCAAGGTCACAGAGGTTTCAGTGCACAGCCAGGATTGGATTCCTTATCTTTTGCCTGAGGACATACTTCTCAGGACCCTGAGCTGCTTGCAACCTGCAGTGGTGGGTAGGAAGTGGAACTGGGCGAAGAGGCCGCACCCTTGTTCTCCGTGCTCTAGTGAGTGACTTGGCAGTCTGACTGGACGGACTCGGAGTCACGCTGTTTCCTTCCTTCCTTCCTTCCTTCCTTCCTTCCTTCCTTCCTTCCTTCCTCCCTCCCTCCCTCCCTCCCTCCCTCCCTCCTTCCTTCCTTCCTTCCTCCCTCCCTCCCTCCCTCCCTCCCTCCCTCCTTCCTTCCTTTTCTTTTTCTTTCTTTCTCTACCTTTGCCCTCCTTCCTGTTGTCTGTTTTGGGGGCTATGATTGGAGAGGCTTGAGCAATATGACAGCTCCCAGTGATTGAGGCAGCTGCTTTGGCATCTGGTGTCCTCTGTCACCTTTGCACAATGGTGGACAGCACCCTCACAGGCAGTAGCCAAGGAATCTGCATTTCTCTGCTTTTCCACCCTCCCCTCAGTGCCAGGATTCTGGATGGGAAGTCTGGTTTGCCCTTGCTCCCAGTCATGCCAATTAGCGGCAAACAGAATGGCATGTTGGCCGAGGCTTTGCTAAATCATCCTATGGATGGGTGTGTAGATATTATGGGTCACACAGCAGTGTGATCAGCACTCTGAGTACATGGTAAGCCAGGAGGAGAGACAGGAATAGAACCAGTCGCCATGATAGCTGCCATTAATCGAGTGCTCCAAGCACCGAACACTCTGCCCGAGTTATTATTTCTGTTCCTCTAACAGCCATCAACGCCCTGGGGGGAGGGTCCATGCCTTCCCCCAAGTGGCACGCAGGCAGGCAGGCATGTGAACCCGCTTCCGCTTGATCTCAATGTCGAGATCTTAGCTGTCATGCTACACTGCTTCCCCAGCTGGCCCTGGGCTCGTCTTCTCTCGCTGGCTGCTCCTTGGGATTTAACCGAAACTCTCATGGAAAGAGTGAGCTCAGTATTTAAGGACATATGCTAAGAGATATCCAAAAATTGGGTAGACTGTATCATGGGGTGGACGATTTCTGGTTGTTGAAAGTGCTCCGAGAGGGATTGTGTGCCTTTTGGTGGGAGACTGTCAGATAGGGATTCAGCTGGCTAAGAAGTGACTCTGACGGGGGGGGGAACCAGTCACAAAACAATAAAAAGCACTTTAGGTAAAAATGTGTAGATTGGGTACCAGTGAGGTATTGGTTTCTCATTTTGTACGGCCTGCTTCCAGCTGTGAGAACCGTGCTTCAGTGATTTGCCTCTGGGGTGCCATGACTGTTAGGCTCTGGGGTGTCCTGGGTGTGAGGACACGCCCATAGGGAGCTCCCCTTCCAATAGGGGTGTGAGGACATGCACCATGAGGACTAAGTGTGGGGACATTGAGAAGAGTGTGTCTTGGGAGGCTGGAAGAAGGGGTGGCTTCTGTTAGAAGGAATTGTGCTTTTATAATATTGTATTTAAACGGGGCTTTGAAGGATGCCTGGTTTCCTTCAGGTTGAGCAGTGTGCTGGGACGTAGGTCGGGCACTGGTGTGTAGGACCTTGGACAATAAGGAGTTGAAGAGGGAGTCTCTTGGGCTTCTTCTCAAGTTAATAGAGAACTGTTAAGCCTTTTTTTTTTTCAGGATGGTAGAGAAAGCAGGGTTGCTTTCTTTCTCTAATTCCATAAGCATTTGCTGTTGTTGGGCAAATGAGTTTGTAAAATATGATTTTTTAAGTTTGCTCACTTTTATTGTTAAAAATGGCTGCCCAGATATGTGATCTGTGAAACTGCTGATTACCTTCCTGCTTGGGAAGGGGCTTTGTTATGCTAATGTGTGCTGGAGGAGGGGTTTTGCGCCACAAAGTTTTAAGAAGAAGAAAGAAGGAGAAGAAGGGAGCCATGTTTTTGCAGAGTGAGGGCAGAGAGAAGGCAGAGTGCCAAAGGAGAATGAAGTCAAGGTGGCAGGGTGCTGAAAAAGAAGCCAAGAGGGAAGGAAAGGAAAGAGAAGCCAGTTTTGCAGAGTAAGAAGCCATGTTGGCAGACGGAGAACCAGAGGTGACTCAGACTAGTGGGGGCCTTTGATTCTAGGAAAAACCGGGAAAGATTCTCCTGGTTGTGGCACCAGAGAATGTATGAGTGGGTTTTGGTGCCCCGTGTGTGTTTCACTCACCGGCCGGTCGTGAGGCTAGAATAAAGGAATGGCCCACCAGTTTTTCGCTCCTTCTTTACCATCTGCCTGAATTCAGTGGGAACCCGCACCTGCCTGGCAGTGACGGTGGCAGCGGCTGTTGGCCATACAGCCATGTGGCTGCTGTGGCTAGTGATAGCAGAGCCACCCTGTAAGGATGAGCAGGAGTAAGCTGGAGACGGACAAGGGGTCTACCAGGAAGAGGAGGTGTCAGCAAGGCGTGGATGAGTTATCCCAGTGGGCTCGAGGTGTGGCAGGGTTGCCTACCTCTTTGTGTCCTTGAGCTTGACAAACCGGGTGGGCCGGGGTTCCGTGCGGAGCTGTAAAGAGCTGGGAAATTCCCAGCACTTTGGACTCTGTTGCTGTCTAGTACCTTCTAGTAATTGGAAGCCCAGAAAGAGGAGTGACTTGAAGCTCTTGGAAAAAGTTTTTTCGTTTTTTGTTTTTATCTCTTTTCTTCCCTCCTTTAGCATGGAATAGATTCCACTGTGTGTTACTAACCTGTCAGGTACTTCATCTTCCTCCCACTGCTTCCAGCTGGTTGCAGTGCTGAGATCATCGAAGAGTGTGTTTTAGCATTTCGTCAGAACAGTCTAGGAATGCTGGTTTATGGGAAATCCACATGGCTGCTGGTGAGGAGCCTGGGACTCAGGACTGGATGGCATGGTTTTAGCTGTACTAACACTTGTTTAATAAGTTGCTCGTCTATGCCCTCTTATTAGGCTGAATATTCTTTTAATTAATTTTTTTTCAATTACAGTTTACAGCCAATATTATTTTGTATTAGTTTCAGCTGTACAGCACAGTTAGACAATCCTATACTTTACAAAGTGTTCCCCCTGATATCTCCAGTACCCAGCTGGGCATGTAGTTATTACAATATTATGTAGTAATTACAATATTATATGAGGTTATTACAATATTATTGACTGTATTTCCTAGGCTATACTTTGCATTCCTGTGACTCTTTTGAAACTGCCAATCTGTATTTCTCAATCCTTTCCTTTTTTTTACCCAGTTCCTCAACCTCCTCCTGTCTGGCAATGATCTATCTGTTCTCTGTATCTATGAGTCTGTTTCTGTTTTGTTTGTTCATTTAGATTGTTCTTTAGACTCCACATATAAATGAAATCATATGGTATTTGTATTTCTTTGAGTGATTTATTTCACTTAACATAATACCCTCTAGGTCCATCCATGATTTTGCAATTGGTAAGATTTTACCTTATGACCCAAATCCAAAACACTAATTTGAAAGAATATATGCCCTCTTATGTTCATTGCAGCGTTGTTTACAATAGCCAAGCGATGCAAGCAACCCAAGTGCCCTTCAGTAGACAAGTGGATAAAAAAATTGTGCTATACATAATACGTACAGTGGAATATTACTTGGCTATAGGCTGAATATTTTGAGGGCAACCTTCAGGTGTTAGTCAGTTCTGTACCCAGGTACTTAACACAGTGTAGTGCCTATACCAACTAATTGCTCAACACAATTCTTGCCAGATGTCTGATTGAAGGACTTCTCTCATCTGCCTTCATATGCTCACCCCCAGAATAAGTTACTTCTTACCTATTATGACAGTATAAGGCTGTTCAGGATGAGTGAACGAATGCCTGGAAAGTACCCTTAAATTTGTAAGCTGGAAAGTTTTGAAGAATTCATGGAAAATTCTCATGGGAGTATCTGGGTAGTTGGTAGCTTGGTAGCTAGATGAACACTAGGCTAATATGTTGCAAATGTGCAAACATGGGCCAGGGCATGCAGTGCACAGCTATACATAAGTAACAAATCCCAGTGCCATCATCCTTGGTTCAGATATCATGATGTCCACATAAGGGGTCAGGAGTGTTCATGTGTCTTTTAGAAAGGGTTGAGGTGAGAGAAAGTGATTGGTGGGTGTGATATAGGGAGATCAATTCTCTGGCTGTTTTCTTATTTAAATTTTCTTTTTAGTTTGTTTGTTTTTTAAAGATAGCAAAGCAAGGTCCCTAAATCATGGACTTGCCACTTGTAATGGGGAAATTGGTTCATCTTGTAGATGAGCTGGATCTCAAATCGTTTTTTCCCAATGAGGTCATGATCCATTCCTATGTGAAGTCTCTCCTTCCCTGGACCTCTTCTTCCCTGATAGAGAAAATTTGATGTCACTCCTGTCAAGTTTATGGGGGAGAGATTTTGGCAGCTAAGTGGGGAAAAAGCTGACGGATACAGAATTCCAGAGGCAGACCTCCCCATGCAGTGTTTTGAGAGAGGTGTCAGGCGGAGCTGCTATCTGGGACCACTCACCTGTGAAACTGGCTTTATTTTTTTTGGAGGGGGGAGGGGGTCTCAAGTACGTGGAAGCTGAGATGTGAGATGGGCATGAGGCTGGAGCTCCTGACTTCCTAGGCTCATGGCGATGGAGCTCAGAGTGCTGGCGTTTTTGTATCCGAGCTGCCGAAGCGAGCACGAGAGCGCTAGGTTTAGGTGGGTTGTGCTGTGTGAACTTCTCCTGCTGAACAAAGCACAGACCCTGTGGAATATGAAATTCTGGGACATGAATGTCATATCAGTGCCAGGTTTTGACTCCAAAGACTGAGATGGTGACAGCTAAGTTGTGGGACACGATGAGAGGGAATCATTAAACACAAGCACAGGAGCACGATGACATTTTGGAAATCCCTAAAAATGGGAGTCCATGAGAGTGCTGCTCTGAGCTGCGAGACCTGCGCATCCATGGCCACCAGTCTATTTCCTTAGCACTGTTGGCAGAGACACCATCGTTTTCTACTCCTTTGATGGCACAGGGAGGACAGACAGGCTTAGGTTTTAGAGCCCAAAAAACCTGGCTTTGAGTTTGTACTGTTTCGTTATGGCTCTGTGACCTTGGAATGTTGTCTCACTGTTCCCCACCCCCCGACCTCTGCCTCAGCCCCAGCCGGAGCTACAGATGCTTCATCTGTAAAATAGGGGAACTGTTCTTACCCTGCCGATTAGTTGCAGGCATTGGGGAGACTCTCCCAGGCGTGTGCTGGCACGTGGGAGAGGTACCCCGTAAAGGAGAGTCAGAGCATTACTCTTCCTGACCTGCTCTTGTTCCATCGCAGTGGATAACTCTCCGTATGCCCCATGGTTTGCTGCTGACTTTGTGCCTCTGCTCGTGTAGTCCCCACCTTCTAGAAGGCCACCTCACTGTCACGTGTTCCCATTATTTCCACTTGTTCAGGGCAAGCCTCCAGATGGTGTCGGGGAGGCCTCCCAGCCCGCCACTGCCTCCTGCTTCTCTTCCTTCCTGATGGGGGTCATTTCTTACCTAGAGCTGGAGCTGGGAGTTCTGTGTGCACCTGACTTGCCTCTCAGCAGCACGAGGGCAGGGTTGCAGTCCCGTTCACCTCTGCCCTTATTGTGGCACTGAGCACAATGCCTAGCACACAGTGGGTGCCTAGTAAATGAGTCTTAGGTGACCAAAACCAAGAAGTGAGCGAGCTGGTAGCTGGCATTCCCCTAGCTTTAGAAACCAGAGGAGAATTAAACATGGTTTAGGAATAGAGTGTCAGGCCTGCGGGTTCCTATTTCCTCATTCTGGGTGCAGGCTGGGATTGCCCAGAGCCACAGTTCCTTGAGACTTACCACCTCAGGCTGAAAACTGCCTCCTTTAATTACCTCCTTTCCAGGGAACAGGAGTTCTTGTTGTCTGCCCCAGAAGCTGCTAATTATAGCTCCAGCCTCCTGTCTTGGTGTGCTTCTAGGCCACAGGACTGTGCAGCCTCAGCTGTCTGTTGATTTTAGGGTTTCCTCAGGGATTCTTTACATTTTCCAGTTTTCGTTAGGGATTGCTTTTTATTTGGAAGCTAGCAAAGAGAGTTGAGGGGTATAGAATGTTCAAGGTTTTATAGGAAGATTAGGAGAAAGCTAAAGAGATTGGGGAGTGGAAGAGGGGAGTTTTTAAAAGGGGGCAAAGTGACATAAAAGGGGACCTTGTGCATTTAGTGATGTCTGTAAGAGTGACATTTTGTGATGGTTTTCCCAAGAAAGCCCCTTTACATTTGACTTTTGTGATGTCTTGGTCATACTTTTTGCAGCTATTTCATTTTCTTTTGGAATCTTAATTCCTTTCAAATTTTAAAGACTGTTAAAATAAATGCTCATAATATAAATAAAATCATATCATACAAAGATGCATTTATTAGAAAACCCAAGAATTTCTTGTCTCATGTCTCCCCACCCTAGTCCCATTCCCCCTTGTAACTGTTTTCTGTTTTTGTCTAGTGGTAATTATCCTATCTCTACAATACTTTTATATCTTTAGTTCTTGAGTTATTAGTTCTTTGATATGCTTGTTGACTTTGGTAGTTTCCATCCCCCTTTCTGAATTTTGACAGTTACTTCATAGATTCACTCTCTCTGTTAGTTTCCTTTGTCAGTTAATATGATATGCACAAATCTCTATTTTTTTGTTACAGTAGACTTTGGATAGTACTGCTTCGCTCACCTTGGTGTGAGAGGAGGATGTTGGGGTTTCTCTCCACCTGTCCTCTCCTGTCTTTGCTCTTACAATTTGTCAATTATATTTTGTGTCACCTTTTGTATCTCCAGCAAATATAATGGATACTTGCAGTGATGGGAGTCAAATAATTTAACGACCAGTTCACTGCCCTAATAACTGTTTTAAGTATAAAAAAACATTACACTGAAAGGTAGCTTATTATTTTATGCCTTTAATACTTAAATAAGAGCAATAAAAGAAGTACACAAAACTAGCTTATAACAATGAGTTTTTAAAATATTAATAAAAAATAGTAAATAATACCTGAAAAAAACCCAATAAAACTGTTATTTAAGATATTTCCATACTGCTCCTTGATCGAGGAACACCAGTGCACTCATCGTATCTCGGGGGAATTTTGGGTTTTACACAAAGCTGAAACAAATGACAGCTTGTCACCCCTGGTTGTTTGGCACCTTTTCTCTTTATGTTGTATATTTGTTTGCTGAAGTAACAAACGCGAGGGAATTAAAATGTAGTATTTTATCAGAGGTATAATGAGTTTTATGAAATGAATAAATAAATACTACAAGTACAGTTCTGTCAAAATTTTTTCACCTATGGACGGAATGAACATTATTACAGGTGCTTAGAATATGTTGTTGCGCAGATGAACATTAAAAAAGAGCGAGGAATGTAAATTTGTGATTTCCACATTGGGCCGCTGTCCAGCCGCCCACCTTAGAAGGAACCCTGATTACAAGTGCCACTTTAACAACCAGTTCGCTGAACTCAACAAAAAAATTAGTTATTGGTTCTGTGGAACCGGTGCAAACCAGCTGAATCTCACCACTGGATACATGTATACATGTACTTATATAACGTTCTGTAACCATAACAGAATCTTCTGCTGAGTCTGTGGGTTGATTTCAAAAGCCGAAAAACAATCAACATTTACATTCTGATTTCTAGGTAAATATTGCTCAATACAGTGCTGTGGTTTCATTTCCTTTTCTAGGCCTCTGAGGTCACCACCTTTAAGCCACTTACAGGGGACTGAATTTTCCCTAAGCATCAAGATCTAACAGATCCTTCTAATTCTCCTCTAAGTGTTCAAAATTATCAAAGGTTTTATTTGTCTTGGTTCAATGACCATTTTGCTTCTCTCTCTATATCACCTATGTATTTAGTGCACAGCTATATATGTGTGTGTGTGTGTGTGTGTGTGTGTGTGTGTGTGTATGTGTATACATGTAGAGTTTGAGGATTTTGTTTTTTTGGTTGAGAGAAAAAAATTAAGTATTTTCTACTGTATCCATATCTTCAGTCTTTTTAATTGTTCTCTTGCCTGCTTGTAATCTATTCTGTTTCTTCTTGGAAGTTCAATCAATCTTTTCCTTTATTTTGAACTGGTTTTAAATTTGGTCTATGATTTCCCATGCAATCTCTGTCTTTTTTAAAAAAATTTTTTTAGAAAAGTTTCTGATTGCCACTGCATCTTCGTCAGAGCTTCCCGTATTCCCAGTCTCAGGAAGGGCCCCGAGTTCTGCTGGTCTGTCGTTGTCATTATTCAAAAGGAGGCATATTATTAAGATAGCGTCCACCAATATTTTCTTACACATATTCTTCCTAGGCAGAGGTTTATTTGCTCTTTTTTCTCCATTGAATATTTATAAACATTTCCAGATTATTTTATAATTCTCATGTTTTAGTGGCCACTCTCATATTCCACTGTGTGGAGTACTGTTTTTAAAATTCAGCCATTTACATGTTTTTGAATATGAATTGTTACCAATGATCTGCTCTTATAAATAACACTTATGAACATTTTAACGCACCAAGGTCTTTTTCATTAATTTATTTTATAAGTGCTTAGTTGGGAAAGAAAACTGGGAAACCTGTGTTATCTTTTTTTTTTTCTGTTTAATCTTCTTTGAGGATATATTCCAATGAGTATGCTTGGATCACCAGGCATTTCTTATTAATTTTTTTTTAAAGGAGCAGTAGAAGTGCCACTTATGAATCGGCACCTTCAGTTTTCTTGGCAGCTTTAGCAAGTGCTAGTGTGACTTACTGCAAACCTGATACTGTCTAGAAATTTACTGAGTATCATTGTCTTTAACTCAGTCCTCTGGGGTCAGCAAGGCTCTCTAGTTTATGCTCACCACGCTGTTTATCAACCAGGAACTTTAGGTAATAATCTTCTTTGGCCAATTATTTTTGGCATGATCACCTCCAACTGGATCACCTCTCTCATTCACTGGAGCTGTCTTCTCAGGAACTGTTGGAAAAAATAAGCATTATTCTAAAATAATCAAAGAGGTCCTCCTATTCAGAATATTCTATAAGATCTATAGCTGATTCTACACCCAGTTCTTAAAGCAAGGATTTGAAGGATGGCAGGATTATTAGAACAAAAAGACCACTGTGAAGAAATTCAGTCACAAGAAACCTAAATTTTGATATAATGAAAAGACTGTCCCATTGTCACCTTGCAGCATTGCATTACTAGAAAACTTTACCAGTCTGGCCCATTTACTCAACAGTGTTTATAAAATCAGTGTGACAGTGGGACCCTTGTCATTGAAAAGCTTTATTATAATTCATTGATGAATACTGATGATATGCTAAAAGATATGTACTCAATTGCACTATGGAAAAATTCTGAGCTTAATGACTCACAGTCTGCCTGACCAGGTGGTGGCGCAGTGGATAGAGCGTCAGACTAGGATGCGGAAGGACCCAGGTTTGAGACCCTGAGGTCACCAGTTTGAGCGCGGGCTCGAGCAAGGGGTTACTTAGTCTGCTTAAGGCCTGCGGTCAAGACACATATGAGAAAGCAATCAATGAACAACTAAGGTGTCGCAATGAAAAACTGATGATTGATGCTTCTCATCTCTCTCTATTCCTGTCTGTCTGTCCCTATCTATCCCTCTCTCTGACTCTCTCTCTGTCCCTGTAAAAAGAAAAAAATGACTCACAGTCTAATTATTTTGGATAGTGGGTGATAATGTATTGAAGGTGATGGTGAGACACATAAGCACAGTATATTGCAACTTGGAGTGGTTCTGGTCTAGGAGCTCCATTTTTTACTATGAGAAAAAGGGGATGTGGAAGGTAGAAGGACTCAAAGTCATAGAAGTAGTTAGTGGCAGAACCTGGTCTAGACTCTATATCTCTTTGCTTCTAGCATGTTGTTCTTTTCTTTTTCCATCTCTTATCATTTAAAACTTGCAATATTTCTCGGTGTGTAAATTGTACTTCATTGAACTGGAGATTACAGAAATTCTCCATCACATAGACTGATGCAGAATATTTAATAATGGAGAGAATACATTTGCCTGGAATGGAACCAGAAAGAATGTAAGCTCTGAGACATAGCAGTTATTTCTGAGATGGGGGAAAGTGATAGAAAAGCCAGGGCCCTTAAAATATAATTGGAGCCATGCCATTGTTTCTGATCTTTGGGGAATCTGGAAGTTCATTTTTGGCTAAGAAACTGAGAATCTCTATAATACAGATTCCATATTTATTAACTAAGAAAATTGGGCTTGATGGTCTTGGCTTTGTAGACCATTAAGCTTTGAGTTCTGTGAGTTTATGGTTTTGGGTTATGTCCCATGGTTAAGATGACTTGGAAAAAAAAAAGACTGAATCACAACCAGCATCACCTGCTTTTCTCTTGCTGGGAAGTAGGTCAAAGCTTGGCAGACATGAAAATGTGGTTGGCTTCAGCTGCGAGCTCTGCAAGGTCCCAGTTGTAGACATCTGTCTCAGAAGGGGTGTGTGAAGGGGTTGACAGTCAGAGGTGGAGAAAGGCATATTTGTAGTCCTAAGTGCTGTAGGTGAGGAGGGGTGACCGACAGGAGAAGGAGCCACTGGGTTGGGGGCTGGTGAAGGAAGCACAGCTGGGGACTGATGGAAAATGAGAGAAGCAGCATTTATTGACTATTTTGTATGCACTGGTGGCAAATGTTATTTTTTTAACTCCTCCTAAGTACACTGAGAAGTAGGTGTCATTGTTTGGGTGTTAAGGATGAAGAGGTTGAGGCTTGGAGAGGTTTAGTTATATATTTGTCCATGGTTAGGCTGCTGGTAACTGAGGGTTGAGGAAGTCACTGCTGGTTGAGTCCAAATCCCCTTTTCTTTTCACAGTGCAGTGTGTGCGCTGTGTTCTGGGTGCCGGGATGTAATAGTGAAGGAGACAGGTAACGTCATGGCTTCATATTGCTTGCAGTCTATGAAGCGAGACAGAGAACAAAGCAAACAAATCCATACTTTCAGAAGGTGTAAAATACCGCTCAGGAGAAGATGGCAGCATTAGGAAATCGTGAGTGACAGAGTTACATGGTGTGCTTTTATATCCTAGTCCATAAACTGGTGCATAAATGACACGAGCTGACTTGAGGACACCAAATAGCTCTGGATTGTGATTCTCTCTCTCTCTCTCTCTGTTAGAAAAATTGCACTCTTTATTATGCACAGCATTGGGAAGGGAGGCCACTTGGAACAAACTCTTGTTTAGACACTCTCATTCTAGGCTTTCTCCTTCCCAGGTTATTTGACTCCAGACTCGTGGGCTATGACCTATGAATCCACAGGCAGAAAAGTAGAGACTGTTTGGTACCTGGAGACAGGGAAACTCAAGGAACAGAAAGCATTGTTCCTCTAAGTCTGGAAAGAGGTGTTTAGCCAGGGTAAGTGGTTGTTTTCTGGTTGGATTGTGATTCTTGAGGTTGGAATTTAGCCCTAGCTATGATGATGTGAACCAACTCTGTTACTTGTGGAAGTCACCTCCCCATTATTAATATCGAGGAAAGTAAACCCTGTTCTTCCTACTTCACTGGATGAGGGGGGAAGAGGGAGTGAATCATTTTGATGTGCAGCTGTTTCTAAAATCTCTGTAGGTTATAAAAATACAAGGAGTTCTTTTTTTAAACAGCTTTGGTTAACTTTTAAAGGGATAACTTTTTATATTTATTTACTGCCTTCTGTGTGCTTTGAGGAAACATTTCCATATTCCTAGGATGAGTTCAGAATGAGGACCTCCTCGCCCCCATGCCAGTCTCAGGAGAATTAGGATTGGACTTGCCAACACAGACCCCATTGGAAGTGTAAAGCAAAGGGTTGGCCTCTAGGTCCTGTCTTTGGAAGGAGGTGAGGGTAGGCTGGAGGAGCAGCAGCTGAGGTCAGGGACACGAACTGAGTAGCTGGCGGAGGTGGGAGTCAAAATGGGTTGACTTCAAATTTGTACCCCGTGGGGCAGTAGAGCAGTGAATACTTACTGAACGCCTATGTGCCGGGCCGTGGCTGAGATGGGGGAAGCATAAGAGACACTGTGAAACAATTGGCATTGGCTGTAAGCTCGCCCCGGGCGGAGGCACCTGCATTCTGTGGAGCTCAGGGAGCATCCTGCCCAGTAATGAATATCTGTCCTGTCTAAAAGTAGGTATATCAGCATTCAGCTTAGTGGTTGAGTTATCCATGTAGATGGAAATAATACTTAATTGTTATAATACCCTGTACTGAAGGGGCACCAGCTTTGCCAGGGGAACGTTTTTATTGTTGGATTGTGGGGAGGATCGTAAGGGAGGGATTTGGGGAAATTGGGGTGGTGTGAGGACACTGGGGGCCTTGGAGGAGAAGCTGTTTACTGATGGGCAAGGAAATAGTGAAATATTTTAGCAATCTGTGTTGCCATAGCTCTGTGTACTGGTGAGTACTAGTCTCGGGTGTAGTTGTTTATCTTTTGAGGCTGTTAGTGTATTAACTGATGTGCACATAAGGCTCAGAGGAGGAAAAGATTGCAAAGGCTTCATGAGTTCTGTGATGCTTGGGCTGGGTTTTGTAAGGTGAGTAAGAGTTTGGTAAAGAACTTTGTAGGAAAAAGGGAGAACGTGGGTTAGAGCATGCCTGTGTAAAATAACAGAATTTGTTTACATTTATTGTAAATAATAACTGCTGTGTTTCAGGGTTGGGCAGTTTGTTGGTATTGTTACTAGTCTCCTAGTAAGCCTATGAGGTAGGGGTTTTTATTCTGTCTTCATCTTATAGAGGAAGAAAGCAGAGCTCAAAATGTGACTTGCACAGTGTCACACAATGGCAGGAACAGTATGTGAACTTGGATTGGTCTGCCTGCAAAGCCTGAGTGTTCTACTCCTACATGTCACCTCTGTGTCCCATGAATTATAGTTACAACCATGAGGGATGGTGCATTTCTTGCATAGCAGTGTAGATTGTCACAAAAAAAAGGGAGACATTAGTATCTTTTTCTACAAAATGGGGAAGAGAGCCCTTGCTCCAGGTGTTGGCAGGACTCAGTGAAAGTTCAGGTGTCTTCCTTCACTTCAGCAAGGCCACACGTGGGTAGATGTCCACTTCAGCCCTTCTGTCCTGTTGAGCCTGAGACTTTGACTTGACTTTCACTCTCGTGAGACCGTCTCCTGATGTTGACAATGAGAATACGCGGATCACTTGGATGCTGTGTATTTCTGGTCCTGACAGGGCTTACTTGGAGTAAATCAACAACGTGGTTGCCAGTTACAATTTGGCTTCTCCTGTAACTTGACTTTAGGAAGAGACTGTGTCAGTCGTGTTGAAGATAGCGCATCGGTCTCTCTGCCTTTCGTAGTTTTTGTATTTTGGTACTCCTCCCCCAACAGCAAAGGCAGGGAAGACAAACAAAACCAGTGGAGAGGCAGTGTCGCGTGGCAGCCAAGGGCACAGACTTGAGCCAGATTGCCTAGATTCGGTGCCCAGCTTTGCCCACTGTCTAGCTCTGTGTCTGTTTGTGCCTCAGTTTCCTTATCTGTAAATGGGAATAATGATAACGGTACCTATTTCATAGGGGCTGTTGGGAAGGTTAAATTAATTAATATTTATAATGTGCTTAGAAAATTGCTGGGCGTATAACACATGCCCTTATGAGTGTTTGTTAAACAATAGCATAACATTTTCTCTGCTGGTCCTGCCTTCCACTGCCGCTTAAGATAGTACATGCCGTGATACGATTTTTCTTCAAAGATCTGGCTGGTGAGAGTACAGGTCTGACCACCCCTCAGGCTTGCTCATGGCTTGCCCAAGCACTTTTTAGTTTGCACTTTGTAGGCTAGCTCTGTCCAATTCTGCAAACCTCGAGTATGTTGTCTCAGGGAAAACCTAGTTGTTTTCCTGGGGAAAATTGGAGCAACCACATTGTCTATGGTTTTTAAAGGGTGAAGGGAGAATAGTGATGTTGGTAATTAAAATACTAATGTTAATGTAGCCATGCAGAGTTTTATTTGTTTATGCATGTATGTATGCAGACATGATTAAAGTTTTATATTGTTATAAGTTTGTATGGTATATACAATATTTATAACATTGGGAAACTTTTGGGTGATACCTTCCTTCTGTATACTACTTTGGTGTTTTTACTATTTAGAGTTTTACAATGAGTCTAGGAGCTATGTAGAGGCGGGGTTTCATTTCTATTGTGGGGAATGCAAAAGTTCAGAGAAGTGAGGGGGCTGTTTGAGATCCAGGTAAGAGATAGGTCTTTTGACTAGTGTTTGATGGCTTGTTTTGTTCTAAGAAAATTAGAGAGATTGACAACATTATTTTGATTCTTGAAGAAATATGAAGTTTAAAATGAATGAAAATTATGCTATTTTTATTAAGCTATACCAGCGATTTTTAACATGTGCGCCCTGTTACAATGCTGTGCTATAAGATGTTTTAAAACATGCAATACCTGACTTTTTAGTCAGAGGCACTGATCTCTTTTCCCAACACAATAGCCATCTGGTGTGAACAGATCAAAATTATACCTGTTTTTTTTTTTAAATGTCAGATTGCCCAACAGAATTTTAGTAATTAGTTTATGTGGGCTGTGAGATGAAAGACGTTGAAAATCACTGACTACACCAAGGCTCCAATCACACTAAGACCCAAGACTGGAAATTTAAAGTATAGTTGATACAGGGAAAGAAGCCATGGAGAGTTCACTAGTTTTCTCAGTGGAATGACAATCCATCTCTCCATCCTTCCATTCATTATCTGTCCATCCATTTCATCAGACTTAAAAAAAAAAAAAAACCCAGCTTCCCGCTGAGCCCTGATCCATCAGAGTGAAATCAGAATTTCATGTGGCTGTTGAGGATGTGAAATATAGCCGGTTCGAATTGAGATGTGCTGTGTAAGTGTAATCTACACATCTGATTTCAAAGGCTCAGTACAAAACATAATGTAAACTATCTTATTAATAAGCTTTATGCTCATTACTTACGAAATGATACTATTTTGGATATATTGGGTTAAATAAAAGATATTATTAAAGTTAATTTCTCCTGTTTCTTGTTTTTTAACAATGTGGCTGCTGGAAAATGGCCCATGGGCTTGAATTAGAGACCCGCTGGGCGGCGCTGCTCCGGAGGTGTGCTGGCCTGTAAGCAGGGAAGCAGTGCACTCACCGCCCCTCTGACCCCGGCCTGGCCCTCTTCTCTCCCTCTCTGCCTGGACACCTGTCTACTTCCTAACCTCCTTCTGGCTTCTTCACCCATTTCAATCTGGTGGAAGCTGCTCTCACCCAGGTCTTGGGGGTGAAATTCATTTATTTTGAGCACTGCCCCGACTTAACCTCTGTGATATTGTCCCTGTGGGGCCACTCTTGCTTCCTTGATTCTTCTCGTGTCTCTCTGGCTGGTCCTCAGGGCTCCTTGGTGGCTCTGATCCCTCCTCACTTCCCATAAATGCCAGTATCACAGAGGTTTGTCTTCAGCCCTCTTGGTTGTTTTTGGACTCCTGACTCCTGGGAGTAGGGGAGGGGTCTCCTGAGCCCCAGATCCATGTAGTAAGTGCCTTTTGGACACACCAGTTGGAGTTCGTTGTGTACCTTGGACTCAGCCTGTCTTTCAGCATTGTCACTTAGGCGAATAATATCCATGTATGTTTTCATCTCTGTACCAAGCCTGGAAACTGGGGCTCATTCTGGATCGCTTCTCTGCCCTCATCGTTCTATCTTATCATCCTCAGATCTTGTTGAGTCAACCATGGTAACTACTCCTATGCACGCGGACTCTTCTACCTTCACTGTCCTGCCTCAGGTCAGACCCTCAGCATCTCCTTCCTATAGTGTTTCAGGAATTCTTGCCAGGCCTTTATTTTCTAGCCTCACTCTTCTTCATTCCATGCTCCCTTCTTCTTCGAGAGTGAATTTACAAAAATGCAAATCCGTTCTTCCCATATCCCTGATCTTAAAATGCCTGAAGGATTTCCTCATCCAGGATAAAATCCATTCCTTTGCATAAACCAGAAGACTCTCGGTAATTTACTAATTTGGCCCTTGTCTCTTTCCATCCTCATCTCACTCATCTCTGAGACACGTCCTGTCCTCCAGGAACAAATTTGGGATTCTCTGTAGCTTACGTGACTTAATACTTACTGTTTCCTTGTTGAAGCATTGCTCCTCCGCCCACCTTACCAGGGTACTCCCATGTGTCTTCCAAGACCCTTCTCTGCCATCACCTCTGCTTAGGATCCACCCCTGACCCCAGTATTTCCACCTCACCCTACCCCCTCATTTTCATCTATTTCTTGAAGTTAGTTGGTTGCGTTTCCTTGAGGGCAATGGTCATTCCTTTTATTTCTATATTCTTAGGTCCGAAATAGATGTGCAAAAGATATCTGTTGGACAAATAAAAGTCAATAAGGGGTAGAGATGAGGCATTTTGGAATTTGTGATGGAAATCCTAGCTAGGTAGGAATGGCAGGAGGGAAAGCCCCAGAAGAAATGGCATTTGAGCTGTTCCTTCAGTGGCGCTGGGTGGGAGGATGCGGAGGAGAGCCTGGTGGTCATTGTCAGTGTGCTGTGTTCCACAGGACACAGAACAGAATAGGTCCTTTCCCCGGTCGGTAGTACCGTCGTCCTCAGAGTCAAATGAAGAGGGAAATCTCAATAGTCCGTCTGGGCTACTGTCTGCCTTTGGTGCTGAGCTGGGTCATCTAACTCGGCAGAGCCTGCTTCCCCCGTACACAGCCGGCATAGCAGCAGGCATCGCATCCTCACTCACCAGCCGTCCTGGTGGAGAGGAGTGCAGAGTGGTTGCTTGCATTTTCATCTCAACTTCTCCTTTGGAGCTGCCTTTCTGGATAGCAGAGAGGTGACCTTAGCAGCCAGAGACAGGAAGGAGCAAAATGAGTCATCTCAGGCCCTAATGAGGTTCATGAGGGACCCTTCCCGGGACTGAGGGTCAAGTGAGGCTATGCTGTGCCCAGAGTGAGTTTTGCCTCGGGGCTCCAGGCGGCACTGGAGCAGAGCTGAGCTAATTTTACCCACAGGAGCTGACTGTGCTGAAGGGCAGGGCTTATGACATTGTCCTTATCATCCTGTGATGCCCAGAGAGCTCCCAAGGTACAGCCCCGTTCTGTCTGGGCTGTTTTCCTCCTCCAGTTTAATACATTTTTCCATGAGGTGTGCATATCAGCAAGCACGATGCTGAAGAGCAGAGAGCGTCGGACTTTGTGGAAGGAAGGCCACGGAGCTGGGTTTGGATCCCGCCTCCACCCCTTGCTTCTTAGCCGTCTGACCTTGGGCAAGTTATATAACATCTCCAAGTCTCAGTTTCCTTATTTGTAAAATAGGACGTATACCTGGGTCCTAAGATTGCTGCCTGGTTTGCACACTAGGTGACACTTATTACGCCATTGCTCTGTGCCAGTCACTGCTGTCACTCACTGCTTTATTCACAGTGATTCACCTAATCATTTAAACAAATCTACGAAGAAGGTACTATTGCTAACCCTGTTTTACAAACAAGGAAACAAGGACGGGAGCAGACATTCCTGGAGACTGGCTCTGTGGGGCTGCACAGAGCAGATGGGCTGGGTGTGCAGCCAGCATGCCTGTGAGGTACTGCGGATTCAGGGGCAAATCTGGACAAGAAAGAGGTCAAACCAAGAATTCTCAGGAAAGAGTTAGTAGTTGTGCTGTAACCAGCTTTCTGTTATATGAATTACAGTTTACGCTGACGATAGCTGTTGTGTGTAGTTCTGATTAGCTTATAACACCTGTCACTTAGGTCCCTGAGATCTGTTTGGCTCATTATAGTAAAGTGAGTGAGATATTTCCTGTCACAGAGGCAAGGGAGGGTCCTAGGTATAGACAGACATACGTCTTATTGAGGAGATCATGCAATAGAAAAATGGATGATTAGTTCATTGATCTATTGGTTTTTATTTTCCCTTTTGTATCTGTCAGGTTTAAGTGCAGGAAAAACATTTCACACAATTTCAGTGAAAAGGGGTTAATTCAGGGGAAGAGATGCTAATAAATTGGTGCAAAGGATGGAGCAGTGGAAGCCAGAAGGCTACATCTGGAGCTATTGAGTTGAAGAATTGATTCTATAGCCATGATCCACAGGTAAAAAAGACGATGGCGTTAGGAAGCCGCTGCTGAGACCTCCGAAACTTTTCTCTACATCCTCAGAGTTGGTGGCGGGATATTGGATTTCCCAATGGAGCAGCATTTTGACTCAGGATTCCAAATTGTTGCTTGCCAATAGAAATAGCAACGGGGTGATTTAGCTCCATGTTGACCTTCTAAATCTCACACAAGTACATTGTATTGCTTGAACCTAATTTACTAGCTTCAGGGGAGTATGGGAAATATAGTTCTTAGCAGTCTATTTCTACAATGCAGGAAGGTGTGTTGGGGGGCAGGGAAGGAGCTTTGATTGAGCCAGTCAAGAGAATATGTCTGCCACCAACACATTCATTTATAAATGTCCAGAGGTTATTATTTCAAAGTACTTAATATGTACAATTAATTATAACACTGTAATATAATTTGGTATAATATTCCACTTAATATTTTTTATTTACATAAAATATATAACGTTAGTATACTCAATATTCTGAAAAAGCAGGCCATTTGTCCAAGTTCAGTTTCTGAATTTCTTTTTGTTTTGTTTGTTTGTTTTGACAACAGTGGTTGAATTGTCATTTTTTTTAGTTCAGTTTAATTTCCTCCGGGGAGTCATGCCCTTGACAGTTGACCTGTTTAAATAATTTGTTCACAAACATTTATTAAATACTGTGAACCTGACAGTGGGCTGGATTTGGCACTTTGGGCAGAGGTCAGTCATGGGTCCTTCCTCTGGGACCTCTCACTGGAGAGGAAATAAGTCAAATTCATAGTGAGAATAGTACAGGGAAGGTCATGAAACAAACTCGGAGAAACAAGGGGTCTTCCATGTTGAGTGACGGTGGTCAGTTGATTCTCTGTTGGAGGCAGTAATATCTCTTTAAGGAGTATTTGCAAATGTGATGGGGTGTTTTTGTTGTTTTAGCGCTGGAGGCCAGGCCACCATTGCCACGAAATGTTCAGGGCTAGAGATGCTAGATGTCCCATAATACATGAGACACTGCAGAAATAACTGCCTTAAAGGATGTATAAGCTGTCTATATTGAGTTGTGGGGTTTGGAGGGGAAATAAATCAGGTAAGAGAAAAATGGGGTTAAGAGTTTGTCTGAATAAGCAATGTATGCAGAGTGATAGTGGGAGGGAGTTTATAGTGGGAATAGAAGATTGAGTCTGTGTTATTCAAAAACTTGAGATATGGGATAAAGTACTTGGACTCACTGTTGTCACTGGGAAGCCCCTTAAGTTATTATTGGACGGTCCTTGACAGCAGAAACCTAGCCTAGCTTCTTCTCATGCACCAGTGGGCATCGGGATGCTTTCCGAATGAATGAATGCCCTAGACAAGTTGTTTACAGGAATTGAACTAGTGAGTACTTGAGTTTTGCCAGATCTGAGATCCTATGGTCCTGGATAACCTACCAGTCAACGTTTAGACTCAGGAGAATGCCAGGAGAGGGCATGGCAGCCTGCTGTGCAGGTGAGGTCTCCACACCCAAACGGGAGTGCTGTGGTCTGACAGCAGCTCTAGGTGCATACACTATAAAGAGAGAAGCGAAGAAGAGGGTTTCTTTCATTGCCCTCCTTTGTGGGACCCACAGGCCAGTAGGCATGTCTGGTGCATACTATGCCATCCGCATTAATGCCCTTGCATCTTGAGCTTATTAAAAATTGCTAATCAAACCAGCATTTTGCTGACAAGGTTCATGCGCTGTGACCACGTCTGCAGTTGTTTTAGGGAGCGGCTTGCTGATCTGCATGGCAGTGCTATCACACAGCGACCTCGGTGCCATCCTGGAGAGTTGTGGTGGCTTTTTGACATTTGAGTCAGTCCCTCTTCCTTATGGAATGGGCTTTGAAGGTTGGGAAGGAAAGCCCAGAGTGGAGCTGGCCAAACACACATGTTAGATCCTCTCTAAGGTTTCATGTCTGAAGTCTTCCAGGAGGAAAGAGAAAGAAGTGTGTTGGTATGCAGGATGACCCAGAGCCCTCACTGCATGTCTCAGAGGAGGACAGGGGTTTGCCCCGGGGCATGCAGTGAGCGGGCCCTCCTTGGGCTCTTTCTGTGGCAGTGTTGTCATGGCCTTCTGCTGCCCAGGGAGAGTGTAGTGAGCACAGGCTTTGTAGCCAAAGGCCTGCACTTGGCTACTGGCTCAGCTTCTCACTATATCATGCACCCCCAGGCTTTTTATCTGTAGAATGGGAGTCATGGTCATATGTGATATTAAGCATTCAAAAAAGTAGGGCATTGAGCACTTCGTTGACTATGAAGAATTATAGAAGTAATTCTTTTTATCCTGATGTTCATTTGTATGGACCAGTAATTGTTGGGACCATCTTTAGTAAAAGGATGGGCACTGAAGACACTGCTGGCCGCACACCAGTCACAGAGCCTTCCCAGGGGCCCGATTCCTGCTGCGCAGGAAGGAGATTTTGCGGTCAGATGGGGAGGCACTGGGTGGGGGCAGCATGGTCTAATCTTGGAGTTGTGAGGAATTGGGCTATACTCTTACCTGGAGCCAGGGACTCACGTAGCAATATAGTGGGAGATGTGGCTGGAAAGGTGGGTTGGGGCCCCTCCTAGAGCCCCTGAGTGCTGGCCTGAGGGCAGTTGGATACTATTTCTTGTGCATTTCAGGGCACTGGTGAGGAGGCCATGGGTAACGCTGGGCAGAGATGGGGCTAGCCTGTCAGTGCCTTCAGGATGTGCAGGGAACCGGGGCAAAGGTCAGGTCAGAGCTGGGCATGTTGCAGCTGGAGCAGAGTGGTTCCAGACATGACGGTGGTCCCCAAGTTCTAGACACTTTCAAAGTTATTTTTTTGCAATAGTTGACCATTTTTACTTGAGGTTAGAATAAAAATGATAATATTTTATATATGTATGTAGCTGTGAAGTTTTCAAGAGTTTTCACACCCATCAGCTTCTTGGTCCTGCCCAGCGTCATGGGAAGGTGAACGATGGGGTTCTTCCCCTATTTCCTGGATAAGGAGATCGAGACTTGGAGACAGATGGGATTTCTCAGGCCACTCTGCTGGGCTTGTCGATGTGGAGGCTGGGGGTTAGGACACTGCATCTCAGATTCCCTCCCGTGCCAATCATCTGGACCAGCTGTTTTCTCAATCTCACTCCACCCCTGACTGTGTTGGTTGACATCCTTGGAAGCCTAAGATGGCCATGAATTTCAGAGACAAGCTGTAAGATTTTTGAAAGATGAGCTATAGGGAATTTGTGATCCAAAAATGTGTTTCTGCCTGTGGCACTTTGTAGCTGTCAGGGTTTGTTCAGATTGAAAATGTCCATGAGAGCAGGCAGGAAGGGAAGGGGCCCCTGTCACCCGTTGAGCATCTTCTTTGCTCTGAACACAGTGCTGCATACTATGCCATCTCTGGGCTTGGAGAAATTCATAGAAGAGGCGATCGTAACACAGTATTTACTGTAGCATTCTGCTAAACAGCTTGTGTGTGTACATATTAAATTAGTTAATTCTCATAAAAACCTAATTTGAGCCTGACCAGGCAGTGGTGCAGTGGATAGAGTGTTGGACTGGGATGCAGAGGACCCAGGTTCGAGACCCCGAGGTCGCCAGCTTGAGCACGGGCTCATCTGGTTTGAGCAAAGCTCACCAGCTAGGACCCAAGGTCGCTGACTTGAGCAAGGGGTTACTCGGTCTGCTGTAGCCCCATGGTCAAGGCACATATGAGAAAGAAATCAATGAACAACTAAGTGCCACACGAAAAACTGATGATTGATGCTTCTCATCTCTCTGCATTCCTGTCTGTCTGTCCCTATCTATTCTTCTCTCTGACTCTTGCTTTGCTCTGTAAAAAAACCCCAAAAAACAAAACCCAAAAAAACCCAAAACCTAATTTGGTTGATAACAATATTGTTTCCTATTTTATAGATGAGAGAAACTGAGGCTTAGCAAGATCTAAATAACTTGCTTGTGAGAACGCAAGTCTTAAATAAAGAAAAACCCAAATATTTTAGTTTGAGAATTCTTCCTTCCCCATTACACTATATGTTTACCTGTCTCACTGGTAGAAATGCAAGCCTGCTTATTGAGGAGGTATGTTTCCAACCTTGGAGGTTAGAGGAATCAGAGCTAGAAGGTCCTATGAAGGACTCAGAAGGCTGGTAGTTTCCAAGCTGTGCTCCCCTGAGCCCGGGCGACTCCAAGCTGGCCTTGGGGTTGGGGCGGCTGGTGGGTGTGGGAGGTGACAGTGGTGAGAATGGGAGGGAAGGGGAGTTCTGAAGCCCAGCCTGAGCATTTGCAGAGCATTTCATTGTGAGGAAGAGCTCTGTTAGGGAAAGAAAAGTTCAAAACCCACTGTGCTAGCCTCGTTCATCTTTTTACTAAGTCTAAGAGAAAAAATGGCTCAGCAAAAGTCACAGTTGTGAAGAGTCTCAGAACTTTTTCCTCTTTTCTAGAAGATGTGCTTTCTGTGCACCTCACTCTGCAGCCTCCGGAGCACCTGCCTTCAGGTTCAAAGGTCAGGCAGCCTCCGAGAAGCTTCCGTCAGCAGCTTCAGGCTGCCCCATGGACACAATACTTGCCCAGTGTCTTTCAACTTCTTGTGTCCCTTTGGACCTTGGGAACCTCACTGAGATTAATTCCCTGGCCCAGCCTTCGAACACATTGTCTCACTGAATACCAGTGACTATCGAGTGTTAGCTGTGTACACAGGGCAGAAAGCACAGGCAAGGCTCCTGACGTCAAGGGACTGGTGAGGAGGCAGAACAAAGAAGGACGTTTTGTCAAGGATTTGTAGGGATTGTTATGTTTGTTATATATGATTACATTTGTGATAGTTACATGAGGATGGTTTCACACAAAGAGATGGAACAAGCAGAGGCTGGGCAGTGGGAAAGGCTAGAATTGGAGAGAATTGCAATGGGTGATTTGCTGTGAGAGTTAGTTAACCCTGACCTTTCCACTCCCTGTCTCTGGGTCTGGCACAGTTCACTTTTTCCTTGTGTCTTCCTTTCCTTATCTGTAATGTAGGAAGGAAACTGGCCAGGTCATTGGGTGGTTGATGGGATTAAATGGCGTAATGTATGTAGCCTGCTTAGTACAATGCCCAGCACAGAGTGAAATAAAACACTCATTATATTATAGTTATTATTATTATTTGGCAGTGAGGAGCCAAAGAAACTATTTTTCAAACTGACCAATGATGTGATTAGAACTTCGCTTCTCAGTGAAACACTCTACTTCTAGAAATAGACTCAGATCATCTTGGCTCGCACCAGTTCCGGAATTCAGCCTCAGTTTACCTTCCCCACCCTGCTGTCTGCCTCGCTACTCGTGTTCACACATCTGTGTCACAACTTAATTAAGTGATTTTCTCCACTGTAAGCACCAGGAAACAGATGATAAAATGCAAAACAGAAAACAATCGTCCTTGAGCTGTGTGTTCTTCTGCCTTAGGAGTGGATTTCTGGGGGAAATCTGAGCCCTCCATAATGACACCGATGACTTGGATCTTTGCAGAGATTGAAGAGGACCCTGATGCCTCGCGTGCTGGGAGAGGGCTGAGGAAGCCAGACCAGTCCCTGCCCTCTCAGAGCTTCTGGGGGCCCTCTGGCTCCCAGTGACCTGCAGCAGGGGCTCTGGTATGTCAGTGGGCCTGCTGTTGCCTTAAGATTTTGTCCCAGATCTTAAGCAGTAACTGGGAGGTTTTTAACGGGTTGGAATTTCTCTCTTTTTGGTACCAGCCACTTGGAATATACTGTGCCCTTGAGAGTTCATGCTTGGGAGCTTTCTTGGTGTTCTCTGGTAAATAGCTCCTTGCTGTATGCTTATTTCCCCGCGGGCATGTTGCAGAGAGACTGGAGCCTGCGTTTCTAACAACGTCTCCGAGAATACCTTTCAGGTTACGTTTTGGGAAGTGAGAATCTTGGGGGTCTTCCAAATGTCCATCTCTGTTACCTCCTTTTGGCCTGGCATTTGCTTGTAGCTGAGAAGGGAGAGTTTGTCTTCAGCATTCCTATAGACATATGTGACTGGGCAGTTGAAAATCTGACAGTCACTGCTGACCTTCAGTTGCATGAGTGAGGAGTATATAGACATAACCCTGTAGATCAGATTACTACCGTTTAATTCCCAGAGCCTTCATGTGTCTTTGTCTTGCGAATGACCTCACGGCTGCTTGAATTTGTAATGGAATGCACAGTCATTTACAAGTAATCACACAGTGATCCCTAACACATTTGTAGGGCCTTCCCCATGTTCCTGAGGGCTTTCACTCGCATTATCTTATTTGATCCTCCTAACTGCTCTGAGAGGTAGATAGGTCTATTTTAATCTTTAATTTTCAAGTGTAGATAGCTAGGTTTGGAAAAGTTAAACAGTTGTTTAGAGGTCACACAGCTAGCAGAAGTGCACCTGGAAGCTCGAGCTGTCTCACTCCTAACCCATTGTTCTTTTTACTACTGACTCTTGCTGTGACCTTGGGAGTATGCTGAACCTCTCTGAGCCGCAGCCTTCCTGTGACTAAATTAGGTATAGACTCCCTCTAGGGGTACTTGCCAGAGGGCTGCAGTGAGACTACTTGGGAAAGCATTTACTCACCGGTAAAGCATGCTTCTCGTGCAGGGCATCACTGCTTGCTACTTGTGCCTTAGGTGCACATAGTGCCACCAGAACTGTGGCCGAAAGGATATGTTCTCCCCGCAGGTCGGTCCTGCTGTCCGGCCTGCAGGCCGCTGAGAGCCTTGTGCTGGCAGGCACGCTTTTCTACAGCGCTCTCTCTTCGTGTTCTTTGGAACAGCCTTGGATTTTGGAGCCAGCTTGCGGGCTGGCAGGACCGAGAGCCCCATGGGGAGCTGGGACTGGGATGTACGTCCCTGAGCTTTGTGCACGAAGGACGTGGGATCTGGTGTGGCGACGAGGTAGAGGTGGGTGAGGAACGGGTCTGGAGGCATGGCTGCTCCCGTTTCTCAGTGACGGGGACTTGAGAGGGTACACCCTGTGAATCCAGAGGGCCGGCAGTGTACACGGGGAACAGGCCGCATAGAAGTAGCACTTGTTGAAAAACCCAAAAAGGATGGATTTCAAGTTGGCAACAAATGCGTTCCAAGCTAGCAGTGTGATGTAGTCAGGAAAGAGCCCGAGTAACTGAGAGATGAGCTCTCGGATAGCTTTGTAGGGAGCCACATTTTGTTTCCATGTAAGGAAGAATTTTCTGTCGGGAAGAAGGAATTTGCAACTTCAGGAGATGGTGTTCACCCCACGGGGCCTCAGAGATACTGTAGAGGGATTTATTAATGGGGGAGGGGACTTCAGCTCAATGGCCTTTATGGTTGTCAGTGGTCAAGAGGAAGACAGGTACACATACATTGAGGAATGAGGAGCCCCTTTCTGGATGTGGAAACTGATCCCCAAATGCTTCTTGTTAAATGGAGGGTGGTTACGGACTCTACCAGTCTGGTTTTTATAGCTATCCCTGCAGCTCCCTCCTTCATCCTTAGTTTTCAGAATTCCCAGGCCATCATGGGAAGCAGTTTACATGCAATAGCTCTTTCATCTGCTCAGATGTCTCTGTTGCTATATTGGAAGGGACTTTGTGCTCCTGACAGGATGACAATCTTTCTACAGAACCACTAGGTCTGATTGCCCAGTCTAGTCTTTTGAGTCACAAATGAAGGTGATCTCTTTGCCTTCCCCGGCCTGCCTCTGGGACCTCCTGGGAGTGCTGCTGTGGTGAGAATGCTGTACGGGGTTCTGGTTCTGACTTGTGGTGGAAGGCTCTCTGATCCCATTTCCTTATCTCATTTAATAGTCACTTCTATCTGCGTTCATTTATTAAACATGCAATAGATAAAAAGTGTTTGCAGTTTTTCAAGTACTTGTGATATGCTTGCAAAACCAAGCAATCAAAGTAAATGGGTCATGCCTCTTTGTCTAGACCAAGTGGAGGCTGCTTTTAGAGCACATAGTTGGACAGTTTCGGGATAGCCACCCAATTTGTAGATGAGAAAAATGTAAGCTACAAGAGGAGAATGGATTTGTCCCAGGTTTTAATTAAGGAGTGATTGATCTGGGCTTAGGACTTAGGCCCCTTTGCTCCCTGACCAGTGTGTTTATTGCTAGAAGATTCTCTGGGGATGAGAACAAGCAGACTCAGGTGCAGGCCCAAAAGCCAGGGGGTGGGAGATAATTCTGAAAAATGGCTCCTCTGGCCAACAAAAGCCTTTACAGCCGATAGTAGACAAGATCACGCCAAGAAGTAGAAACAGTGGGAAACCAGGATATGGATTCCCTTCCCTGAGCAGATGCCTCTATATTCATGCCACCATTTCCCTCAGCATCTCATCTCTCTCCTCCTCTAAATGAGTCTGGAGTTATTTTAGACCACATTCATTCTTGACTGACTTCACTGGGCCAATTTAGTCATTGAACACTACTTAGGAAGTTCAGATGGTAATTCATCTTATAAATTAAATTGGGCATTCCACCCTCTTATTCTGTCCCCTGCCCCCTTCCCAGGGGTCTCCTGAAAGTCTGATTTCATTCTGGGTCTTCCTGCCTGGGGTCTGTCCATGAAGAACTCATGCAGAACTAAGTTCCCAGGAGGACCCTCCACCCAAGGGAGTCAAGGATTGGGGTCCAAGAGTGGGCGTTATTTTAAGATTCACCTGTCATTAAAAGAACTGCAGACTGGATTCTTCGTGACCTCTTCAGGTGAATCCCCCCCCCCCAATACCTCCCCTTACACTGGACTAATAGATTGACTTCATAAATGTAGTCGCAGTCTAGATGACCCCATTCCTAAGGTGAATTTAGAAACTTTCCAGCCAGACCCTTCCTTGTGTGGGTGGGGGAAAACTCCACTTCTTTTGGGGTTAATAATTGATTCCGAGTAAGGAATTCTTTCTTAAATGGGGCATGCTCTTCAAGTGCCAGAGGAGAGAAGGGTGATTTTTCTGACATCCTCCAGCCTGCTTCTCCATATTTGGAAATGTTTACCCACCACACTGATCTATTGGAAGAGAAGGAGGTGACTCAGGGTTTAGGAGAAGCAGAATTTGAATTCTTGTTTCCAGAAACAAAGTCGTGCCCCTCCCCCCCCTCCACCCCCAGCCCTCCCCTCCGTTCCTTTGCCCCTCGCTCTGGAAGCTGAGGAGAGAATGCCTCAGAGCTGTTCCCCTCTGGCCTCAGGATCACCTCTGTGCAGCGGGACTCGGGGTGTGTGAGAAGGAGTGAGAGCCAGCGGGGGCCAGCTGCCTGGGCCTGCCATCGTGTGAGTACATCATTATTGCCAGAGCGAATGGCATTGCCGCTCCCAGACCCTGGGCTTACAGCCCTGACAGCTGGTTCGCTTGCCTGCTGATGGGACTTGTTGCTGGGAACACTGGTGCTTTAATTTGGGGTGTAGACAGCTGCTTTCCCAGGGGAATACTCCTCACAGTGGGATTTGGAGACGGGCTCTGCCTGAGGAAAAAATTCTATTTGTGTATAGAAAAACGAGTGAGAGATTTTTTTCCCACCTGAGGCCTAGCTTGAATTGGGTAGAAAGAGAGTTCGGGAGTGTTGTCTGCCGATTGCTAGGGCTAAAGCAACAAGCCAGAAGGGATGTTTGGGGATGCTTGGGCAGGGATAGTTTTAGCTTGAAAAACAGAGCTATGGTTGGATTTAAGAGTATGTATAATGTTGCTATATAGCATTTGCACAGCAGCCAAGTCTGGAAGACAACCTGATATGCAGGACATTGGTGTCTTTGATGGACTATCAGAGGTGGATGGACAGTTAGAGATTATTTAGTTGATCTGTCTTATTTTATAGCAGGATAGTGGCCAGTGGAGGCCCCGAGCCAGCTAACTTGCCTTGCAGGTACATGGCTAATTAGGTGGGAGTAGAACCCAGATTCACTCTGTTCATTCCTCTTTCCACTGCACTGAAGCTGTTCCTTCAGGCAATGGCAGAGAGCATGCCCATTTTGTAGATAAGGAAATTGGAACTCTGAGATGCCAGGGTTGCCCACATTGACTGATCTAATTGGTGAGAAATTGGGAACCGGAAACATATTCTCCCAGTTCAGACCTCTTTCAATCATGTTACAAGAGTTTAGATGCCTGAATTTTTAAAAGTGTTTGCTTTTTCCTCCTTCTTGTTTCTACTTATCTTTTTCTGTATTTGGTCATGTGAATGTTGTTTGACTGTGAGTTGCTACCTACTGATCTGCTTTACTACCTATCTCTTTTTCTTCTCTGAAAGGGGATGATTAGCTTGTCCAAAAGGCAGACCCAAATTATGGAGCCCTTTATTTCAGTTTTATCCATGGCAGTGGAAATTGTGAACGGGCTTTGAAAGAATTTGAGCAGGGCTTTTCATCTAAGCTCTTACCACTATTCTTGAAGTTGCAAGAATTCTGAAGTATTATTTCCTCTCATTCAAAGGTGAGCTCTGATTCTGAATATATTTTACACACACACACTTCTTTAGCCTTCTTTGATGCAGTGGCAGACTTTGAGAGAGACCAAGAGGTCACCACCCCCTTATAGTCCACCAAGTGCTTATAGCCCACCATAAGTTACTCTGTGGTCAGTTCAGTTTCTTATCAACTTGGGGGGTCTCTTGCTCCAACACAGGGAAGATAATGAAGATATTTTTAAGGGAAGTGCTTTGATGCCAGTGGCATTGGTGGCACTTTAACAGAGCAGGGAAAGTGCTCTGAGACCTGTTTGCTCTGGTCAGCGCCAGAGAGAGGGGAAGCGGCCTTCTGAGCTGTCTGAGGCCCTGGGATGCAGGACTTGACCAGATCTCCCAGGTTTCTGTATGCCACGTGTCTTTCTCCTCTATGACTTGTGGCTGGGTGGGCATTGGAGGCCCCGCCCATATGTGGGAGGAGGCTGCGTTGAAGCTGAAGCCTTGGGATGTTTTCCTGCTGTGGTGCTGATGGACAGGGCCACTAAGAGGTTAGGTTTGGTAGTACTGTTGTGAACACTATTCCTCGTTGATATGGAGACTGAGGTAAATTGACTGCTTCCCAGTGCCAGGCATGTTGCTAAGCACTTGACCTAAAGAGTCACTACTACAGCTACCTGTGAGTCTATATACTGTTTTGAAATATTTTATTTTTAATATTGGTGAAATACATATGATATTTACCATCTTAACCTTTTTAAGTGTACAGCTCAGTAGTATTACGGTAAGTGCTGTCACATACTGTGCAACCAATCTTCTTTTACTCTTGCAAAACTGAAACTCTGGCCCTCACTGGGTAGGTTAGTTAGTTAGACTGTTGTCCTGGTACATCAAGGTTGAGAGTTTGATCCCCAATGAGGGCACATAAAGAATTAACCAATGAGTATATAAATAAGTAGAACAACAAATCAATGTTTCTCTCTTGCTCTTCCTTTCTCTATTTCTCTAAAATTAAAACAAAGTAAAAATAAAAAGTGAAACAGTAACTTTGTACCCATTTACGCATTGACTTATCATTCTCTATTCTCGCCAGCCCCTGACAACTACTGTTCTATTTCTCTCTGTGAATGTGACCATTCTAGGGATGTCACATAAGTGGACTCCTGCAGTGTTGGTCCTTCAGTGACTGGCTTATCTCACTTAGAATACTGTCCCCGAGGTTCATTATCTTGTAGCATGTGTCAGAATTTCCTTCCTTTTTCAGTATGGATAATATTCTCTTGTATGTATGTACCCCATTTTTTTTTATCCTTTTAAGTACTATTTACTTATTTTTTAGGTAGAGAGACAGACAGACAGACAGAAAGGGAGAGAGATGAGAAGCATCAATTCTTCGTTGCGGCACCATAGTTGTTCAGTGATTGCTTTCTCATATGTGCCTTGACTGGGGGGCTACAGCAGACCAAGTGACCCCTTGCTTAAGCCAGTGACCTTGGGGTCATATCTATGATCCCACACTCAAGCTGGTGACCCCATGCTCAAGCTGATGAGCCTGTGCTCAAGC
Organism: Saccopteryx leptura; assembly: GCF_036850995.1. Taxonomy (NCBI): domain Eukaryota; kingdom Metazoa; phylum Chordata; class Mammalia; order Chiroptera; family Emballonuridae; genus Saccopteryx; species Saccopteryx leptura. The sequence goes on along the minus strand of NC_089510.1, from coordinate 65,128,988 downwards.
TGGCAACCTCGGGGTTTTGAACCTGGGTCCTCAGTGTCCCAGGCCAACAATCTATTCTCTGCGCCACTGCCTGGTCAGGCTAAGTACTGTTTTTTTTTTTCTTTTTCTTTTTTTTAACCTCCATTTTATAAAGGAAGAACCCGAGGTCTCAAGATGTTAAGTAAATTGACCAAGTCATGCTGTCAGTAGTGGAGCTGGGATTTGAACCCAGTTTGACTTCAGATTGTATGAGATCAGGAGTAAGCAGATTTTAGCTGACAAGAGTATGAAAAACCAGGGCAAGTCTCAGCTGGCTAGTGCCACCTCTTCCTATGCCGCTGTGACATCTCAGTAACCAAGTTTTCCAAAGGAATGTCCATAGGTATTTTCCTCTGTTTTGTATTGGTTTCTGGGAGTCTCAGCTCCAAATTCGAAGTTCGCTGGTAACAAATAGTATGAGACTTGTGGCTTCAATTTTTTGTAACCCTTGTCCCTTTTCTTCACCTTATTTTTCCATCTTCCTCCCCAATTTTTTTTTTTAACTTAAAAAACAAAGACATGAACCACATTCACCTTTTGTCAGGTACTTTATATCCTTTCTGGAACGAGGCAGAATATATAAGCCTGTGGCAGGATAGCCGGTACTTTTGTAATTATGTCTATGGAACAGCTGGTCTGTGGACAGAGACTGAAGGCGGGAGTTTCTGACCTGGCCCTGCTGCTCCCTCAGTGTCTGACTTCGGCAATGATGCGCGCTCCTTGCTGACTTCGGTTTCGTTGGTGATGACAGTGAACATTTCTTCTCTGCTGAGCCCGATGCTAGGCGTGCTACATGATGTATCACTTTCAGTTCTCCCAGCACTCCCACAAGGCAGGTACTGTTACCCCCATTTTACCTGAGAAAATTAAGGCCCAGAGAAGTGGGGAACACTTGCCCTAACTCTTGCAGCTCCTGAGCACAAGCATTAGTGATCTGTGTCTGACTCTGGAGCCCAGGCTGTTAGCCACAGGTCGGGGCTACTTGCCCTTTGGAAGTCTGTAGGGTTTCTTTCGTCCGTGGCTTGCATTTGTCTAATTTTATTAAATCTTTATTGGATTCTGACTTCTGTGCCTTGTGCTGTTTTGGGCGCTGATCCAGCACTGGGTTTAGAGTGGAGAAAAAGTAACAGGAAACAATGATCCCTTGGAGCTTGTGTTCCAGGAAGGGTGTGTGGATGAGGCAGATAATAAATACACATGTAAACAGGAGAGAATGGTAACTAACACTTAGAAAAGGATGCACACAGGGCGCCCTGGCTAAGTGAATGGAGGTAGGGCTGAGGGAGGTGATTGTTTAAGCTGAGGTCGAATGACAAGAAACCAGTCATGTAACACAGTGGTCCCCAACCCCCGGGCCGCGGACCGGTACCGGTCTGTGGGCCATTTGGTACCGGTCCGCAGAGAAAGAATAAATAACTTACATTATTTCCGTTTTATTTATATTTAAGTCTGAACGATGTTTTATTTTTAAAAAATGACCAGATTCCTTCTGTTACATCCGTCTAAGACTCACTCTTGACGCTTGTCTCGGTCATGTGATATATTTATCCGTCCCACCCTAAAGGCCGGTCCATGAAAATATTTTCTGACATTAAACCGGTCCGTGGCCCAAAAAAGGTTGGGGACCACTGATGTAAGAGTCAGGGGACGAGCATGGCAGGCAGAGGGCAAGGGCCTCAATGCAAGGGCCGTGAAGTGAGGATGAGTTTGTGTTTGAGAAACAGAAGGATCCTAGTGTGCTGGGAGGAAGGGGACTAAAGAAGGAAGACTCAGACAGAAGCCGAGAGGGGCTGCTCGGTGTCAGTCAGCTAGAGTGCAGGTTTGAACCCGAGTCTAAGTTTGATGGGAAGTGTCTGAGTTATGTTTTACCAGAATCACTCTGGCTGCTTTGGGGGAAATGGATTGCAAGGAGGGGGCAAGAGTAGAAACCAGGAGGTGAGGCAGAGATACTACAATAATCCAGGTGGGAGGTGGCAGTTGTTTGGATTGGGGTGGTAGAAGTGAGCCAGAGAGAAGTGGCTTCACGACATGTTTTGGAGGGATTGTCTATAGGACGTCAAGGGCAGTGTCCAGGCCGCGCTCTCAGAGACCCTGACGGAGGTGAGAACATGTGCAGTAGGGAGTGCATGGACTTGCAGCTGATCCAGACTAAGGAGCCTGTGTGCTTCCTGCTTCAGCTTCTAACCTTGAGCTTCCAGCCAATGAATGGAGGGCAGTGGCTTCCGGCCTCTGGCTTCCTGGCTGAGAGCCGCTGGAATACCCCCAAATAAGCCCGTAGAACAGGCTGCTTCCTTTGCTCTCCCTGGGTGTTTGTGTAAAGCATTCTTTCCCACCAAGAATACGGAACATTCAGAGTGCTGTTGACTTTATGGGCCATATTTAACTTGGTGTTTTTCCTTGATGTGTCGTCTGTTCTTGTGGAGATTGCTGCCTCCAGTAAGCTCTCTAGTGAGGTGCCTTCGACCAGCCACCCTGTACGATGGGTCCGGAAGGCTCCGTGGGAGTCCAGAAGAGCAGGGTCTTCAAAGCCCCACCTTGGCTTGAGGACCCTGGTCCAAGGGCGCCGCCCAGCCCTCTTCTTTTGTTTCCATGTGAATTCATGCTTGTGGGCCCTTGCCTGTTCCCTGTAATTCCTTTTAACGTGCTGGGCTTTCTAGTAAATGCTCCACCTTTCAGGGGATAAGCTGGTCTCAGAGAAGTGTTGCAAAGAAGTCAATGTAAGGTAGTGAGAATCTAAGATTCCTGATAGAGACTGTGCTGTGGCCACCAGGCCAGAGTGACCTCCCATGCGACCACATACCCCTGGGTGTGTCACGGGGAGCTCGTACGGCACTCGGCCTACGCCCGGAGAGGCTCAGGAAGTATACATTAAATCTCCAGGATTTCCCTTCGGAGGCTTCTTCACAGCCTCCTCTTCAGATAGATAGTTTGTAGTCTATGGATACCAGGGTTTTTTTTCTTTTTAAGATTTTTTTAATATCATCTGTTAAGAACAGTATTGTGTTTTTGCTCATTCAAATTTCTTTAAAAATTTTCTTTCATTCATTTAGTCAACAAACAATTATTGAGTTCTTACTGTATGCCAGGCATTGTGCTAGGTGCTGGGGATTGATTCAAAGATAATTTGGGGGCGTTTGGAAGGGGAGTGGATAATTACAGCACAGTGAGATAAGTGCTATAATAGAGGGATACGTAAAGAGCTAGAAATAGCAGTATGAATAACATCTACGAACAAATTGCCTTCTTTTTTTCCTTTAGGATTATTCCCTGTTGTATATTGCTCAAAGTGGGATTACTGGGTCATTTAAAAGATGAAAACAATTTGGCACAAAAAGATGTAATGACTTGCCTGGGGAATACAGCTCAATTTCTAGCAGGAGGAAATTGTTGACAATTCCAGATTTAGATACTTCACCAGGAGGATCAGGCAGTGGTTCTACTGCCCTTGTCAACATGGCAGCCTGCAGAGGAGCCCCTCTTCGAACCAAGTCAGCCTGCATGTAGAAACACGTATACGCCTGACCTGTGGTGGCGCAGTGGATAAAGCGTCGACCTGGAAATGCTGAGGTCGCTGGTTCGAAACTCTGGGCTTGCCTGGTCAAGGCACATATGGGAGTTGATGCTTCCGGCTCCTACCCCCCTTTTCTCTCTCTGTCTTTCTCTCCTCTCTCTCGGTCTTTCTCTCTCCTCTCTAAAAATGAATAAATAAAAAAAAAGAAAAAAAATTAAAAAAAATTAAAAAAAAGAAAGAAACACGTATACTTATATTTGATCTCATAGGTATGTTGTTAATTCTCACAAGAACCTAGCTGTATGAGTGTGATCGTTTCCATTTTACAAATGAGAAAACTGTGCCTTTGTTGAAAGGAAATGACTTGCTCAGGATTGAATAGTAAATTTGCTGAGAATCCTAGAATCGAGTATATAGGTCTTTTTAATTCTGTGACTCCCGTCCTGTTCTCTGTACTCTGCTCACTATGTGGGGGTACTAATGACCAGCAAGGACCTGGAGTTCATTAATGAGTTATAGGGGCTCTTCTCTAGAAGATTGGGATCTATGAAATATTTATGGAAGTCCTAACCCAAGGAATACTGTCCCTCTTTATTTTGACCTGGAAGGGCCTGAAGGCTTGATGTTCTTGATTTTGGGCCGGGCTCTGCAAGGCTAATACATGTCCTCAGCATTGGAACCCAGAATCCCAAGGAAAGCGGAAACATTGCCACAGTTCTGCTTTGAAATATTTATTATTTTCCAAGTATATTCAACGGTATGCCCCAGACTATGAGTTTGTTTGTTTATTTATTTGTAACATTGCCTAGTATTTCTGTCATTAAATAAAGACTCCTGCCCCGGAACCCAGGGCCCATCATAATCGGACGGCAACGTGTGCCTCCTGTGAGCTTCCTTGGTGCTCCCACGCATCCCTAAGTTGGCCACCTTCCCTGCCACTCTTCACAGTGCCCTGCATTCTCTCACCTTCATGCTTTAGCTAAGCCTGTTCCTTTAGCCTGAGAGGACCTCTCCCATTTCACCCGTAGACCTGCCGTAGCGCCTATTACTTTCTGCATAGATGACACTTTCTTTTCTTTTCTTTTTTTTTTCATTTTTCTGAAGCTGGAAACAGGGAGAGACAGTCAGACAGACTCCCGCATGCGCCCGACCGGGATCCACCCGGCACGCCCACCAGGGGGCGACGCTCTGCCCACCAGGGGGCGATGCTCTGCCCATCCTGGGCGTCGCCATGTTGCGACCAGAGCCACTCTAGCGCCTGAGGCAGAGGCCACAGAGCCATCCCCAGTGCCCGGGCCATCTTTGCTCCAATGGAGCCTTGGCTGTGGGAGGGGAAGAGAGAGACAGAGAGGAAAGTGTGGCGGAGGGGTGGAGAAGCAAATGGGCGCTTCTCCTGTGTGCCCTGGCCGGGAATCGAACCCGGGTCCTCCGCACGCTAGGCCGACGCTCTACCGCTGAGCCAACCGGCCAGGGCGATGACACTTTCTGAATAAAGTAGTCCCTGATCATTTGCTCCCCACCATCCACAACCCCCCATACCCACAATCTCGCACACTAGAAATGATCTCTCTCTTCTCTCTGTGCGAACTCACTGTACAGTGGGCTGTGAGGCAATAGAGAAACTCTTTGGTGCCTACGGGCATAAGATCTGGATTCCGATTTTGGCTGTGATACTTCCTAGCAGTGTGATCTGTTAGAGTGGTTAATTTGATTGAGTCCAGGTCTCCTCATCAGTCCAATGGGTATCATCAATGATCACACCAAGTCATAGGGTTGTGATGAGGACTTGTACTGTTATCTGTGCTTCTTTAAGGCACTTGCCATCTCCTACTCTGTTGATGTCTTATCTCCTTCCAGATAGGGAACTCCTTAAGGTCAGGAAAGGAATCACCTCTTCTTGCCTGTGTCTTTGATATATGGGACCTGCTACAAGGGCTCCCTCCTTCAAGGGAAGGGATTTCATACAACTTAACTGGTGACATCAGTACAGGCTCATTACTAGTCAAAGGTTCCAGTCACACAGTGCCAGGTGTGGCCAGGAGCGCCGAGTTATGGAGCTTTGGGCACACACAGAATGTGCTGGGTAGGACTCTGATTCCTGCTTCTTCAGTGACAGGAAAGAGGCTAGAGCATGTGTGCAGCCAGGTCTTCTGATTTACTGAATTGGGTGGTGCTAGCATTTCCCTGAAGGTCGAGTGGAAATCCTTTGTGGAACATGATTCCTGGGTCTTCCATGGGTGAGACTCCTAGACTAGAGGAAAGGGTCTATGGAGTTGTGGGTTTGGGATAACGCCGAGGGGCACCGACTCTTCTGACTTCTCTGTGGATGGGCCCCGCCCAGGAGGCTCTCCTTTAGACACTCCCACCTTTGCTGTGCTTGAAAGCTGACTGTGGAAAGGTGATTCAGTTCTTAAAAGGATAGTGTGACCATTAAACTTTCTCTTGAGTCATTTCTCAAAATTCAGTACCCACGAGTCTCAAGACCCAAGTATCATAGCCTGGCACATAAGGTCCTATATGTTCTGGCTGCAACATTTCTTTCCAGCCTCATGTCCCAACGCATCCTCCCACGTGCTTTGCCTCTGGCCTCACCAGGTTAGTCACTGTTCCCGAGAACACCCTGCACTCATCCTCCTCAAGGCTTTAGCACATCGTGTTCCCTGGGCTTCCCTCCTCCCCTCATGCACGGAAATCCTCTCGGGTGTTCAGGCTTAGGTTAGAAGTCCTCTGCAGAGCTCTTCCAGACCCTACAATGACATTGCATGTACTTGTGCATTACACACTTTTCATTTTGTTTTGTGTATTCGAGCACATCTCCAGTGAGGTTATGAGCTCTTTGAGAGATTAAGGCATGTCTAACTAACCTACACATGCTAGGTACACATACTGTGCCTTATTGAGGACAGGAGTTGCTAGCAAGTGTCTGTTTTGTGCACTTCTGAATGTAGGGCACATGGCATCCTGCTAGCTAACAGGTGCATCTGAGGGATGTTCAGAAGCTTATGCTAGGGTTATTGGTGATTTGTTTGATCGTAAGCCTAGCCATTTGAATTCTTACTTTGATTTGGTCTGATATCAGTGCATTGCTATCCTTTCTAAGGTCTGTTACCCGTATACTCAGCAGATGTCTGCTTAGTGCCAGGGCTCTAAGCTTATTTCACTTAAGAACATAACACAAAGGTAGAATTTAGGCAGGATTTATCTGCTTCTAGTGTGGACATTTTTTTAGTTTGAGAATCCAGCCTTCATCTTTTATCTAAAAGTTCCTTGAAATGTGAAAATAGCAGAAGAGTTTTTTAGTTATATTTCTTAGCAGAATAGCTGTTCATAGTATACTAGTAAGTGCAAAGTAATAACACTTGTGTCATGAACCCTGGTTTAGAAGATCAGGGTTCAAAGTACTGGCTTTACCATTTCCTAGCCTTCGAAGACTAGGGTTCAAGTCCTGGCCTTTCTGTTTCCCAACCTTGGAACCTTGCCTAACCTCCCTGACCCTCAGTTTCCTCAATGGATAATTGGGAAATCTTTCTTATAGGGTTGATGGAAAGTTTAATTGAAGTTTTGGACATTAAATTGGGATTTTTACAGTTGTGTGGTTCATAAACTGGGTTTGAAGGCCATTTTTAAATAGCATTTCCAAAAAGTTTGCTATTGAGAGAAAATGCTTAGATGGTTAAGTTTTTATGCACATGTTTCATTTTACTTTATTAAATGACAAAATAAATGAATTTCTAGTAAGAGGACATATAGCATCTAACAGACTTAGGGAACATATATGGCTTGTAAGACTCAGTAATAATTGATACAGTTAGAAGCACAGAACCACATAGAAACTATGGCAGTCAAGAGGGTGTGCCTTAATGAATGCAGACTCCGTGCTGGCTCTGTGCTGTGCATGCTGGATATGGAATCCCAGGACAGGACTACATGCTCCCCGATGGGTGGGTAGTATAGCCTCGTTTTGCAGGCAGGGAAGCTTGAGCTCAGAGAGGGAAAATAACTTAACACAAGTCTAATATTGAGCCTTGAACTTCATCCTCTACTCAAGATGACCTCTGGAAAATCCTTTCTATTTACAGATGTGACAGGACCTGCCTTTATTTCGTTGATCCTTTACCTTCTCACTCCCGGGGAAGGCCCTCATTCCAGGCTAGGTAAAGCCATGGAAATTGCCAGTCTTGATGTTTCATGACTTGATTAATGAAGCTAGATGTGGGTCTTGACTTTTCCTCCTAAGAGTCCGCTCATTTTGATCTTTTTTGACTGTACTCATTCATTTGCCTTTATTTACTTTTTCTCCCTTTTGGTGAGATATTTGCCCTTGCCCATCTCTGTTGTTGAGATCAGGAGTGTATTTGAAGAAGACTTTGTATTTTCTTTTAAAAAATGATGGGTAGAAAATCCATTGAGTCTTTCCCATCCTCTCCTCCAACCACTGGTGGTGGGAAGAGGAGGCACAGGCTGGGAGCCAGGAGCCAGAGGTCTCATCCTGAGTCCATCACTGACCAGAAGAGCACTTTGAGTCAACCCTTTCTTTCCCTGTTGGGGTCTCCGTGTCTTCTTCTGTAAAAAATGATGGCACTACAAGATGACTCCCTAAGATTTCAAAAATTCTGTATGTTTTACGGTGTCAAAACCATCCATTTTGCTGAGCTGCATAATCCCACAGCTGTTTCTCTGATACTTTTCAATCTTTAGATTTAATCTCCTCAACAATGTATAATTTTTTAAAGGGAAGCTTTTATAGACACTTCTGAAATATAAGGGTGGCGGTGGGGATAAATGGATGTTAAAAAATAGAAAACAACCAATTAAATAGTCTATAGCATGTAATTCTCCTTGGAAACTTACCAGGGAATTGAGGAGCACTTTAACAAGTGGTAATTTCAATTGCATTTGAACTCTGCTAATGGTTTGTTTGCATGGGAACTTCAATCATTTCACAGCCATTCTTTAGCAAAGCTGCTTGTTCTCTTTATGGAAAAGAAGAAAAAAAATATGAAAAGTGAAGTTGACTATGGAAAAGGGAGGTCACTTTCATTTGTGCCAGGAGGGAAGCTGACAAGTGTGTGAAAGATGGCCCCGGGGCCGAGGTGAAGGGCCTTGACTTTCAGCAAAGTTTAGAAACTGGGAAAGTCAGACATCCCTGGCAGCTGTTGTAGAAAGCATTCTGATTTGTATTTGCCTCTGCAAGCTTAGGTTTTCTGGGCCTTGGGGGTGGGGGCTGTCTTTTGTTTTTTTGTGTGTGATTACACTGTGCACAGGTCCACTGCTGGTGTCCTGATACTCTATTCCTCAGTAAGTTTGAAATTAGGCCTTTCTCTCATTTCAGTGGAATGGCTTTGAGAATTCTAACATCTTGAAAGGCACGAGCTCTCAAGAAATGCTTTGCTGGGCTCATCTTGATGGTGCTCCATTTTTCTAACTTAATTTCTTTCTGCTGTTGGGATGCACTCTGAGCACTTTGAGTCAGGTGTGCAGAGACTTGCGTGTAGAACTTGGGGTTTGGCATCAAAGCAGATAGTGGGACCAAGGACAAGTCTCTCTGTCCAGTGAGTCTCCTTGCCCTCTATCAAAATGGTGGTGACCGGGTCCAGGGAAACAAACCCTGGACTGGAGCACCGGACGGCCTGCTGCACATGGTGGGCTCCTGGAGGGGCTGCCTCCCTATTCTGGACCCAGCTTCTCCTGTCATTTGGCAGAGTTGAAGTGGGTTTTTTTTTTTTTTTTTTTTTGGTATTTTTCTGAAGTTGGAAACCGGGAGGCAGTCAGACAGACTCCCGCATGCGCCCGACCGGGATCCACCCGGCACGCCCACCAGGGGGCGATGCTCTGCCCATCTGGGGCATCGCTCTGTTGCAACCAGAACCATTCTAGCGCCAGAGGCAGAGGCCACAGAGCCATCCTCAGTGCCCGGGCCAACTTTGCTCCAATGGAGCCTTGGCTGTGGGAGGGGAAGAGAAAGACAGAGAGGAAGGAGAGAGGGATGGGTGGAGAAGCAGATGGGCACCCCTCCTGTGTGCCCTGGCCGGGAATCGAACCCGGGACTCCTGCACGCCAGGCCGACGCTCTACCACTGAGCCAACCGGCCAGGGCGAAGTGGGTCTTTTTTTAAGGTCCCTCCCAACTTTGATCTTACGTGGATATTTGAAGATTGAATGAGAAAATACACGTGAAACAATTGTATGATTGATTTAATAATATTTAAAATAACAACAATGAAAATAGGAGTAGTTGTTTTTTTGGTACACGGATTTCTCCTGCATATAAAAGACACATTTAAAACAGCCAACTGCTTTGGCATCTGTGTATGTTGGAATATATATTGCATCATCCTTAGCAAAATAGTAATAGCTCTTAATGAAATGGAACCTGTAATGAGGGCTTACTGGGAACTGTCCGGATTGTCTAGTTCCCTGCTACTCACTAGCCTTTCAGGTAAGGGAATTAAAGTTCAGAGGCCTAGCTAGGTCCTATACTTAGAAATTTACCTCCAAACTCATATTCTTTGTTTCTTTTTATTTGTTGTAGTTCAGACTGGGCTGGGAATTGTTTTTGTCTATAATGTATTTGACTTATTGGTCTCTTTCATTTCTGATAATACCATGAGGCTGATGTCCTGGGAGGGCTGAGGATGAGCAGTGGGGTGCTGTCATTCTCCTTCGCCATCATTCTGAGACAAACTAGTGAAATAACAGTGCCAGGGGCTGACTGGGGGCTCAGGCAGAATAGAGGTGAGCCACTGGATTGGTGGGTTTCAAGCCTGGAATCATCCTTAGCGTGGCCTGGTGAGCGAGCACAAACCTGGGAAGTTCTAAAGCTGGTAAGATTCTGCAGTTTCATCAGTGATCTCCTTCTCTCATTTCCACAGGTAGGCTCATCTGAGGCTGAGAAACAGAACTGAAGACGGGATCCAGTCACCTGATTCTCGCTTAGGTCTTGTTCGTTGTTCTACTGGGCACTCATTGGAAGAAAAAGATTTTGTTCCTCAATCGGTGAGTCCCACGCATGGCACTAATAACTAGTTTGGACTAAGAACTAGAGAAGAACCAAAATATTCTTTTTCTAAAGTTAATTTCATTGGCAATGGACAAAATATAATAATGCTAATAAAATGGGTGGCAAAGAAAAGGCAGGACTCAGCTCTTGGAAGTTGGCATGAAGAGAGATTGGAAGAAAATCTGGAGTAATGATGATTTCCGGTTGCCAATAATTGTATTGCTTCTTTCTTTCTTCTTGGCACGGAGGGAAGTGTTCTTGAAATTAAAGACTAAAATGAAAATGTCAGTAAACAGTCTTATGAATATTTGTGAGGAAAGAAAGTAATGTCATTGGGTAGCTCTTGTCTACCCCTGTGTAAGGTACTGCTTCTCTGATTTCATTTTATTTTCAAAACAATCCTTTGAGGTAGGGAAGGCTAAGTTTGCTTAGGCAAAGGGTTGAACCTGTGTCTTAAAGGATCTGCTAGAGGTTCATTGGGATCTGAGTTTGAATCCTGTAGCACATTCAGAAAGGGGAATGGGACCTATGAAGGTAAGCTTTCCCTTGTGTCCTGTAATTCCTCTGTGTTTAGAAGGTAGACTAGAACTTCATGTTCTAGCAAGGAGGGGTGGTAGAAAGAATCAATGGTGTAGGCTGTCCTGGGCTGTGGGAGCCTTGAGGAAAATAGCTAGGGGGTTCTGGGAGAGGCTTCTATAGAATTCTAGGTCTGTGGTCTCCATCCCGAGGGCTAGTTTATATGTGCTCCAAGCACTGACTTTAAACTGGATAAATAATATGGCTTGCCATGGTTATGATGCAGGTTTCCAAAACAAGGAAAATGCTGTTGTGATTGATAAAACCTAACTTCATTTAAAAGTGTGGCTCAGTTTGCCCTTGCTGGTGGCACAGTGGATAGAGCATTGTCCCAGAGTGACACGGTTGCCGGTTTGATCCCGGGGTCACTGGCTAGATTCTGGGATTTCTGGCTCAATCCCAAGGGCCCAGCTCAACCTTGTGGTTGCTGGTTCAAGCCCTAGACAGGGCATGTATGAGAACCAATCAGTGGGTACACAACTAAGTGGAATGAATTGATCTTCTCTCTCTCTCTCTCTCTCTCTCTCTCTCTCTCTCTGTCTCCCTCTCAAATCAGTGGGGGGAAAAAGTGAAAGTGGCTCAGTTTATAGTTACATTTTGTTGCCCTTTCTTTTCTTTGTCAATGTATCTAAAAAGAACAACAAACTTTCTCTGCCCCTATTGATCTGCATAAGATAAAAGGCTGGAAGCCACTGCTTTGACTCTTGAACAGTTTAGCTTGTTAAAATTTCAAACATGGTCTTGAACGCTTTGCCCCAAGCATACACTTTAAGCATCTAATGTGAATCTTTGTTATTTGTTCTACTTCCTGAATTTTTTTCAGTATTTGAAATTAAATTGTGATGAACATGAAGCCTTGCCCTGGGAGTAAAAAAATAAAATAAAATCTAGTGTATTATGACAGAATGAGGGAGAGTAAAGACCTAAACAAGAGTGAGCTGGAAGAGACGCAGGCGTTTTGTTGTCTGTAAGCTGATTGTGAGCCAACAGTGGCTTTGGTCTTCTGGAACGCGTGTGCAGCCTTAGCGGCATTAAACAGAGTAGGTTTTCTGCAACTGAGTGGGTGGGGGTCCCGCTGGAAACCTGCCAGTTCTGAGATGATGGGGCTGCGGGCCCAGTCTGAGTAGGCTTGCTGTATCTTTCTGTGCTCTTTACCCTGACCTTTTCTGTGTGTTGGCTTCATTGTCAGGATGATTAACCTCATGGTCATGAGAGGGCTGCTCGCTGTTACCTGGGCTACAGGCGCCTCCTGCCATTTGGGGAAAGACAGCCCTGTTTGCTATTCACTTGGCTATCTGTGGACTTCTGCACCACTGAGGCCACAAGGAAGACACTGTGCTAATTGGCACTTGTGAACTGGGGCTCTGCTCTGAATTTTGAAACAATCCCACCCTGATGTCATGGCAGCTACAGACGGGAGAAGTGTCGGTCTCTCAAAAGAATGTCTGGCTGCTCATAGGAAAAGGAGAGAGGACTAGAGCTATGTGGGTGACCATAAACCTGTTAGCCCTCCTGTCAGAGCTCCCCTACAGTGTCAGATTTTAGTCCGCATCTTCTCCTTAGAAAGGGACTTGAGACTGCCCTGTCCACATGAGGATGCCGAGAGGACCGGAAATGATGTCCCATCAGGAATGGTTGCAGGAGTGAGTACAGAGAAGACGGGGTGTGATAATACCCTTAAGAATATAAAACCAGGCCCTGGCCGGTTGGCTCAGCGGGTAGAGCGTCGGCCTAGCGTGCGGAGGACCCGGGTTCGATTCCCGGCCAGGGCACACAGGAGAAGCGCCCATTTGCTTCTCCACCCCTCCGCCGCACTTTCCTCTCTGTCTCTCTCTTCCCCTCCCGCAGCCAAGGCTCCACTGGAGCAAAGATGGCCCGGGCGCTGGGGATGGCTCTGTGGCCTCTGCCCCAGGCGCTAGAGTGGCTCTGGTCGCAATATGGCGACGCCCAGGATGGGCAGAGCATCGCCCTCTGGTGGGCAGAGCGTCGCCCCATGGTGGGCGTGCCGGGTGGATCCCGGTCGGGCGCATGCGGGAGTCTGTCTGACTGTCTCTCCCCGTTTCCAGCTTCAGAAAAATGAAAAAAAAAAAAGAATATAAAACCAGGTCGGAAGAAAGGAAAAAAAAAAAAAAAAAAAGAATGTCGCCCTGGCCGGTTGGCTCAGCGGTAGAGCGTTGGCCTAGCGTGCGGAGGACCCGGGTTCGATTCCTGGCCAGGGCACACAGGAGAAGCGCCCATTTGCTTCTCCACCCCTCCACTGCGCTTTCCTCTCTGTCTCTCTCTTCCCCTCCTGCAGCTAAGGCTCCATTGGAGCAAAGATGGCCCGGGCGCTGGGGATGGCTCTGTGGCCTCTGCCTCAGGCGCTAGAGTGGCTCTGGTCACAACATGGCGACGCCCAGGATGGGCAGAGCATCGCCCCTGGTGGGCAGAGCATCACCCCTGGTGGGCGTGCCGGGTGGATCCCAGTCGGGCGCATGCAGGAGTCTGTCTGACTGTTTCTCCCTGTTTCCAGCTTCAGAAAAATGAAAAAAAAAAAAAAAAAGAAAAGTATCTCTTGTTCATGATTGCTTCCCTAGAGCCCGGTGGGCTCTCTGGCACATGACAGGTGCCCGGTGCATTTCCAGGGTGAGAAAGAATCAATTCAAAGGCAGTGAGCGTCCCTTTCCCTGAAGGTGTTCCACCAGACAATGGCCATTCCTCTGCTGGGGAATTTTAGGAATTCTAGTGCAGATGAGGCTGGACTGCATGGTTTTATGAGAATGGAGACATGACTAGATAGAAAGAGGCTTTTGGGACCAGTATGGCTGGAGAAGTTTGTGAGTTCATGAAATGGCAATGAGTACGGAGGGATTGTAATCATTAGATGTGCAGCCCTGAAAGAGCAAGATCCCCTTGCCTTCATTTCCCTGATCTGAGGATTAAGAATAACAACTATTTCCCTGTCTGTCTCTCATGTTTGTTTGGGACAAGCGGGTCTATAGATGCCAAGCTGATTTGCACACTAAAGTGTGGTCCACACATGACAGGTTATTACAGTTGTTTCCTTCTTTAGTTTAAAGATTTGTCTTGTGCCTGACCAGGTGGTGGCACAGTGGATAGAGCGTCAGACTGGGATGCAGAAGGACCCAGGTTCGAGACCCCGAGGTCGCCAGCTTGAGCGCGGGCTCATCTGGCTTGAGCAAAGAGCTCACCAGCTTGGACCCAAGGTCGCTGGCTCCAGCAGGGGGTTACTCGGTCTGCTGAAGGCCCACAGTCAAGGCACATGTGAGAAAGCAATCAATGAACAACTAAGAAGTTGCAACACGCAACGAGAAACTGATGATTGATGCTTCTCATCTCTCTCTCTGTTCCTGTCTGTCTGTCCCTGTCTATCTCTGCCTCTGTAAAAAAAAAAAAAAAAAAAGATTTGTCTTGAATATCTAGGAAAACAAGATGACCTAATGTGCAGTCCCCAGCTTGCCTGCTGCCTAGGATATGCTCAGTATATGTCCTTTCTCCTAATCCTGCACCCCCTCTTTGCCAGAATTGGATGTGTACTGACTCATTCTCAGTCTTGAAAAGGAGCTAGATCTGGAATCTTGCTTAATGATGGTGGTTGAAGTTGACATGAAATAGTATATTATTTTCATATTTATTTTTGCTCTAGACAGTAAGAAGTGGAGGAGGTAGTTTGGAGAAGAAGTGTCAATGCCTGAGAAATCCCTTCAAAGCTACAGTCTAGCTGTTTGGCTCTGGCTTTGTTTGATTAGCTAATCATACCTTCTGCTCCAGGCGTGACTGGCCCAGTGGGAGTCAGGAAGGAAATTATTTCCCTCTGTTGATACTAGTATACAATTGTTGATGGTAGCCAAGGGCTTTCAGTTTTAATATTTCCTCTTTGGTTCTCAGAAGAATCAGGTATTAGTCGCTGCCGGAAGCAAAACATCGGTCACTTCCACTTGACTTTCAGAGGTGAATGTCCTGGCTCCTTACCATTACTTGGTCTAGTGGTTGTAGGGCATGTGTGACCATCTCTGTAGTCAGTTTTCATTGCTTCTATGTTATTGTTTCAAAAATAACAAAAAGACTTGCTCTTGCTTTTCTGTATGGGATATATTGTATGAGGTGTTTCTGTCCATGAAACTAAAACGAAGAGGTATTTCTCTCTTGCTCACTTTCTACTTCCTAATTCCATGTTCTTCTATTTCCTGACCTGAGCACAGCAGAGACACTTCTACTTTGGGGATGACCCTGGAAGTGTTGGAGGAGTTCTCAGCTCCTTCCTCATTGGATTACTGTGCAGTTGCAGGGATCTGATACCAAATGGGTGGAGAGCCTCAGGACTCATTTGTAGATTGCTGCCAAGTGCTTACCCCTGGTTGACAGCAAGTGTGCTGTTCTCTGCCCTGATCTCCATGTTTGTCAGGAAGTCTGTAAACTTTAGGATCTTTAGGACACCATGGTAAATTAAGCACTGCCTTTGACCTTGAGAAGCTTACAGTTATTAGAGAGAAAGACATATACATGAAAATGAAATATACCTTAGAAAGGTATTTTTTTACAATATACATTCATTAATCACCACGTGTATCAGGCCTCACCGTAGGTCCCCGAGAAATCAGATAAGTCATTTATAGCCTCAGATCCCATGGGCTTAGATGAAAGATTGGGAGAATGGAAAGAATTGGGAACACTGGGAAAGGTTTCCAGGAGGCAGGGGGTCTGATCTTAGAACATTTTAGTGAACTATGAAGCCTTATGACATAAGCTCAGGAGGTTGGCAGGTGGGCCTGTGACCATAGTTTAGCTTATTAACTCTGGACTATTTCTGAAGGTGGGTTTAGTGGTAGCAGAACACGGCTGGGCAGGTAAAGAGTCTCTCGTCTTGTATGTGTGGTTCAGTCTCTGGTTCATTCCGATCAATGTACCGTAGCTGAAGTGCGATGTTGACTTTGAACTGCACCGACTTTGCCGTGGTCACCTCTGTGTGGCCAGAGTCTTCCTGGGTATATTTTACCAAACTAGAAAGAATCTCTGCATTTTGGGGCGCAAAGTTTCCTTTTGAAATCTTGTGATAGCAAATTCTTTATAGTATACTCCCTAGGTCTCACGAAAAGTGTTGGAGTTGGCAGGGCCCACTAAAATAATCTCAAAGTTGGATGCTATCTTCATTATCTTTTGCTTCATAACAAATCACCCTAAATTTAGCACCTTAAAACAAAAAAAACATTTGTTATCTCACAGTTTCTGTGAGTCAGGAACTGGGGAGCCGCCAGATGGTGTCTCAAGGGCTCCCCTGAGCTTGCAGCCTGGTGTCTGCTGGACTTCGAGTCTCCTTCAAAGGAAGTGGGTGGGGACATCATACCAGACTCACTCAAGGATTGTGGGCAAGATCCAGTTACTCACTGGCTGTTGGAGTTAGGGCCTCAGTTACGGACTGTTGGCTGGAGGCTGCCGTCAGTTTCTTGCCATGTGGGTCTCCCCATAGGGCAGCATGGCAGGTGGCTTCCCTCGGAGCAAGTGAGCAAGAGATGGAAGCCAAAGCTTTTTGCGACCTAAGCCTGGAAGTGACACATTGTTCCCTCTGCCTCGTTCTATTTTCTAGAAGTAAGCCACTAAATCTAGGCTGCACTGAAGAGGACAGACAGCACATGAGCATGAACAGCAGGGTGGATGTGTACGGGGCCAGCTTAGGAGCTGCCTGTATTATGCACCATGCGCTAAGATGGGTGTAGGAGTTCCATGGAGCCGCTGTATAAACCTCTGTGAATCCATTTCATTTGTAGACTTTTGAGGGTGAAACTATTCAAAATCTTAATCTAAACATTGCTATATAGTAGTATAGAGTACGAAGTTGGCCTGGTTTATAAAAGGAAAGACACAAGTATCGGTGAATGCTGTGCTCCCATCCCTCTACATTTCTTCCCTCCTTCGCAGTTAGAGCTGCTTTGGTGGAAATGTTTGAATGTTCTTGCTGGATTGAGCTCTTTACCAGGGAGATGCCAAGACCCAGAGGGGACACTCTCCTGTGACCCTGGAGCATTGACAGACATGGGAGCCACCATCTAAGGCTGCTGTGACTCTGCTCAGTGCTTCCCTTCTACCTCTCCAGACAGTCTGGGCTTCACAATCTGTCCCTACAACGTTTAGTCACGTTTTCTCTGCTTTTTACAGCCTCTGTCCTGTCCCAGAAACTAATTGAGGGAAACAGGTCAAAATTTGGGGTCTTGAGCCTTCAGGTTGTCCCTTTTAGGTACACTTCAGGGTCTCGATCTCCTGTTGGGTCTTGCTGTGTCCTGAAAAGTTGCATAAATCAGTATTACTTGGCTCAGACAGTGTGTTTCTGCAGTTATGAATAACATTTGTGTGAAGAATAGTGAGCCAATACACAACATGACTGTGAGACTGAAAGGATCAAACATAAAACCTCAACCAATACTTCCTGTCTGGCAGAAAGTTCTTTTCCAGAACGTCCGTCTCTTCACCTCACCAAAATAGTCTTTTTATAAAACCACGCTTGGCAGTATATTTTATAGAAGATGACAGGTTCCTTTAGAGTCTACCTTAACATTCCTAAAAGATCAATGTCAATGGGAGACTTAGAATTATGGTCAAGCTCATTGTAGCCTCACTCTGCCCAAATAAGAGCTGGCTTTGGCCATTGAGACTGTCACTGGCTGAATGTTAACACCATTCCCCATCCCATGGCCTTTTTCAGCTCTCAATAATTTTTATACTTTCAGTGCTTGTAAGTTGTTTCTTATCCATTATTTTATTTTTATTAAAAGTCCATAGTACGACATGGTTTTACTTGCATGCCGGCAACAAGGTAAAGCAAAATTTGGAGTAGAAAGTATCATGTAATAACTGCGTAACCTGAAGTCACTTAATTATTTTTTAAACTAGTTTCCATTCCTGAAAAAAAAAAATAGGCAGATGTCACCTACCTCGCAGATTCTTTTGTGCTCACAAAGCAGCATGCTGTTTCTCAAGTGCCTGAGTGTGGTGCTTATGCAGTTGGTGCCCATTAAACGTAAAGTTTTTCATCTCCTTTATAGTCTGTACTTGCTAAACATCCCTCTTCATTCTTTTTCTTTGTCAGGCCGTTATCTTAAAGCCCCCACTTTGTACTGTCCCCTGCAGCATTTGCTTATGTCATCCAGATTTCCTGTTTTCCTGAATAACTAAAAGACTTAACAGTTATAGTTCTGCTCCCAAGACGTGAATACAAACATCATAATATGCTCACATTTTCTGGTATTTGGAAATGCAATAATTCTGGGAACCAAATATTTATTCATGATGTTCCATAAGGAAGCCTCTCAGGCATCTCTACTAGAAAAGTAAGTGTTGGTTTTCATGACAAAACTGTCTAGTGCACAGGATGAGCCCCACCCAGTTGCTATCAGCCTCCTCCTCTTTTGCAAGTGGAAGCTTTTCTGGGACCTGCCCAGCGATGACCCTCTTTGGCTCCTCTTTGGACTTCTTTAGGATGACATCACCTCACCCTGCTTCAATGGCGACTGGCTTGAGTTATATCAGTTATTAAAATGATCTAATATTCTCCTCTTAAATCTGGGGCCCTGGCTCATTCTATGATTAAGCTAGTGATTTATTTATAATATGGTACAGGATGGCCGTAGCCACTCTATGATGTAATCTAAGAATGACATGAAAACAAAATAGGCTTTTACATAATGAAAGTATTCCTGTAATACAGTTAATAGTAAGGCTTTTTTCCCATCAAGAATAGAGATTTGTTCTTTACTTTTTCTTCATTTTTGTC
This sequence comes from Saccopteryx leptura, assembly GCF_036850995.1. NCBI lineage: Eukaryota > Metazoa > Chordata > Mammalia > Chiroptera > Emballonuridae > Saccopteryx > Saccopteryx leptura. The sequence continues at coordinate 65,110,119 of NC_089510.1, read as the reverse complement.
TGATCTTTTCCCATTTATGAGTTGTAAGGCCTTTTAATCAATTTTAAAAATCAGCATCAAAAACACCACAAAGACTTTGGTTGACTCTTCTAATCTTGTCTTGTCGTCATCTCTGTTCCCCCTCCCCTACCTCCATCTGCTGCCTCTGTTATGGTTACTGCTCTGCTCAGCAGCCCACGGGGTCCTCTCAGCACACAGCAGTCCCCACCATTACTTTGCAAATGCTGTTCCTTCTACTGGAAATGCTTCCTTGATCCTGAACTTCCTTCTGCTAAAGATAGATACAGCACACTGGTTCCTACAGATGCCAAACTTCAGGCCAACTCAAATGCCCCTCTTCCTCCAAGCCTTCTCTGAAGCTTCTGTCTCTACTTAGAAACCCTTTATCAGTATTTCTTACAACTTAATACAATAGCCAGCTCCCCTCCCCCACTCCAAGGAATAGTGGCAGAGCATCAACATTAGAAGAGGAGATGTGCCTTAGGAGAATGGGGGCAGGGGCCTTTGTAGCTCTGGTTCTACTCCTCATACGGAGACATGAGGAACTCATGGTCCATCTTTCAGCTTCAAATTTCTTTATCTGAAGAATGAGTGGTTTGGATTTCATTTCATGTGGCCATACAGTGTGTTGGTAGTGGCTCCTTGAGATGCTGTGTTGAGACGGCTTCTGAAGCTGTATCCAACTGAGTAGGAAAGAATCCACAACCATTTAGAAATATCTGTAATGGTTATAGGTGGAAAAGTGAGGATGGAAGCATATAAGAGGAATCTTGGCTATTTTTGAATTAGATATTTAGAGACCTCTTTTTATTTTACTTTTTTGGGAGGCTTTGCTTTGCTGATTTTAAATGTCTTGCCCAAAGTCACATAGCAAGTAGTGGCTAGAATCCAATTCTGAAGTATAGAGATGGTTAAAAACAACATATTCTAATCTCACTTTTACTTGTGTAGGTTGGCTGTGGGAGTTGGCTAGGAGAAAACTACTAGAAGGTCACAGGTTATTGGATGCACAAGGCTCCCCAAGTTCTGTATGTTGTTGAGGTAGAGTGGGGTCATAAGAGTTATAATGTTTGCACTGTTGTCATTTATGACAAAGATGGCATTTTAAAGTCAAGGTCACAAAATTAGTTGACTTTGCCAGGGTTTTATTGGGTTAGGGCCCATGGAGTTAACCCATGAATCTTTTGGATCCTCTGGGCGTCTCCCCCAATCCCAGACAAAATCCTTAGATCTTAGCAGAATGCTAAATTGTTCGAGTACTAGGTCAGCTGTGGGAGAATAAAAAGTCCTGGAGCAATGGGGGGACAGACAGGTAGAGGAGAGAAAGGAAGAAGGCAGTTTAGGATGGTCCATAGCACTGGCACCCCGAGCCTTTGCGCATTGAGAAGAGAAACTGGAAGTGGTTAGAGTGAAGAAGAGTGAAAGGAGATTCAGGGGGCGGGAGCAGAGCAGGACTCTGCCATGCAGGGGACACAGACTCTGTCTTTGCAGGTATTTAGGAGGGGCTGAGACTGATGGGTCCTTTGTTGAAGGAATAAGAAGTCGGACTGCTTGTCCGTAAGGTCCACCCTGTGTGGACAGTATGGAATTTTCAGAAGGCACATTTTGCTTACATTTAAATAATTCCCTTTTTCAAATAAGGGCTTTATGGATGAAAGCGACTCTTCTTTTCTCCATGATCTTGGCACACGTAAATGCTGACTTATCTTGGGCGTTCTTTTGTCCCATTTAGCATTATTGATGAAGGAAAAGAGTCTAGCTGAGGATGTCTTAGTAATTTTTTTGTACTGAATGTAGTTTTGAGGTTGATTTGTGTGCATTTTAAAGCTATTTCCAGAGAATTCTGTTCTGTTGGCTTCTCTCTACCCCTCCTCCACCATTCCTTTGTCAACAACTTGCTTTCTCAGAGTGCTCTGTGTATTCATTGTAGAACATTCCTGTCACTGTGCTGTGTTCATGAACAGATGTTTAGCCTTCCTCTTCCACGAGTTTGTAGAAGCTTCTTAAAAGCAGGAATCCTGTCTTATTTCATAAGAGGACCCTTGGTGCTTAGTGTAGTGGTTTGCAAATGATAATGATGACTCATTAACTTAACAACTGTTTCTTGAGCACCTGCTGTGTGCTAGACACTCTTCCAGGTTCTAGAAATAGTACCATGAGCCAAATTCAACAAACCTTCTATTTGATGGAGACAGATAATATACACAAACTAATGAGGAAATATATCATATTTAGGTTGTGTTTTATATATAATATAATATAATTTTTTTATTATCAAATGAGAGGTGGGGAGGCAGTGAGACAAGACTCCCACAGGTGCCCTGACTGGGATCCGTCCAGCAAGCCCCCTACAGGGCGATGCTCTGTCCATCTGGGACTGCTGCTTCATTGCTTGGCAACTGAGCTATTTTAGCGTCTGAGTTTAAGCCATGGAGCCATCTTCAGTGCTTGGGCCCAACTCACTCGAACCATTTGAGCCATGGCTGTGGGAGGGGAAGAGAGAGAGAGAAGGGGGAAGGGGGGAGGGGAGGAGTTGGAGAAGCAGATGGTTGCTTCTCCTGGTTGCCCTGGCTGGGAATCGAACCTGGGACTTCCACACATCAGGCTAAATGCTCTGCCGCTGAGCCAACTGGCCAGGGCCTGTAATAATATTCAGAAGAGCAATAAACCAGGTTAAGGGCACAGGGGCTAGGGAGGAGACAGACTTAAATTCATTGGTCTGAGATGGTCTTACTGATGAGTGCACTTGAGCAGGAATCTAAATGAAATGAGGCCATGAACCTAAACCTGTGGTAAGAGTGGGAGAATGTTTTAGGCTGAGAGAAAGCTATTGCAAAGGCCCTGAGGCAGAAACATGCTGGCTACATTCCAGAAAAATGAGGAGGTGCCTGACCTGTGGTGGCCCAGTGGGTAAAGTGTTGACCTGGAAATGCTGAGGTTGCCGGTTCGAAACCCTGGGCTTGCCTGGTCAAGGCACATATGGGAGTTGATGCTTCTAGCTCCTCCCCCCTTCTCTCTCTCTCTATTTCTCCTCTCTCTCTCTCTCTCTCTCTCTCCCTCTCCTCTCTAAAATGAATAAATAAAAATTAAACAAAACAAAACAAAAAACCCCAAAAAACAACAACAAAAAATTATTTAAAAAAAAGTGAGGAGGCTAGTGTGCTTGGGATGTGGTGACCAACGTGAAGAGTATAGGAGAGGGGAGGTACCCATGCTCATAAAAATAGTTGCAGCAACAAATGTTCATTAAGCTCACCTTGAAGATGCTCAGAAAAAACAAATTGCCTTTGAGATTTAAAGAATCCCCGGAAACCTAACAAAAGGGTGACCAAGGTATTTCTGGGTTTCAGCTTGAAGATCCGGGGCTGTGGGTGGAAAGCTCGGACAGTGGTGGTGGGCCGCTCCAAACAGGTCCCGCTGTGGAGGGTACCGGTTTCCCTTCCAACGTGTCACCTTCCGTGACGGAGAACTCTCCGAGTCTCTGCTCCAGAGATCGCCACACCTGCAGGGAGGCCAGGCCCTGGGCGCAGATGGGCAATTACATGCCTAATCACCCGTTCAGGCACCCACTTATTTGTTTTCTACATGCAAATATGGGTTTTTTGCAGATGGATTTCATATATTTGTTGCTTCCCCATTTTATTTAAAACAAAACAAATGATCAACCATGTCAGTTGAGGGCGGCAAATAGAAACGTGAATGTTCTCTATTCCCGCTGACGACACGGCTGAGAGGGAGCCTAGGCAAATCAGTCTTTCTGCGCTCCGGTTCATTTTCACTCTATGTTAGCCCTTCTTAATATCTTAACGGTTTTAAGGAGGCATGTGGTATTATTTTCCTAAGTCAATTTCTCAATATTCCAGCTTCCATCTTTTGATGGTGTGGTTTCTATTTTCACCTTTTCAGGTTCTGAACTTCTGGCTCATTGTAAAAAAAAAAGGGGGGGAGGTGCATCATGGAGTCCCCAAAGACCACTGGCAGGTGGTGTTTGCAGCTTTGTTATTTTAGCCTGGAAATAAATAAACAAACACAAATTAGCAGTATTTGCCCCTGCAGTTGTGCTATTATTATTAATTGCACAGGACCATGCAAAAAGTCACTTCCGTTCACCTGGGACCCTGTAGGTAAACATCAATATGAGAAGAGGGCTTTGGTGGCTGTTGGCTTTGATTTGTAATGAAATTTCAGAGCTCTAGAGTAGGATGTCAGAATTGATAGATGCTTTCACATTTATTTTATCCCAAACACTTTATTTTATAACTAGGGAAACTGAGGCCGAGAGAGGTAAAATGACTTGTTCAAAGTCTCAGGGAGGAAAGAGTAGCGCTGGGATTCGAGCAGCTGCGACCCCGGCCGAGGACTGCCTCGTGGCCTGGGGACGTGAAGAGGCAGCTGGGAGGCCTGGAGGACCTCCTCTCCAGGTGAGGTCTGTGTGTGCGTGTGTCTGTGAATCTCATTTCTATCTCATAAACTAATGTAAAAATCTTCTTGGTGTCAAATCTCAAGCAGAGAAGCAGTGATGGGGAATGTGGGAAGGGATTACTTGCAGCTTGCCTTGCAAGGTGATGGACTGGAAAGGACAAGTGTGTGTGTGTGTGTGTGTGTGTGTGTGTGTGTGTGTGTGTCTGTGCCTGCGTGCGTGAGAGAGGGTGGGGAGTGGAGATGAACCGACTAAGAGGGAGAGGAGCAGACCTTTACACAGTAGGAACTTCATAATTTGACAGAGACTTTTTTTTTCCGAGACAGAGAGAGGGATAGACAGAGACAGACAGACAGGAACGGTGAGAGATGAGAAGCATCAATCATTAGTTTTTTGTTGCACATTGCGACACCTTAGTTGTTCATTGATTGCTTTCTCATATGTGCCTTGACCGTGGGCCTTCAGCAGACCGAGTAACCCCTTGCTCAAGCCAGCAACCTTGGGTCCAAGCTGGTGAGCTTTGCTCAAACCAGATGAGCCCTCACTCAAGCTGGCGACCTTGGGTCTTGAACCTGAGTCCTCCGCATCCCAGTCCGACACTCCATCCACTGCGCCACCGCCTGGTCAGGCGACAGAGACTTTCTGAGCCAGTAGGAAATCTAAAACTTACTGAATTGACTGCTTTATTTTGTAGAAAAAAGAAACTGAGGTTCAGATTGTGTGCCTAACCCCAAACCATTCAACTTTGAGTACTTAAATTTTTAGGTCAGCAACATCCTTTGAAAGAAACTTTTACTGGGAGCAGTACCAGTCATCACTATCAAACTGTATGTTCTTGTTAGCCAGTAGGGCTGTTGCTCAGACCTAGTTTTGGCAGGAGGAGCATGGCAAGGGCTCCTCTGTCCTTGCAGACATCATAGACAAATGATCAGGCGCAAATGAACACTTAGTGAACCGACTGCCCCCATGGCTAGCTTACAAGCGATCCTCTGAAAAACTTGGGTTTGGAGATCAAGGCCAGTCAAGTAAATTCTGCGGATCTGTTAAATGCAAGACCCTTTCATTTTGAAGTATACAACGCTAAGATGCTGGATGATGGCCCGGGTATGTAGGCAGGGTCCAAGGTGATATTTTTGGAGGTAGTCTGAGAACAGGAAGGTCTATATGTGTGCAAAGGGAAAACTTTTGTCAGGAACATATGGGGAGAGGTTACCGTTTTGTGTAGTGGCCACAAGAATGATAAAAGGTCGCTGGGCAGCCTTGATTCTGTGGGCTTCTAGGAGCAGGGAGCGGGGAGTGGGGAAGGAGCGTGCACAGAGCAGGGATTCAACCTGCTGCATCTGTTCTCTGTGCAGGTGCCTCTCTGCAGAGTGTGTGCTGAAGTGCCTGCTGTCTGTTTCTCCTGCTGATGCTACGTGGCTTGGTATCAGCGCTTCCCACAGTGTGCTTGGCAGTCTAAGCCCAGTGGCGGCCTCTGGGTCCCTGTCAGACACAGCGTGTGAGGGGATTAAGTGTCTCCGACCTTGGGCCCCCTGTCTTACTCTTTTCCCTTTCCACCACCCTCCCCCACCTCCCCCTTTGAAAAAACAAAATCATCAGGGGGGGGGGGCAGAAGCTTAATTTATGTTAACTTTTTTTTAAATTTTGGTAACTATTATAATTTGTTTCCTGTTCATACATGTAATTAATTTACTTTATGTGAGACTACATTATAATATACTTGAGTTCTCTTTGGCTCTATGATTTCTTTTCTTTTTTCTTTTACTTAAAAATGTTCTCTCTTTCTCTCTTTGGACTTCCAGCTTTCTTGTCTACACAGTCTGGTTTTAAAGACTCTTTAGGGAGTTAATGACTTTGTTGGAACCACTATCAGAGAAGCAATTCAGATGACAGAATCCCATGTTTAACTTGCTTTTCTAGCAATAATTTATTTTTCCTTTAGCTTCAAGGAGTAGCAGTGGAGAATAGAGTATTCTGTAGGGTATTCTGAAAACAAGGAAAACGTGCCAGATGAGTTGCTGATTTCCAGCGAGGCACATGGAAAAAAGGTTTTTATTTCAGTGACCTCTCTACTCATTGGAAAACTCTGTGCTGGTGGATTTCATGGTCCCGAGACTGAGTGCTCTCGAGTTACAGTGAGCGATGAGCGTAGGGCGCAGGCTAGAGGATGCTCTCTTATTGGGCGCAGGGGTGTTACGGACACATGCTGTCCTTTGGCATTAAGATAGGTACATCATTTCTTCCAGTCTTGTAATACTAAGAAATAGCTCTACCAAATCCCCAAATACGTGGAGCACATGAAAAATGCCCAGCTTTTAGAGTCAGCCTTAATCCAGGTTAAGTTTTAGCATGGCTAGTGGCCGAACTCAGGGATTCCCAGTGGATTTGTTCAACAGATTTCTTGCTTAGAGACACTCCCAACCCCATTTTTAGCATGTCTCTATTTTTCTTTCCTTTCTCTTCTTTTTTTTTTTAATTTTAATTTTTTTTTATTAAGTGAGAGGCAGGGAGGCAGAGAGGAGACACAGACGAACTCCTGCATGTACCCTGACCGGGATCCACCTGGCAAGCCCTGTATTTTTCTTGCATTCAGCATTATATGATCTTATTAAAAATAGCACATGAAATAAGAGGGTAGGAAAGCTGAGCTCCGACCCCAGCTCTGCCACAACCACCTGTGGAACTATTCACAAACACTTTCGTTTATTCAACAAATACTTAAATGAGTTCTTTTTACGCATCAGTTCCCAGAGATACAAAAATGTGTAAGGCGCAGTTCGTAGCCTCACTTGTTCACAGTCAGGGGTAGAGAGCTGACTCACAGACCGAACACGAGTGACTTCGCCTTTCGGGGTCTCCTTTCTACTTAGAGCTACAAGACCCAGAACTGGGCTAAATGAGGCCAGGCCCCTTTCTCATTATGCACTGATATGTACACAATTTGTTCAGCATCCAGTAATCACTTATCTAACTGAAGATGGCCAGGCATTTCCCCTTTCTCTGAGTTTATAGGGGGTGATGTTGGAGATGAATGAGGCAATATCTACAGAATGCTTTAATAAGCAAGTTGGAGAAAGACATTATACAAGTTCGAGGCATTATTATTAACAGAAAAATGAAAACAAGGGCTAATGTTTTCAAAGAGAGAGAACAGATGGCTCTTTGTTTAGAATTTGAGTAGAAAGGAGAGAGAAAAAGAGATACTTGCTATATTGTTTAGGATCCCGAATGTGAGTGACTTTAAAATGCCAAAACAATCTGGTTAGGAAAGTCCCCTGGATTCAAAACAGCTCATACACTGATCAAATTATAATTAATATAACAACAATAAAAAAAATGACAGTAAGAAAAATCCTACTAAGAAATGCTGTGGTGACAACTGACACAACCTAATGAAAACTCCCATTTTTTGCATCAACTCTAGAAACTTCATTTTTTCCTGACTTCATGGGTGATAACCACACACAGGAACAAATTAGTTGAAACTGATTTAAAACTGTGTTTCGTTTCTAAAGTCATCCCCGTCTCTCAAGTTATTTCAGTTTGCTGTGACTCATAAAGGAAATCTTAAGGATTCATAAGAGGTTGGCCATCCTCTCCCACCCTGGCGTTTGGATGCTGACAGAAAAAGGGGGCGAGTAGGAGCAGTTCAGTTAGGGAGCAAACATCCAGGGACCGAGCCTGCTGGTGCTGAGGGCAGGCCAGGTAAGGGCCTTTGAGAAGCTTTCGAGAAAAGAGTTATGAAATAGTTTTTCCTCTCTTCCCTCATTTCTTAGTTTCTTATGACCTGCCTCTGCACTACACAGTTAATAAATGGATTCGTTTGGCATGATTCTTCCCCTCCTGGTGCCTGTCACTCTTTAGTTGACCAAAAATGTGGGCTGAGAGAGTGAGTCATAGGCCACCATGCTGGGGGCATTTAGTGAAATATGCTCGACTCTCAGTCAGGTGCTATCTAACTGTGGTGTCACTGGGCAGGGTGACCTCGGTGGCTCTGGGCATCAGTGCTTTCACTGTGGAAGAAGGAGGTTAACCAGAATGTTCATTCTGATGCTCATTTGAGTTCAGGTCCACATCTTTTTATATGTAGCTGTAGGAAGGTTGGTTTTGGCTTTTCGTTTCGGAGTGTTTATAAACACATGCCTCCCCAAGACAATGATAACAAAAAGTCCACGCTGCTGAGGTGAGAACCTCTGAACCATTCTCTCAGCCTCTTGATGAAATGGCTTCTCCCCCTGCTGGCACCCCCAGATGGCAGCGTGGCCTCTGCGGGAGTGGCCAGCTCCCTCCCTGCCCCGCGGGAAGGCAGGGTGGGCTTGGAGAGCAGAATCTCTGAGGTCCGAGTTCTGGGTTGCACTCCTTTCTGCTCCTCACCATGTGGGACTTCTCCAGATCCGATGCATGGGTTGGTCTGTGAGCCGTCAAAGCTGGGAGGAAACCTACTCTGCCCTCAAGGCCAAGTCTTTGCTCAGAGTACTCTGAGGGGCCCTTCGCGGTGTGTTGCATGTGCATAGCCAGCCAAGGGGGTCTGTATGTGACAGACAGGGAGGCATTTAGTGAGACACCTGATTCCTTCTACCTTATAGTCAAGCTAGACGTGTAATTATTAGCTGCAGAGGTGACCTTTGCCATATCATTCCTGGTAACCTGGCCCCTTCTCTCAAAGCTTCAGGTGCACATACTACTCCTTTGGCCTAAACACACAGCACAGCACTTGCTGGGTGTTATGTTGCCTTCCTCCCTGGACTGTGGGCTCCTCTGTGTCCTGCTCATTCTGAAGCCTCAGCATGTGCATCCGTAACCTATAGATCAGCGATTCTCAACCTGTGGGTCGCGACCCCGGCGGGGGCCGAACAACCAAAACACAGGGGTCGCCTAAAGCCATCGGAAATACATATTTATTATACAATACATTTTTAAATAAAATATGTATTTCCGATGGCTTTAGGCGACCCCTGTGTTTTGGTCGTTTAATAAATATGTATTTCTGATGGCTTTAGGTGACCCCTGTGTTTTGGTCGTTCGGCCCCCGCCGGGGTCGCGACCCACAGGTTGAGAACCGCTGCTGTAGATAGTAAATGTTCAATAAATGTCAGCTGAATGAATGCATGGTGGACAAGTGATTCTGTATTTCCTCACCAGGTCATGAGTTCCTTGAGGGCATGGAGTATGTCTAATGAGTTTCTTTCTTTCACCAAGTGTCCAGCCAAGGCTTTGAATGCAGAGTGTAATGAACTGCTATTTGTTGGATTGCTTTGAAGAGAAGTGGAGAGGGATCGGGAGCAGGGAAGGCACATTTAGATCTACATCGGTCTTTAGCTTGGTCGCATGGGTACCTTTGGAAAACCCAGCTGACAGAGGTCATTGCGCACTTGTGTGTCTCTGGTGGAGTAATGGGGATGTCTGGATAATTGCCCCTCTGGAATGCCTCCCTGTCTGTCACATACGAACCCCCTTGGTTAGGTGTGCCAGTGATTGTCTCTCATCCTTGATCTGTTGCTAGTGTCATTTTCCTCCTCTTCTTGATCTCATCATTCAAGGCTTGAATTAGGGTAAATTGCTTGCATAATTCTGTCTCATTTGATTTTACACAGTTTGAAGCCAAGGCTGGTGTTTTCTCATAATTGTTCTTCTACATGGGTTCTGGCACAGAGCCATCTAACAGAGAAGATGCCCTGTGAATGTCTGCGGACTTGAATTTCATTCTACTGCCTGAAGCCTGCTGCTTCCTTTCACCTCTCAGCCAGCCTGTGTAAGAATGCCACCCTTACCACGGAGGCTGCAAAGTAAACCGAACTAATCAAATCACAAAGCACGTTTCCTTCTCCAACCTCCGCATCTTTTGTGGATCAAAATAACTTTGTTTTGGAGTGTGACCACTTTTTAATAAATCAAATAATGGTAACTTATTGTGCTGCCCTTAGTATATTTTGTTGTCTATGAAAACTTCTTAATAGTTAGAAAAACAAAAAGATTACTGTTTCTTGATTATAACTGTTGAAATATATTTTTCAAGTGTTCCATTCTATGTTTTGGCTGATACCATGAAATGATACGACATGATGGGAGGGTTTCTCTTAGAATGTCCCTTGGGTCATCTACCTGCGCCTTAACCTTTTTGTCATCTTGAGCAAGTTTCTTTGTCCCTCTTTCTTTTATTATCTCCAAAATGATATTATAGAACAAGTGATCTCCACAACAATTTTTTAAAAAATAATTATTAACATTAAATCCCTGGTACCCGAGGGCTTTGGGAACCAACAGGTATGTCTAGGCAACTACTTCATTTTTCTGCCCTTTGAGTGGGAATGATGACCCATAAATCTCTGTAATCATAAGCCTCACTAACTTTCAGACCCCTCTAGGAAGCAGACACTCTGCAATTCATTGCACTAATTTGTTTAGGATTAACATCCTCTGCCCCTTCTCATTAGCCAAGCTCGGGTTTTGCAATTTTATTAATAGGGAATTCTTTCCCTTTTGCACTAAATATCTTGCCCAGAGTTCTTAACCCATTAAATAACTTAGCAATGTATTGACACCTGAGGCTTTTCTGTCATTTCTCAGAGCCTCAGATGAGAGGTTATGGCATTCACCTCCTTTGCTGAGATTGCTGAAATAACCGCAGGAGAGGGGACTTAGGCTGTCTCTCGTCACCCACATGAACTAGAATGGGAACTATATTCAGCCGATATTTGAAGGCCCAACAGGATAGCCTCTCTAACTGTCAGAAATCAGAGAGGCATGTCAGTGTGGAGTGCCGAGACCTGAGTGTGATTAAGCCGAGACCTGAGTGTGATTAAGCTCAAATTATTTGAGCAGAAAGAGCCTCACTTGACCCCTCTGTGAAATGGGGTAATGACCTCTTTTCAGCATGAGGGCTGTCCTGACAACCTCTGGAGAGTTCTTCTTACCCTGGGATCTTTGATTTTCTGAGCAGCTACAACCCACACCCAAGATACTAGTTGTCAGTTACTTTGGGTGGGGGGAAAGGTTGAGGCTATTTTTAGAGCCTTAAGCTATTTATAGACTAGTTGGTAAGAGAGAAATATGTTTATGAAACTAAGGAATACTTTTATGTATTATATAAGGAAGGTGATAACTTATGTTCACATATGTAAAGTACTTTAAAATTAAAATTAATTATATTTTTTATAGACTAGTAACTGGTTTGCCATTTTGCTGTTGTTGGGAAAATTGAATCAGGGAGAGAAATAAAATGATGTTATCAGTGTCAGTCTAAGGACACTGTAAAGCAGCAGATGTCCCAAGCTATTTCTAGAAATTGGGAGCTGCAAAGGAATTTAGAAACTTTTCTTTTAGTGGTTTGTCAACTTGGTCACCTGTTAACATCTCCAGAGGAACTTTAAAAATGTGCTCAGTCCCCAAGCTGCTCACCTGAATCACAATGTCTTTGGGTGGGGCCATAGCTTCCATTTTATTGTAAGCTCCTGGGAGAACCACTCTGGTCTAGTCTGGATATTCTATCTGTGTCTTTAAGGGAATTGGGGTTTGCATCCTACCCCCGTGGGCTGCACTTCTGGGCGCTTATCTCTGTGATAACTGAGTGAAAACTGCTGGACAGCCAAGAATTTCACGCAAATGACATGAATGCACTGGAAACTCTATAGAAAAGGCTCCTAAGTTTGGTGGGACCATATTGTTGTGTAAAGGAAGAGGAGTTAACATTTTTATGTTGGGATGTGCCTTCTTTTTATGCTTCTAGGAATGTTTAAAAATGAGAGCAAGGAATATATTTCATTGCTTTAATTGTTCAAGGCCTTTTAGAAGTATGTGCAATAAAATGCCATTTAAGCTAACTGACCTTTATATTTTAATGCTTTTTGGAAGGGAACCGTGCCTACTATTCAGCTGCAGTAGGATTTTAAATTATATATATAATTTTTCCAGTCAGCAGCAGAGCCTGTTTTGGAATCAGAGGACTGAGAGTTTTGCTGCCTTCCCAGATATTTTACCTGTTTTAGTTTAAACATCCAGTTACATTGGGCTGATGGTTCTTGACCTCATAATGTCTAACCTTCGTAACTTTTTTTTTCCCCTCTACAAACTTATCCAGGAAGGAAACTTCAAGGCCTGATTCACTGGCTGACTAATTTTCCCTTCTTTTGGGGAGGTCAGGTATATAGTGGAAGGCAGCACATGTGACATAATCCATTTCTGACAAAAAGAGTGCTCCCATCCCCCACCCCCATCCATTTGGTGATACTTAACCTCAAAGCCTACTGAAGATAGAATTTTAAAAATTGATGCTAGCTATAACCTTGTTAGATGTAGTTCATCTTCCAACTTTAAACTTGCTCTTTCTAGGGGGGAAATAGTACTCGGATTGCAAATGTGGCGAACTGGAATTTCAGAGGCTTGAATTGACCTACAAATCTTGTGATTGTAGCCCTGGTTACCGATCCACTGTGGCCTTGGGCATCTTGGGTGTTGTTTGTAGAATATTTTTCCATATAAAGAAATTAAAATATACAAAATTCTTTGTGTAGCCGTGAAATATATGTTGACCTGATATCATATGGAATGAAGTAGCTTGGGCTTAATTTATTATTTTAAAATATTATTAGAAAATAGAACTAATTCTTAGTTAATATTTTTTTTGTCTTTGTCAGTGGTTTTTTCTTTTAATTTTTTATTATAAATGATTTTAAATATAAAATTGTTGCAAGGATAAGAATAGTCCAAATAATATTTATCTACTTTTATCCAGATTCATTTACTGTTAACATTTTACCTCCTTTGCGTTCCCCCTTCTTTGTATGTTATACAGCTACATGTAATTTTTAATAAATATATAAAAATTACATAATTTTTAAAATTTTTTGAGAGTAAGTTGCATTAAAAACTTTTTATATTTGTATTGACAAATTAAACAATCTTTTGTTTTATTGATTCTAGACTTTGGTTATAGTTAGAAAGCATTTCCCAGTACCATGTTCACTCCTGTTGTCTTCTGCCACCTGCATAGTTTCATTTTTCACATTTAAATCTCTGAATCGTTTGCAGTTTATTCTTGTGTTTGCTGTGATGAATGGTTCTAATTTTATCTTTTTCCAATGATTAGTCAGTGTCCCAAAACACCATGTATGTAGTAAGAAATTTCTTTGTCTCAGTGGTTTGAGATTATTGGTTACATTTTTTTTTTTTTTTTTTTTGGTGACAGAGACAGAGAGAGGGACACATAGTGACAGACAGACAGGAAGGGAGAGAGATGACAAGCATCAATTCTTTGTTGCAGTACCTTAGTTGTTCATTGATTGCTTTCTCATATGTGTCTTGACGGGGCGGTGGGGAGGGCAACAGCAGATTGAGCAACCCCTTGCTCAAGCTGGTGAGCCCGCGCTCAAGCTGGCGACCTCGAGGTTTCGAACCTGGGTCCTCTGCCTCCCAGTCCAACACTCTGTCCACTGCGCCACCATCTGGTGGTCAGGCTATTGGTTACTTTTAAACCTACACCATGACTCGGTGTGAAGGAGAATAAATGGTGATGAATAGTGGAACAGGGTGACTAGAGGAAAATGAGGTTCTGACTAGGTAACGACTTAGAACAAATTGGAACCCAAATCTCCTAACTCTCAACAAAGAACTGCTTTCCTTTTACAAGTCAACCTCTCTTACCCATTTCTGCTGTCAAAGTGATACATTTAACGGAAAAGGTGTTGAAGATAAAGGAAGGGTTTAGGCATTTTCTATGCTTTTCCTCTTTTTAGTAATACCTGTGACCACTCCTTCATCCTGAAATAGATTAGGAGGACTTGGCTGTTTACATTTTTGTGAGTGCCTATCACTAGTCTCTTGTCTCTAGCTCCCGATCACACGCTGATTACTCACTGTGCCCAAATGCCCTTGTTGCAGAGGAGCCCGTACTTGTAGCCTGTACATTGGGTGGAAAGGGGATTACAGAGGTTTTCAGGTTTGAGTTGGCTTTACAAGTCCCTAATTCTTTGCCAGGTTGGGAAATATACCAAAGTCTCTTCTATATTTTGAGGAGTGATGAATTTCAAATAAACAAGTTTTCATACCTTTAAGAGTCACTACTTAAACATTTGTTAACTTTTATAGAAAGGATAATAAACTTTCCTCTCTTTTTAAAAAGAACTCAACTGATGATAATTTAGTCTTGATGGCACAGCCATTACTGTGCATTCTGCAAGCTGAGCTTTGCTAAATGTTGGTCTTCTCTGATCTGTTGATAGGTAGGTATTCCATGTAAAGGGGAAAGTTTGTGGTCAGACATGTTTGGGAAATGCCAGCTTCAGCAAATTTAGACTTGTTTCCTTTCTGTGGGACTTCAGAGTTCTTAGTATGAGTTTGTCAAATGTATTTGATCAGGAATAAAAATCTATCCCCTATACCCATTGATATCTTTGATACTCTAGTCTGCAAAGTCAAGTTTATAGGGCTGCAGTATTATATTATGTTGTAGCAGGATTCCACATATACTTTTTGGTTTTATTGTTCCTTCCTGAATTCTTCTAAAGTTAAGCTCTGTGATGGCAAGAACTATCTGTCTTATTCATTCCTGCAGCACAAACACCACAGTGCTTGGCATATAGTAGGTGCTCATTAAGTATTTCTCAGCTTGACATTGTCAGCTCTCCCTTAGCTTTTGTGTGTGTGTATGTGATACAAAATAGAGAGAGAGAGAGAGATACAGAGAGAGGGACAATAGGGACAGACAGACAGGAAGGGAGAGAGATGAGAAGCATCAATTCTTTGTTGGGCACCTTAGTTCTTCATTGATTGTTTTCTCATATGTGCCTTGACCGGGGGGCTGCAGCAGAGCAAGTGACCCCTTGCTCAAGCCAGAAACCTTGAGCTCAAGCCAGTGACCCAGCGCTCAAACTGGTGAGCCCACGCTCAAGCCAGGTGAGTCTGTGCTTAAGCCAGTGACCTCGGGCTTTCCAACCTGGATCCTCCATGTCCCAGTTTGATGCTCTATCCACTGTGCCACCACCTGGTCAGGCATCTCTCACTTTGCTTGTTGCAACATTTCTGGTATAGTTCCCCCTTATATATGTATATGTTTTTAACAGCAATTTCTTACTTTTTAGTCTAAACAATCGAATAAACATATTTGCAAAGAATTATGTATATAACTTTCTGGCCTCTCTAGAGGTGTGAGGCTTAATTATGAATCATGATTGAATGCATGATTTAATCATTGCGGCTTGTCGCCCAGGAACAGGCACATAGAATTGCCCTGGGAGAAGCAGCTAGTTCGCAAGTCCATTCTTGCAATTGGGAGCTCTGCCCGCTTGCTTTTTCAGTTTAGGACTTGTACTGGGAACCACTGTTGGTTTTCTCTGTCCCATGAGTCTTCAGTGGTTGAGTAGTTGTTCTGATTAGCAGCCATCCTGATGGGACTCCAATTTGAGCTGCTCTGAAAGATGATTTCCTGTCTCTTGGAGCTTGACCTCAGCCTCACTGCACCCCATCTCATCCAAACCAGGATCCCACAGAGGGTCCCATATTTTAAGTTACTTAGTTTTAACCAAACATGTGGGCTTAGGTGTGTGTATATTTGTGTGTGTGCGCGCACACACACACACACACACACACTTCTGAATGAGAATGGGAAGTCAGATAGATAGGCTTAATGTAGGAGTTCTTAGGGAGCTCAGAATTCTAAGACTCTTAGTGTTCTTTGTTTACTTTCAGCACTTTATTAGTGCTCTTTTAAAAGGTGTAAGTAATTAATATCATTGTCGAAAATTTGGAAAACACAAAAAAGTATCAGAAACAAAATCTAGATTGCTTATAATTCTACTACCCCAAAATACATTATAGTGAATAAAGCTCCATTGTGTGTGTGTGTGTGTGTGTGTGTGTGTGTGTGTGTGTGCTGCAGACTGCTGCTCTGGGTCTCGCTTTTTAAAGCAGTCCTTTATTGTTACATATATCCTGTATTTTTGGCACTAAAATTAATATTTATAGTATTTATGTATTGCAGTGCTCAATAGTTAACATGTACTTAGTGCCTATAAGCCAAATCATTGTGCTTTGCAGTCAGTGATTGGATCTTAATTCACCTTTGTTCTTGCTCAGGGCCCTCTGTACACAAGGTTTTTGCTCAATAAATGCCTGATGAATTTAAGTGACTAAATATTAAACTAGAATTGTATTTGCCCATCTGTTCTTAAGAAATTAAACTGCAAGTGATGCATTTCCAGATCTAGAAAAGAAGTTGGGAGCCAACACAGTTGAAACTGCCCTTATAAGAGCAGGAAGAGTTTGATAAGATTTTATTAGTTCAGTAGGTGTTACCTCTGGTGATTTGATAATGTCTGCCAGTTATGAGACAGGGCCTCAGACTACTGTGTGGTCAGCACAGTTTGCATCTGGTCCTCATCATTTTGGGCCCGGAACTCCTCATTTGCTATTTAAAATAGAAAATCAGGGTTTCAGTGGTGGGATAGGGAGGAAATTGGCTTGCATTAGCGCGATGCATAAGGCAGTCCAGGATCAGCTCAGTTCCGCTTTTGCACATGCCTGGGAGCAAGAGCTTTGCATTGATTGCCTTGCCAGGGTCTGCACTGTGCCTTGGATGCTGTGGAAACAGGACTGGTTGTTAGAGGCATTGCATGATGAAGGAAGAATCAGAGCAAAGAGTTTGTAGGATCTAAAGCGGATTATTCTCTGCTCCAAAGGCATCTTTCTCTTTGGAGTAATGGAAGAAGACTCATGCCCACCAGCCAGAGTGGGTGAAATTTCTCCAACACCTTGCCTCAGGTGACAGATGTGGCACGTGTAGCTGAATGATCAGAAATCGCCCAGGGCAACAGTTATCGGAGGATTGTGCCCTTCCTGCAGCGTCACCTCTCAACAGGACTTCTAACAGAAACTAATACCTAAATATTTGGACCCCTGGAGGCCTTGTCGTTCTCAGCCATACTCAACAGAGTCTGTCTACTCTGTGTCATGCTGGATAAACCCAAGTTAAACCTGCACAGCCTGACTCACTCTTACCTCAGAGTTATACAGTGTTTAAGTGGCTTACTTAAGTATTAATCCTATCATAGCTTCTTGGGAAAGTACTCTCTGCCTTGATGGAGATGTGGACAGCTGGTTGGTTGCTTCAGCAAAGAGGTTATGAACCATTTTGTAGGGCAGGTTTTTTTTTCTAGTTGGCTAACTGCATCCACTGACTATGTGGATCCTTACCAGGAAAGGAGTAAAGAGGTTATGGAATGCCACACCCACAGCCAGGGACATGCTAGGTGCTTTCACTACATGCCTCATACAGTCTTTCCAACACCATATTTCAGTCTTTTCCAACTCAAAATATAGATGCCACCTCATTTTACAAATGAGGAAACAGGCTCAGAGCCTTGTTACTCTCCCAGGTCTCAGAAGTAGTAGTCACAGCACTGAAACTCCAAACCAGATCTGGAAAGCCATGAAATCTCTTTTCTTTCCTGTACACGGGTCTGCCTGACATATCATTTCAGAGCATTGCTCTCTGTTATCTTGTTCATCAGTTCTGGGCACACAGCCACCATTTGGGACTTGAATGTCTTTTCTGTGAGCCTTTCCTGACACCCCATCCCCACCACATACACTCTGTGGTCAGACCTCTGTGCCCACTGTAATGGTTAGCCGTGTACCTGTTTGTCTCCAGTGTTGGACTGTGAGTTCTTCTAGATGTCTTACTTAGTATAGTGTCTTAATTCATGGAGAGCCTTGATACCTATGTATTCTAGTTTCGCTAATGCTGTGTTTCCATGCTGGGAACTAAAGATCTAGAAGTGCCATCTTAGAATTAGGTGACTCAGTTACCTTTAAGGATGCACTGACTTTGGCTTTTGCTTTAATATTTGTTCAAAAGCTGCTCTTTGGATTAGATCACTGCTCCGGTCTTTGGAAGGGTAAGAATGTGAGGTGTCTACTTCATTAACACTTGGGGTATTTCTGAGTTTGTGCAGGATGTGATTGAGTACAGATCAATGATGCTAACATCACATAGGTTACTGTCATATCAGCATAAAACCATTATTAAAATATGAACAACCATGTATTTGAGATTTGTTGTATATATCCAGATATTATTTTCTAGTTCATATAGTGAACATTAAGTTAATTCCCAGACATTTACTTTAAAGCATACTAGAACCTTTTACATGTAACTTGTAGTAAAGAATCTTCTTAAAGTGCTTTATACCCTGAGATTCTATAAATTAACTGAAACATAAAGCTATACATTATAAGTATAAAATGCAATGATATTAAATGGTGATTGTGAAAGCTATTTATGTTATGGGGAAAACAATTATTAAGAACTTTTGAATAGTTAAACAATTAGGGAAGTACATTGATAGTTAATACTAGTAATCAGTTAATTTTAGTAGTGCACATTAGCTAGGCAACTTTGATAAAAACATCATATTTTTTCTTAGCTAATGAGTGTTTATAAGGATAGAAATTGTAATAGAGGCATCATTATGAGATTAGATTATATCATAATTCTAATTATTATAGGATTGGTTGGTGAATATATATATAACATTAATAAGAATAATCATTAAGACTTTTTATGTTTCAGTTATTTTATGTAAGGCCATGAATCTTTCCTGAAAATGTATTTAAGAATTTTTCACATTTTTTGAAGATAAATTAAAAATAGAATGCCAGTTTGTCCCTTCAACATTTCATGATCAGGAAAACCTCCAAAATCATGAATAGCAACATCAATGAATAGCAACATCAATGATAAATGATCTTCAACACAGAAAAAAATTATATTTATTCTTGTGTCAAGGAAGTTCAGATGGTGATGTTAATAGATTTCGGTTTCGGCTTAATATTGATTTTAACACTCAACTATTTGGCATTTGGCCAAAATGGGTAATAGGTACAAATCTTCTATCAGTGGATTTTATGCCTTTTTCTTTTTTTAAACCAGGGGCCAACTTGTAGTTATGTCAAACTGGAACAAATCCCTCACATTTATTGACCATTATTTTATTTACAAATGGTTTCCATGGTCACCATCCATTAATTCTCCTGTAATCCTAAAGCTGTGAGCAAGTATCACATTATTAAAGAGAGGGACTCCAGGGCTTGGAGAAGTGAAGGGCATTAGTTATCCAGGGGTACCAGGGAGTAGAGGAGCCTGAGCATCTGACCCCATCGCTGTCCCTGGCTTTCCGTCCTGGCTCCAGAGCTGTTCCTGGCACACACACACAGTAAGGTATATACTTTCCATACTGCCTATAAACTCATTAGTTAGGGCTGTGTTTATTGTAGTTTTATTCTGACTGCTAATGACTTCTAAGTTTAATTAAAATTGAACACCTTCTTGAGGGTGGCTCTTGGTGCACCATGTAGCTCTGGCACTCCTGGGTTTCCTCTCTTACCTGCGCAGTGAGCGGGATGGGCATCGTGTCATCTGCAGAGTTCTTTCAGCTTCGCCATCCTGAGCCTTGGGAAGGGCTGAGGAGGGGAAAGTGAGACCTAGCAACTGTTGACACCCCAGCCAGTATGTATTTGCTGAGAGGCACGACTAAGGAAAAGAAATTGACGTCTTGGTTTGAGCAGGCTGTTTTTTAGTTGACATTGGAAGCATAAATAATACTGCTTTCTGGTTTGTGAGATATGAAATTAGTTGTCTTGCACATGCATTTCTCATTTTTTGTTTTTAGTTTTCAGTTTGGTCATGGAATGCCATTTTGGAGACAACTTCAGGTTGGTTTATTTTCTTAGCAATAATAATAATGTATTCACTGCCATTTATTGAGCACCTGGTATGTGCCACACTATGTACACACACCATTCCTAATATTAAAAGAAAAAGAACATGCAAGGTATGTATTCTAATTCCTACTTTGCAAACCAGGAAGTTTAGGTTCAGAGAGATTAATGGACTTGCTTAAGTTCACTTAGAAACCAACAGAGCCAGCATTGCCTAATTGGAAAGCCTGTACCTCCACATAGCCATGGCACTGAAGGCTGGAGGCTGAGATCTACGTTCTCTTCTGCCACCCCCACCGCCGTCTGACTGCAGTCTGCAGTGCTGAGAACTGGGCCAGTGCAGGCTTCTACTGCTGAGGCGTCCTCGGTGTGTTCTGGTGCGGGCCACACCTTCACTTAGTAGTGATGCTGATGACCCTCCACAGTATGTGCTGACAGGCCCGGGAAGCTGACTTCCCAGAGAAACAGCTTACCCTGGACTCTTTTCTTTCTTTCTTTCTTTCTTTCTTTCTTTCTTTCTTTCTTTCTTTCTTTCTTTCTTTCTTTCTTTCTTTCTTCCTTCCTTCCTTCCTTCCTTCCTTCCTTCCTTCCTTCCTTCCTTCCTTCCTTCCTTCCTTCCTCTCTCTCTCTCTCTCTCTCTCTTTTAAGACTTTATTCATTTTAGAGAGAGAGACAGAGAGAGAGAAAGAGGGGAGGAGCAGGAAGCATCAACTCCCATACGTGCCTTGACCAGGCAAGCCCAAGGTTTCGAACCAGCAACCTCAGCATTCCAGGTCGATGCTCTATTCACTGCGCCACCACAGGTGAGGCACCCTGGACTCTTCAGTCAGAAGGAAACAGGTCCTGTAAAGGAAGCTGTATGTGACTCGGTATTCCTGTGATGCTTGAGTGTGTGACAGGAAGTCAGTTCTTCTCATTCATTTGACATCTCGCTTTCCTTTGAGCATTTTATCAATATTGCAGCAGAGCCTCTCAACCCTGGGTGCATGTGAAAGTCACCTGGGAGCTTTTAAATAATAACCATGCCTGGTTGCTCCCTCTAGACATTCCCATTTGAATGGGCAGGGGTAGGGCCCTAGGTATCAGCATTTGTTTGTTTGTTTGTTTTAAAATAAGTAGTCCAGGGGATTCTAATGTCCAGCCAGGGATGAAAACCAGTGCTTCAGGGGCGGAAAAACTCTCTCTTCACTCTTTGTTGATGTGGTATGCTTTTCTTCTGACTCCATTGAACTGTCAGTCTTTTGATGCTGTCATTCCATTGGTAGGCAGGGTTTCCTCACGAGGGCGTTCATGCTTTCTGAAGCAGCTCAGGCTGTGGAGAGGGTGCTGCCGGAGCAGACATGGGTGCTGACTTCAGTGGCCCCAGAGGCAGGGAATGAGCCACTTTGGATTGGATCACTGGGAACAACCAAAAGTCAGAGCCTTTACTTTTGCCATCCTCCCTTGTAATCCATTCTCCCCACCCTCACCCAGTTTTCAGCATCAAAGGGGTATGTTCCCTAGTTTTAGCGGGGAGGGGTATTCATAATCATTTCTAGTAGTTTTACTGTGGAACATATTGTAACTTACTTACATTAGGATATTTGATTTACTACTGCATGTAAAAGAATGGCTTTTGTTGAGATAATCACAGTGACAACCAGTCTGCACTACTTCGCCCCAGGGAAGTCCAGCCAGGCTCCCCAGCCTGGCACTCAGCGTTCTCTCCACCATCTGATGCCAGTCATTC
The DNA here is from genome assembly GCF_036850995.1 of Saccopteryx leptura. Lineage (NCBI taxonomy): Eukaryota > Metazoa > Chordata > Mammalia > Chiroptera > Emballonuridae > Saccopteryx > Saccopteryx leptura. The sequence continues at coordinate 65,088,259 of NC_089510.1, read as the reverse complement.
TCTCCAGAATTAAGGTCACTCTTCACTGTCCCTCAGTGAGCGTCAGCCAGCTGAACGGTGCCCTGGACCAGGATCCACCCTACTCCTGCCTTTGTTCCTCCTCTCATCCTGCTAATCTAATCCTGAAACATTACCTCTGTCCTGAAGCCACCCCTCATGCCAGCAGCTAGAAATAACCTTTCCTTTCCTAGAACCCTGCACTGCTTTGAGTGGGAACACTTTTAGAACTTATCACATTGTACCTCGAGCTATTCTTACCTTTGGGTGTGTAAGTGCTTCCCTCTGTCAGCTCCTGGAGGGCGGGGCAGCCTCTTAATTCTGTTGTCTCCTGCTGAGCCAGGAATATTGGAGGCATTCCCTAACTGTTTTTTGAATAAATGTGTTACCTTTAGTTCAACTCAACAGTTGTCCAACATTAACTTCATGAGATACTGGTAGCTTTGGTGAACGTTTGGAGAGGTCTACTGTGATGGAGAGAAATCGGTGACCTACTTACAGAAGATCCCCTGCTGGCTTACTGATGAGGAGGCTGCTGTTTAAACTGTGTGACAGGAGAGCCTGGCTGATTTGTCCTGGTGCTGGTTTTCCATGTCCATATGAAAATGACCCCCCCTTTTTTTTTGAAGTGTGAAAACAATGTGTTCTCATGTAGAAAATTCAGAACATTTCAGAGGGCTAAAGAATAAATAAAAAGCACTTATAATACTTCTACCCAGTCTATCATTAGTAAAACCTGTCCTATTTTTTTTTAAAGGTCTTGTTTTATTTAAAATTTTTATTTATTGATTTTAGAGGCGGGGGGGGGGGAGAGAGAAATATCAATTTGTTGTTCTGTTTGTTTATGCATTTGTTAGTTGATTCTTGTATTTTTCCTGACTGGGGATTGAACCCATAATCTTGGCATATGGGGATAATGCTCTACCCAACTGAGCTACCTGGCCAGGACTAAGACCTGTTCTATTTTAATAGTATATGAGGGTGTCCTGTGCTTGGAGAAAGGAATTTGCTTCTTTGTATTTTTTAATAAACTGGTGGCAAGGCCAGAATGTCCAGTGGGTGGGTTGTTGTTTTTATTATTGTTATTATCATCATCAATATCGTTACCAAAGCTAAACCAAAATAGATATTGTCACCATCGCTTTGGCCTCAAGAAGGACTTTCCAGGCTGCACTATGATTAAGCACCTTGTATTTACAAAGAGTTTTCACTCTTTTTTTAGCAACTGCGTCTCAACAACAGCTGTGTGAGGGAAGAAGCCACTTTGCAGATGAAGTTGGTGGAGCCGGCATTGAAAAGCCAGTGTCTCTGGAGTGTATAGTGGTGGTGCTCCTGGGTGGGCCCGGGGGCGGCCAGGTGCAAGCCTGACCAAGGGCAATGAGAGGCTGCAAACACCTCCCGTGAGAGGTCCCCAGGGCTCTGGCTCCTGTAGGAAGGTGCCCTGAGCCAGTAGCAGTCCTTTACATCCTGGCTTCTGTTGCCCTCACAGTACTTTTCATCACATAGTTATGGATTTCAGCTGATTAAGAAAAAGAAAGCGGTGATTTTAAAGTTTGAGGGACTCCGCCTGACCAGGCAGTGGTACAGTGGATAAATATAGGCCCGGGATGCTGAGGAACCGGAGGTTGTTGGCTTGAATGTGGGCTCATCTGGCTTGAGCGTAGGGTTGCTGGCTTGAGCATGGGGTCATAGACATAACCCTACTGGCTCAGTTGAAGCCCCCCCCCCCCCCCGGTCAAGGCACATATAAGAAAGCAATCAATGAACAACTAAGGTGCCACAGTGAAGAATTGATGCTTTTCATCTCTCTTTATTCCTGTCTGTCTGTCCCTGTCTTTGTGTGTGCTCTCTCTCTCTCTCAATTAAAAATAATAAGGAAAAGGTTGAGAGACTTCCTCCCACTGTATATCATGTGTATGCTGGATCTAGGTGGGGTAGGCGGTAAGATTGTGCTTAGAAAATGTTTGGGCAAATGCATGGGGCTGGTGGGTGCATTTTTATTTTAGTTTTTTCATCATCTATTTAGGTTTTATCGTCTCTTTCATTTTAAAATAGTATTATTATTTTTAAAGAAAGTTTCCATAGCACTGAAGAGAATTTGAACACTTCAGAAAAGAACAAAAAAATTTCTCCAAATCCATTCAGTGATAATCATTCTTAAAATTTTTATTATTGTTTATTAGTATTAAAAAAACACTTTTTAAAGTCTCTCTCTGTGCATATCTATACTGTATATATGCAAAAATGTATGTATGTGTGTGTATAGATGCATGCACATGCCTAATATTTACATGGATGATTGCATTTACAATTATATGGATGATTGCAGCAGCAGCTTTCTATAATGTGCCTTTTCATTCAACAACCTGGCTTTAAAATGTACTTTAATAAATAAAGATCTCTCAGATTTACAAAATATAATTTTCTTTAAGACTGGTGGTGTTATTTAAAATTTTTGTAGCTATATATGTATATGTACACTTAGTATGTATGTGTGGCTTCATAATTGAAAAAATCAGTTCTTTAGATATAATCGGATATTATCTATATTTACTAATATAGTAGTTCTTAGCACCGTTTTATGTAAAATTAGGAACGATTGCAGTTAGAATGGGGCAGACACTGTTCTCGGTGCTGATGCCAAGAGCCTGGGAGGCAGAGTCTGCCCTCTTGGACTCAGCCTGCCGGAAGTGCCACTGTCAGGACGCCGCGTGTGCCGCGGGGTGGGCTCCGAGCACAGAGGTGGTGACGACAGTCTCCGTTCTGTTCACTTACGATAGATAATGAGAAGGCTGCTTCTCACGTTGACTCTCCTGATATTTCCCGCAGGCATGATTATGGGTGTTACTGAAATGAATTAATAATAAAATTAATATTAAAAGTAGCATTTTAAAAAGCAGTATGTGCACATGTTATATGATACATTTAGTATGTACAAGGAAGTATAAAAAAATGAAGATCATCTGCAATGAAGATCATCTGCAATCCTGCCTTCTACAGGTAACTACTATAACATTGTATTTGTGGACATCTGGCTCTTTGACCCCAGGTTTTTTTCAAAACTCACTTTTCCCAACATAGTTCTCAGCTCCACTTGATGTAACATTTTTAAAGAGTCAAGACCTTAAAAAATCCTCTCAAGCAGAATGCACATGTATCTCTTGCACACACATACACACAAAACACACACACACAAAGGAACAATCACGCTAGTTGAGCACCAAGCTCTCATTTTACAGATAGAAAAACTGATGCCTGGGACTTATCCAGGATCATGTAAAAAAAAGTGGCAATTAATGCTCAAACTCAGGTCTCCTGAGTTCTGGTCCAGTGCTTCTTGTGACACCTCCTTACTAGGTCAGAGAAGCAGTGGTAGAGAGAGAAAGGAAAAACACGTCAGTTCTAAGGAGTGCACTTTTTCCCCTGTGTCCTTTAGCTGAGCTATTTTTGTGGCTATTCAGTACAAGTGCAATGCTGCCTCTTGGAGCATTCTGTCTGGATGAGAGGCCGTTCATGGCCGCTGGCAGGTGTGCTGCCCTCTGTGGCTGGCTCCATGGAATCCTCGGCCTGGAAACCGGAAGGGAACAGACTATTCTAATATAAAAACCAAATTCAGGGTCTGAGTCTACACACAAAAATATTACCGTGCATCCTGCTGGACTATGCATATAGCAATGAACGAGTGATTTATGGAGTGCATGGCTGGTTGGGAGGGCAGAAGGTGATGCTGAGGCTGAGTTGTCTGTTGGTCTCTGATCCGCTCATGAGCTCTAATATGTCCTTGTATACAAACGCAAACTATTCATTCTACTTAACTGTGACCCTGTTTATCCAGCTTTCATAACTTTCAGGGTTTCTTTTTGTTGTTGTTTTTTTTTGCATATAGAACAAGGCATGGACTCATCTGTCTGGTATTGAAGGCCCTCTATGACCTGCCTGTATGTAGATACTGATATAATAGAGAGATGTAATAAAGTAGTGGTTAAGAGCCAAACTTAGCAGCCAGGCTGCTCCACCACCAACTAGCACTGTTACTTGGGCAGGTTATTGGATCTTCTGCACTTCAGTTTTCCCAAGTGTGAAATGGAATAGGGTTCTTACGGGATTCAATGAGTTAAGATTTGTAAAGGTTTACCAGTGACTAGGTCATAATCCGTTACATAGGAAGTCCAATATTAGATAACTTTATTAGTTAATTAAATGGATACCTTACCAGCTCCTCCACGGAGAGCATTTCTCTTTTGCACTGGACTTCTGGTCACTTCTGAGATGGTCCCCTAATTTTCCTGCCTCTGCAGCTGCGACCCTCACCTTTACTATGTTCACTCTCCCGTTTCTGCCTGTTCACATCTTTCTCATTCTTTTAAAGCCGAGCCTAAATGCATCTTCATCCATTTCTTTCTTTGTTCATTCACGTATTCATTCATTCCTTTCACAGATATTTGTGGAGGGTCTGCTGTGTGCTGGTGCCTTACCTGGCAAGTCTTCCGTGGCTCCCTGGGCTGGGGGAGGTCTACCATGTGTGCCTAGCTTGTGACAGATCATCGACCTCGCTTCATGGTTTCTGATGGGTTGATTTAATCCTCTCTCCTAGAATATTAGCTCTTTGAGAGTAGGTTGCTTATTAGCAGGTGCTTATTAAGTTTTATTTAAAGTGAATAAGTGGAGGAAGGGTTAGCCATTGTGAGTATCAATTATGGAGAGAGCAAATGGTTCTGAGGGCAGAGAACCCCACTCTGAGTTGAAGAAAGCCAGGAAGACGGGGCAGAGAGGAGAGCTCAGGAGCAGAGGGACAGGCGATGAGAGAGCAGGTTCTTCTCTGAACCATAAAGCATTCACGCCAAGAAATGGTTTTCCTTCAGTGGTATGACATGAAATGCGAGGTTGGTTGGGTCTCACTTTACCTTTTCCTCTTTAGGAGTTTGGAGCTGATTTTTTAAAATGAGGTGGGGGAGGGAGGCGGGGTTTGGAGAAGGAAAGTGAAAATTGTTTTCTAAAGCTCTCCTTGCCAAATAACTCTCTGGAGAGACATCGAGACAAAGGGCCTGCCAACGCTTCCCGCCTCACACACTCTTTCTTGGGTCATTGTCCTGATCACTCTCCCATCACTGTTCTCTCCACCTTCAAACCCCTGTTTGTTTCTTCCTCTCTCTCACTCTTTCTCTCTTCCTCTCCCTCTGTTCTCTCTTTTTATTTCTTCGTATAAGTATTACAAATAAGAAGCTTTTGTGTCATTTTTTTAAAAAAACACACACACAAAATACAAAGTAAGCAGATGATTTCAATCTGCCATTATTTTCCAGGTTATAAAATGATATGTTTCAGATTATTTGTATGTAGTCACCTCCTCTGTTTTCCCCTGGAAGCTTCCTCTCCGGCCACCCCTCCTCATTCAGTCTCCCAGCCTTTCCCCACTTTGTGACTCAGAGCAGGAGAGGGGTCTTGGACAGTTGGCTTGAGAAGGGATAAGGGCAGTTTGTAAGTGCTGATTCCTTATGTTTAGCATAGCAAATTCCTGAGGATTTTTTTTTTCTTTTTTTTCTTTTTCTGAAGCTGGAAACGGGGAGAGACAGTCAGACAGACTCCCGCATGCGCCCGACCGGGATCCACCCGGCACGCCCACCAGGGGCGACACTCTGCCCACCAGGGGGCGATGCTCTGCCCCTCTGGGGCGTCGCTCTGCCACGACCAGAGCCACTCTAGCGCCTGGGGCAGAGGCCAAGAAGCCATCCCCAGTGCCCGGGCCATCTTTGCTCCAATGGAGCCTTGGCTGCGGGAGGGGAAGAGAGAGACAGAGAGGAAGGAGGGGGGGGGGTGGAGAAGCAAATGGGCGCTTCTCCTATGTGCCCTGGCCAGGAATCGAACCCGGGTCCCCCGCACGCCAGGCCGATGCTCCTGAGGATTTTTTTTAAAATTTATTAATTTTAAGAGAGAGAGGAGGGAGAGAGAAAGAAAGAGGGAGGGGGAGAAATAGGAAGCATCAACTAGTAGTAGTTGCTTCCTGAATGTGTCTTGACCAGGCAAGCCCAGGGATTTGAACTGGTGACCTCAGCATTCCATGTCGACACTTTATCCACTGCACCACCACAGGTCAGGTGGATTCCTGAGGCTTTTTCAGCTGATTGTTTATGTCTCTCAAGTTTGCTACTGTGACTGGCACAGATGTTCCGTGATGGGTGTGCAATGATCGAGTGCTTCGTGTATGCACGCCTCACATTACTGTGGGGGATGCCCAGAGAGATAAAGGGAACCTCTGACTGCAGAGGGCTCAGTGTGTGTGTGTGTGTGTGTGTGTGTGTGTGTGTGTGTGTGAGCATGCATGCACACGTGTGCGTGCGTGTGGCAAACCTGTGTGTACACTGTAGGTGCGATGGGGAGTCTGGTCTCTACGGAGAGAAGGTAGGCCAGGGAATAGACAGATATGCCTGGAGGCAGGCTATAAAGTAATCAGTGCTAGAGTTATGAACACACTAGAGGGCCAGGTGTTCTGTTTGCTGCCACTGAAGAGGGCTTCATGGCAGGGTGGAGGTCATGGGGGTCGTGGGGGTATTCTAGGCTTTGGAAAATAGCCAGGATTTTAATCAACAGGGGAGAGAAAGATGAGCCTTCTAGACAGTGGGTACAGACGGGGCATAAGACTGTGTGGAGAATGTGGAATGGCAGGCTGTGTGTGCAAGGTGCATAGAGGCGAGGCATCTGTACCACATCACACACGTGTTAAATGCCCCTGTCACCTTTGGGGCTTTGTGTCTGTAAGCAGTAGGGAGCTGTTACAGGTTTTAGAAAGAGCTGTGATAAGACGACTCTGGTGTGTGTGTGTGTGTGTGTGTGTGTGTGTGTTGCTTTGCTTTTACTTTTAATTATCCCAGTCTTTTTAGGAACTATTAGGCAACCTTAACTCTGGGAAATGCATCCAGCCTGCCTTTATATGTCTTGTCTTTTCTCTTCCGGCCTGGCTCTGCTCCCTCTCGGGCTTCTGATAATGAAGTGTGGCAGTGCCGGCTGCTTGGAGCTGCTGGGAGCTCTCTGAGCAGACTCTTGGCCTGTTCTTCGCTGTTTTCCATCCTTCCCCCCACTTCTTTTCTCTTTCTCCTCCTCCTTCTCTATCACCACTCCCACCACCAGCAGCAGCACTCCCCTCCCTAAAATAAATAAACCAGTCGCTCCAAAAGGTTCTAAGCACATTAGTCACATATCCCAGAAGTTTAATACAGAATTATTTTGACAGCGAGAACAAGAAGTGTTTTCTAGTTGAACGCACAGAACTCGCTTATTCCAACTGGGCTTTCTGCCGCACAGACAGATGATGTGTTTTTTAGATGGATTGGCCGCGCAAGAGACTGCATTGCTTCCCTTAGAAACATGATGAACTGCTCACAACCAAAAGTGGTTGGGCAAAAGATGTGAAATGAGAGGGGGGGGGAGAGGGAGAGAGAGAGAGAGAGGGAGAGAGAGAGAGAGAAGTGAAATTGCATTCTTATTGCGCACATAACTTTCTCACTTATAATTTCCATAAGCCACAGAGAGATTTCTTTGTGTTTACTTATTTATTCGGCTGCCTCTAGGGCTGTGAAGTCCTTTTTAAACCTGGGCTCATGTGTGTTCTCAAAGATGAGGACGGATCGAGTTATTGCAATGCGGGTGGCTCTCCAAGCATTCCAGTTGAATAGCTCTTCCAGAAATATTTCTTGACTCACTTATTTGGCACTTTCTGTTGCCGTTACTAAGCAGATTGAAGAGAGCCCTCCCTGCGCGTTCACCAGAATACTGAGGTTGCTGCGGATCTTCGTATCCCTATTTGGCATTGGAGAGATGGAGCGGTGAAGAGCTGGGGTCTGTTGTTGCCCACGAGGGATTTTCACCTGAGGCTCCAGTGCACCATCTCAAGAGTCAGAACAAGAATAAAAGCGTGTGCTCTCCTCTTTCCAGCTTTTTCCTTCAGGGCTCTACTGCCAAGTGGAGACCCTTCCTCGAGGGCGGTTCACCTGGATGTGAAGACCCAGAGGTGAACCCGGAGAGAAGGTAGAGGAGTTTCACACCTGGCCTACCTGCTCTTTCTGGCTCTCGTGAGCCTTCACTTCTTGCTCTTCTCAAATCCTTTGAGAGATTCTCAGCTTTTTGAGGGGTTGCACTGACCTCTCTGATTGCAGCACATGCTCTCGAGAGCTTCTTTAACTTCCACTGATTTTTTTTCTTATTAGCCCCTCATTCCCAGGCTTTCCTTTGAGGAATGTCCATGTGCTCCAGGTGTGAGCTGGCTGTGTGGCCTTTGACAGTAGACTCTTTGGGACTTGGTGTTTTCAGATCTTTTTCCTTTGTGGAATTCATTTTTATCCTCATAAAATGTGATGTGAAATCCCAATATATAAAATACTCAAGTGTAGATATATGGTGATGCTGTCATTAAATAGTGGAAGGTCCCGTGGGCTCCCATTCAGGAATAAGTTTACTTTTCCGGGACTCTATGCCTCTGTGGAACCCTCTTTGAAAACCACTGTGCTGGAGGCCCCTCAAGACCCCTGGAAACCCTGAACAATGTTTCTTCCTTCTTTAAACCTTCTGCCTCTCCGTCCGTCTCTCAAGGTTGAGGAAGTGGCATCATACAGATGGGGACGATGGGCCCAGGGAGGGACACGATCCTTGCTGATTTCCTCACAATGGCTCTGAAATTGCACTTGATGGAACCCTTTTAGCTTGATTCTTCCAGGGGCTGTGTCAGCCCCCAGGCTGTCTCCGAGGCCGGCTACCCCTTGACCAGCATTTCATTATTACTCATTACACTGTTGTGAGTGGTAGTCTTAGTAGTCAATTCTTGCCACCACTGTTGGTACTCTGGACTTCCAGCCTCTGTTTCAGAAACACTTATGAGAGGAGTAACATGTCATTGAAACTTAATTTTTTAAGGAAAACTTTTTTTTTTTTTTGAAAATGCTGAGTTAGCTTTTTAGGTAAAGCAAGTAATAAAAGTAAAGCCTGGCTGTCTCTCATTCTTCCACGGATATTTATGGAACATCTACCTTCATATGACACTCTACTGTTCCAAAAGAAGGTTGTGACCTTTATAGTCATACTTCACATTTTCACATGGAAGACAGGTTCTAAGGAGCTGTTCCCAGCTAAGATCTGATTTGAGCCTCCCAACGATTCTGGGCAAAGGAGACTCAGTGAAATCATACACAGAAATCAGAGGCTGGCTCTCAGTTCACAGGGTGTGAACAATTGTGGGCATTTGAACCTTAGGCTCCCTGACTTATGCCATTGCACCAAATCATTCATTCTCCTTGTAGCAGGAATTATGAATGAGTCTGCTATTAACATACATTACTTATTAAGTGCTTACTTAATGTCAAACACTGCTAGATAGACACTTTGGAAACCCCCCTCCCCATTTAATTTTTTCGGTTGCCCTGTAAAGCAGACATATTATGTCCAGTTTGCAGATGAATCCTGAGAGATATCGAGAGGATAGATAGATAACTTACTCAAGGTTCTACTTCACAGAATTGTTGGACCTTAAATTCTAACCAGGACTATCTGTGTAGAGGCTTTTTAAGTGCAAGATACTGTCTATCCTTCATCCTCCCTAAGGGTTAGGGAACAAAAGTTCATTCTTGAAAATGACAAAACTAGTTTGTGGGTGACTACATGCTATAGAGAGTGCAGTCCAGTGCTCAGGGTCAACAGGTTGCTATGTTCTTTCTTTGCTCTTGGAAGCCATAGCATCTTTCTGAAGTCCCTTCTACTTTCTCGTAAGATTTTCTGGGCCCCTTATTGAAATGATAGGTTCTCCATTCTACTGAACTGCGGGCCATTGGGCAAGTCATTTCTATTCCCAGGGCCTTGATTTTCCCCTCTGTCATTCTTCTAGCCTATCCTTCTAAGGTTTACATATCTAGGGAATGTGCTTATTGAATTACTTTTCTATAATTCCTTTAGAAAATATTGTGTGGGGTTATAGATGCTTAATTCTTGTTATAAATTGGAATGACAATTGCAGGTTACCCCTGTTTTCAAGGAGATTTTCTGCTTCTGAAATGCATTTTTCAGAAGTTTGAAAGTCAGACACTGCATGAAGAGATAACTAAGTCATATCAAGAAAAATGAATGTCTAATATACATTCTGATCGATTGGCTGGTGTGTCTTGTTTTTTTGCTGTCAAGGTTGACTTTCTAACTCTCATGTTAACACAACTCTTCTTCCCCTCACCTTCCAACAAATGTGTGAGTGTGTGTGTGCACGTACAAAATTCTTGAGAAAGAAATCCTCCTATAATTGTTAAACTCGTCACTTTCTCCACAGAGTCTGGGTAGCATACCTTTGGGTGAGTGAAAGAAAAATCTTTTTCTTTGTGCCAAGTTCAGGGTGTGAATCAATTCTTTTGGCCTTTTGCATTTTAGTAAATGTTTCCTCGATGGGTTCATCGAATTTCCAGTAAAGACAAATAGCTCTGCAACCAGATTGCATTCATACCCCGGGCCTGAGTTTTGTGACCCAGGCACTGGAGCTTAGTTCCATATATGGCAAAAAGAGAGACAGGGAGAGGGAGTTGAGGGAGAATACCAGACATAGAATGCATTCCTAAGAAATGTGCATTCGTTACTGACAAAACAGGACTCTCCTTGGTTTCTCATCTTCTGCAAAACATGAACTGTGAAGTTTTGAGAAGGAAGCCAGTGTTCCCAGCATCTGCCAGAAGGAACAGTTTATTTTCCCTTTTCTTTTTCAGTTACATGTACGTTTAATTTGCAGTCAGTGTTCAAGTCAATGCTCGCATGGAATGAGGCCTAAGAAATTATTCTTGGAGTCAGCATATGTGGGTTCTCAGCCCAGTTCAACCACCATCCAGCTGTGAGACTCCTTCTGGACTGTGTTTTTCATTGTCAAAGTGGCAGGGCTGCATTTGACAGTCTCCAAGATCTCTACTATTTCTGTTTTCTTTGGTTCTAATTTTTGCCCTAGATTTTTCCAGTTCCTGTGGAATTCCCTGCAGAAAGTAGTTTCTAATTCTTCCAAATACTTTCTGTGGTTTGAACTTAAAAAGACAAAATAAAACCTTGGTCTTGAATTTTTCTTTGTGATTTCCTTAAATATGTTTTGGGCACATTATTAGCCTTTACTTGGCAGATAACTTCTTGCTCAGGGTGGAGAGGAATGCTTTGACTGCATCTCCATGGTCTTCCCTCTCCACTTGCTTCTTTTGTTGTTGGAGAGGAGATAGGGCTGTGCCCAGCAGAATTGTAGGAACGGGCAGGCACTTTGCAAAGGCGGCCTTTTAATGGCCTTATTAATTGTCTGCTTCTCTTAAAAACTCTGCCTTCTCTGTGGGAGAAGTGGGACCAGAAGGAGGCAGATCCCGAAGGCTTCTTCACACCTTAGGAAATGAACTGGGGATGTGAAAGTGAAACTCAAGTGTTGGCTTTCCAGTTAGTAATTGGATGAATCACTTGCCTTTCACAGATGTTAAGAAGGTTAAAAAGAAATTGAAATGCAAAATTCTGGCCCTGGGGAGGACTGCAGTTATTTCTCCTTCCGGAGACCAGGCATGGTTTTTAATGTTCCTCTTTGTCTTCACAGGTTCTGTAGTGTGTTGTCAACAGACTACAAGAGTGTTGTTGCAGAAGTTGGTTAATTGCCTCCTCCTTCCAAAAGTTGGCCACTCCCTTTTCCTCTCTAAAAGCATGACTTTCTTTAGTTTCTCAGCTGAGATAAAAGGAGGTTTCTTTGTTCCTTGACAAAATATTCCAGCCCTTGGGTTTTAATGTCTTGATTGCAGCCTGACTCACAGCACACTGAGCAGCTGTGGGAACAACTTTGCAGAAGCCACTGTGGTTCAATAGGTGCCCAGAGGAGTCACCTTCTTCCCTGTGAGGCCCAAGAGCCAGACAGGACTGTGCCTTGCCTTCCTGCAATGCCTCGTGCTGGGAGCTGGCGACCACACAGGCTCCAAGTTGTGGGAGGGGGAGAAGGAAGCAGGCAAGAGGTAATAAAGCAGAGTGAGTGCCCCGGGAGAGGATGGGCTAAAAGGCATTTGTTCTGATGACGGCCATACCAGGAGCTTGCCCTGTGACATGCTTCAAGTCTCTGAACCTTCATTTCTCCACCTGGGGTGTGAAGTGGTAGTGGGCCAGGAAGGGAGAGACATAAACATCAAGCTGTTCCTGTATGTGCCCTGACCAGGGAATTAAACTGGCAACCTCTGCACTCTGGGATGATGCTCCAACCAACTGAGCTATTTTGCCAGGGCTTAAGTTTTATTGATTTTTATTATTTTTAAATTTTTTTTAATTTTTAGCGAGAGAGGCAGAGACAGAAAGAGACAGGAGGACAGATAGGGACAGAGAGACAGGAAGGGAAAGAGATGAGAAGCATCAATTCTTCATCGCAGCACCTTAGTTGTTTATTGATTGCTTTCTCGTATGTGCGTTGATGGTGGGGAGGGGTGTGGGGGTGGTGCTCCAGCTGAACCAGTGACCCTTTGTTCAAGCCAGAGACCTTGGGCTCAAGTCAGTGATCTTGGGCTTCAAGCCAATGACCATGAGGTCGTGTCTATGATCTCATGCTTAAAGCAGCAATCCTGCGCTCAAGCTGGATGAGCCCGCGCTCAAGCTGGCAACCTCAGGGTTTTGAAACTGGGTCCTCTGTGTCCCAAGCCAATACTCTGTTCACTGAGCCACCTCCTGGTCAGGCAATTCTTATTGATTTTTAGAAAGACAGAGAGAGGAAAGAGGGAAGGGAAGCATTTGTTGTTCCACTCAGTTGCGCATTTTTTGGTTTCCCGTGTGTGCCTTGACCAAGGATCGACCCAGTACATTGTTGTTTCAGGACAATGCTCTTAACCGACTGAGCTAACTGGCCCGGGCTCTTCTAGCTCTTAAAGAATGAATTTAATATATTTCCAGACTGTCTCTTTATGTCTCATATGTCTCATGCTTGGTATCCCTGTAATACTGAACTTATTAACTTGCACAAAATTTTGCCCAAGCCATGTCCTCTCTAATGTCAAATAGAAACAAAACAAAATGCCCCCTCTATAAGCTCCTGCTCACCGTAATATTACAACCAAATTCTTTAGACTAGCATTGAACTCCTCCCCAGTCGACTTCTAGCTGGTGGTGCTAGTTTTGGAGCATAAGGGCTGCAGAAACCTTTATTATTTTTTTAAATAAAACTATTCATTTTAGAGAGAGGAGAGAGAGTGAGAGAGAAGGAGTGAGGAACAGGAAGCATTAACTCCCATATGTGCCTTGATCTGGCAAGCCCAGGGTTTTGAACAGGCGACCTCAGCATTCCAGGTCAACACTTTATCCACTGCGCCACCACAGGTTGGGCAGCAGAAGCTTTTTGTTCCACATGTGGCACGAGAGCTCTTTGGTGCCATGGTGGTAGGTGTACATATGAAAAGGAAACTGCACATGATGACATGGTAGTGTCACTGGGTTGGGAGTGCAAGTGGGAAGAAATGAATCTGGATTCTGGGGTTTGTGATAGACTCTACCAGTAGTTTGGGAGATTCAGGGAAAATGAACACAATATATCTTATGTTTTAGTAAAAAACATACTTTCTAAGGATTACAAATGCTTCTGCCATTAAGAGAAAACCACAGGGAAGACCAATCATAGAGACAGTAATAATTTATTGATCATGACTGATCTTTTGGGGAGTATGATATGTGACGTAGGTTTCTACAGGGTTTTACAGTGGACTGACCCCTGTCATACCTGTTAACTCCTCAGATCCTCACCACAGATCCATGAAGGTGGCAGCCTATGGAATGCCACTCATCTTTTGCTAGAGAACAAAGTGATGCTCAGATGATGTGAAGAGGCTGTCCAGGGTCACGTGGTAAAGAGATGGCATAGTAAAATTTTTTTAGTTTTCTTATGGTGCAACCGTATTTCCTACCCTTTGAAGTTTCAGCCTAGCCAGTAAAGCAGGGATAGACCCACACCTGCACCCCCACCTCTCTCACCTGAAGATGTTATTTAGTTAGTAGTGAATCATGTCGGCCATCATATTTGGTGAATCAGTCCTGATGATTAGTGGGGTGATGTGTCAGCCAGTTTACTTTCAAAGCTGAATTACCAACTAGGGCACCAGGATGGAGAACAGAATTGAGGATTTCCAGTTCCTGACTCCAGTTCATTCTTGCATATGTGCTTTCACTTATTGAAGGCAACCAAGAACTAATCATTATTGAACATTTTATATGTGCCAGGAGTTGTGCTAAGTGCTGATCAATAGAAGTGAACCAGAAATCAAGGGTTGGAAAGGACTTCAAACTTTGTCTAGACTACCCACTCAAGACTACCCCATCTTCCCTCTCATCCTTCAGTTGTTTCTCTGATATTCTCACCAGGTGATAAGTCCAACTGTACTTTATTATTTTATGTTATAGTAGAGGGCAATTGCTCCAAAGGCTATAACCTTTAATTTTTAGAAATATACACAAATAATTTGTGACTTTCATCCATGGTTATTTAGGCATCCATTAAGGGTTTTTATGAAAACTAAAGCCTTGTGTTAAATTTATATTTTCTTCTTAGAGTAAGATTCTTGTGTTGGCTGTCTGCTGTCCAGAGAGAGTATTTTCTCATTTGTCATAAAATTTCTTTTTACTTGATGGGAGGCAGTCTGTCTTGATTTTGGAAATTGGAAATTGTGGAAATAAGCCTGTGCTGTATTTTTCCTCTTTGATTCAATTTTTTGGGACTAGAATTATATCTATATAATTGCTCGAATTTTGAGTCATGTAGTAACATGTTCCTGTACATGATATTTGAAACCTATTTATACTTTCATAGAACCACACAATCTTCCAGTTGGAAGGACTCATAATGGCCTCTAGAATAGCCCTAGAATAAAAGATTCCTTGAGGTCAAGAGCTGTGTCAGATTTATTTCTGTACCTCCTCTTGCTGCAACTCCATACACCTTGCCCAGTGCCAAGTGGCCTCGATAAGTGAGTATTGGATTGAATTGGATTTCTCATTTTTAGTGCTTTCATTACCCCTTACTCAACTTGTTCAGTCACTGGGAGGAGATGTGTGGACCCGTTGAGTGTGATGAGTACATATGTCATGGTGTTTGCTGCCCTCCATTAGGGCTTTAGCTGTGTTTAGCTTTAAGAATGCTGAGTAACTAATAAAAAGCAATTCCGAAGCACTTTGCTGATGGAAAGTGCTTCACGTGTCATAAATAATAATGGTCTCAAGATTCGGCACCCGGAAAAGGAAGTGCCAGCCTTGCAGGCTACAAAGCTTCTGGTAGACTGTACAGCGGGAGAGGGAAATGGCGGACATGGACTTCTTTCACCTTTTTGTAATTAGCACTTTCATCTTCAAGTCACCATGCGTTCCTCCTTATGGGCAAAGTTTGCTTTCTGAATTACCCAGGAATTAATCCTTCCAATTTTCACTAGGAGAGGGACTGAATGAACACCATGGAATTTGATAGGCAAGTCTTCTAGGCAACACTTTAATTCAATCCTTTCCTTTGGTGCTTAACTCAAGTCCTTTCTAGATCCTCTTCCTCAACTGCTATTTCTTTTAAGGAGTCTGTAGTCATCTCTATTTTAGTTCCAGAGCACATGGTATTCTTAAGAGATAGAAACTGGCACCTTTCTCCAAAGGAGACGGTGGAACGGTCAGGGCCCTTCCTGGCTTTGACCCATTAGTTTCAGAGTGAAACATCACTTGGCTGCATATTCTGCATTTTCCCCAAATACCTTCTGTTTTCCCAGAGAGGACCTGTGTTTCCTCTTGGGATTTTATACAGGGAATGGCTTGTCTTTCCTTTGTCCTGGGTGTGGGTCAGACTGATTTAAATTTGGTGAGCATTTTCCTCCTACAAAATCTAGTTCCTTGTTTTGGGATGCAGATCTTGGAACCATATTTAGTACTTAATCCTCGATTTTAGTCCCTCAAATGCCAAGAGCTGACCTCTACAGTGACCAAGTGGTTGAATTTCTAAGGGCCACTTATTTTCACTTAAACCTGAGGTTTGTAGGTGTCTGACCATCCCTGGGCTATTGTCATCCACCCCTAAACTGGACATTTAGGAATGGGACCAGTAGTAACTCCTTAGTAGATATAAAGTAAAACTTGTGGGATAGGTCTTTTCTCTCCCTGTTAACTTGACCTCTAACTTCAGGCTTTACTGCTTAACCTTTTGTTTCTGTGCTTGGATTCTTGACCACAGCCTTTTTTTAGATCATGTATGGCTACCATGCTAACTCACATTTATTGCACACATACTAAATGTCAGGCACTGAGTAAATTACTTTTCATACCTCGTTTCACTTAATCCTCAAAGCCAGCCTGTGCAGTACATCTGTGTAGTATCCGTATTCCTGTAGATGGGTAAGGAAACTGAAGCTTAGAGAGATTTAAGGAACTTGCCCAATGTCATACAATTTGGATGCCAGCGTCAGGGTTAGAAGCCAAATCTCTCTACAGCACTTTTGATTTCTGAATTACTCTCCTCACCGCTGGTTTCCTCTCCTGCCCTTCTCTGCTTACCTTGCTTGGTCTACATATGAGAACGAAGGACCATGCAGGTGGCTGGAAGGAGTGCTCTGTCCTTACCTCTTTCTCCCATTGGCACCTGCAGCCAGAGCCTAAATGTATGCTATACTCCTCTGACCTCTCACGGATTCTAAATTGGCTCTCAAGGTGCCGACAAGAACCTTCTAATGGGTTCATTGTATTTCATGGATTACTTGGTTAATCACCAGGTAGGGACAGCTTAACATATGCTTCTTTTTCTGTCGGATCCAGATCCTTGCTGCGTTTCTCGCCACTTAGCCAAGACCCTATGACCATATGAATTGGCAGCACGTGTGTGCCTGCATGTTAATTATAATTCAGTATGTTCTAATAAGATCCAGAGGTGTGCTTGAATTTGGGAGCAGTTTAAGAGAGGAGAGTGAGGCTTGGAGAGAGGCATCGCCTTCACCTCTACTGGTGTGTGATGGTGGGCACTACCCAGCCACTGAAATCACCCCACTCTCCAGGGGCCTGCCTTAGCCCGGGCACTTATATTATCGGTGCTTAGCATTTTTGTTTTACTTTACATTTGCAGAGTGCTTTCCAGTGATTTATTAGCTGTTCTTGTTTTTAATAGCCCCTGGAGGTAAGTTGATATTCAGCCTTATGAGAACATAAATGCATAGAGGAGCCGCATCTCATCCGATATTATTGGATCTGGGATCAGGACTTTGAACTCCTGGGATAAGTCCATTTGGGGTCATTGCCTCATGAGGATTAATAGGAGATCAAGTGGACTTATCTTCAGCTCCCAGAGTCTATAAGGCAGAGGTGGAATGATGGCAGCTATTTAAGGAAATTGCATAGAAGCCATTATCGAAAGACCTGGATTCCAGTCCTGACTCTGCATTTGACCAGCTGTATTGACCTTGAGCAGTTGCTTTGCTTACCAATGTTTTGGATTTACCCTCTGGTAAAACAAGAGTTCTCTCAAATTCCCTTTAGATGCAACATTTTGCTACATATAATTCTATAACTTTGGACCCCTTCACTGGAAGGAGTAGCCAATGAATTATAGGACAGAGAAAATGGTCATAGATCTAAACCATTAGGAGATATGTATTAAAAAGTTGCTCACCTTCCTTTTTTCGAGGATCAGAGGATTAACTGACGACGATATGCCTTCAGGCTCATTTTAAAAGCACATAATCCTCCTTCCCTATAAAGCTGCGAAAGTGAATGGAGTCGAGAGGAAAGTCAGGCTGGAGCCAAGACCATCAGTCTTGTATCAACGGGTGTTGTAGAAAGTAATTAGCAGGCTTGATTATCTCACTGGTTCAACGCACGTTTTAGAGATGTGATGTAATGCGAGGAAACATTTAGTTGTCAGATTTTAGGGCTGTATCAAATTTATTCTTGCAGGAAAAGTCTAGTTGTCCTGGCAACCTGAAATTGATTTTCTTTTTGCTCTTGTCAG